>NW_006921606.1:7078377-7083989 GCF_000298275.1 Orycteropus afer afer
AAAAAAAAAAAAAAATAGATGACTTAAGCTTCTATAAGATGGTTTAAGTGAATAGCATTCTTTGCTCAAGTTTTTCCCTCTATCATAGTAAGAGAGAAAAAAGACTTCTCATTCTTTCTGATCTATAGCCAACTGTTGAGAAAAGAATGAAATTTACTCTACAAATCCACATGTGTGTTTGATTTCAGCCAACGGTAAAATTGAATCTCAGTTATCTGTAGAGTGGCACAGAATATGGGATGTAAATCTGATGGAGGAAAGTGATGTAAAGGCCCGTGGGCTTTAATCTGTCTTGCTAGCAACACTTATGCTCATGGTCAACCTTGCCTTGTTCTTTAAAAGTGGGCTCCTGTAATGACCTTGGTCAAAGGACCCTGTGAGGATTAAGAATCTATTTCCCTAAGTGTACCATAGAGTAACTTGTTTCTGAGTTTGTAAGTTTCCTTCACGTGTCACCCATAGTGATGTTCTGTGTCATTCATTAGTACTAAACTAATGGACTTCACCAGCATTTCCAGTCCTCAAAACTCAGAAAACCAAACACACTGCCATCAAGTATATTTTGACTTACAGAGACCCCTCCTTAGGTTTCCGAGGTAGTATCACTACGGAAGTAGATTGCCCCATCTTCCTTCTGAGGAGTGGCCGGTGGGTTTGAACCACCAGCCTTCTGGTTAGCAGCCAAATGCCTTAGACACTAGAAAATACAAATATTTACTTTTGGCCCCCTCAGCACACTCACACCCCAAAGCCACATAACTTTTCCTTCCCTCCACTGCCAGGAGAAGATTCCATTGATGCAGTATATTAAAATTAAAGTTCTACAAAAAGAAAGGGAGGATATCTTCAGGGGACACTATGAAACAATCCATGTTCCCATGCAACATGATAACATTGGTTTGTTTTTGTTTTTGTTTTTAAAAAGGTTTTAGCCACCACTTTAGAGAAAGTCAAAAAGAAAAGTATAAAATATAAAATAAACTGAAAGAAAAAACATAAATAAATATTTCAATAAACTACGATGGCAGAGCTTTTTCAAAGAACCAAACTGCTTTTTTCAAGTACCACACAGGACACAATTAGACATGAAACTTAGATATTTCTGTGGTTCTGAAACTATCACGATAGAGAATATTAAATTTATCAGTATATTTCTGAAGTAGTATTTTGTGTGTGATTAGAATACTTTGACAGATGCTTTTACGGGGAAAGGTGGAAGGTAATGATGAAAACCTCAAAATTCATCACATAATAACAAAACTACCTTCAAAGAATAATAGTGTCAGTTACCTCTAGGGACTATGTGTATTAGATACCAAAGTAGGGGATGTTAAATATTAATCAATGATGCTTCAGAACATAAGGTAAAATGTAATCATACTTAAAGAAATATTTATTTATGTTTTTCCTGCAACTGAAGTTAAATTTTAAAGCCCCTTATTTCCCAGGGAATTATTAAGTTTTTACTGTAGCTTTTTAGACATGTTGACATTATTATTTTTCAAATAATTTTAAATCAATACAGTACCCCATGCTGTATCGGTAAATATTTCAGTATTATCACTGTCATTATTTAATGACATTAAAATGTGTGCTATAAGCCCTGCTTTCTATATATCTTTTTTTAACTATTGAGAATATTAAAAAAAAAGACAATTTGTTTAAAAATGCTGAAATAGAACTATTAGTTATTCTGATATGCAATACAGATATTCAAAGTTCTTCTTAATGCTTCCTTCTTCTGCTCTATTTTTTTTTTTTTTTTTTTATCATCTGTTGTAGCTGTTCTATAAACCACCTTTCTGTCAGCACTTCCTTCCCATCAATGTGTACTTGTACCTGAAGTTCGATGAGTTTCTCCTGATTCATGATAATTTCTTCCATCTTTTCAGAGAGAAAATGTGGCCACGGGAGACTAGGGTTGGTGCTCAGGGGGGTCTCTGGCAGACCAGCTGAGATTAAGCACACACATGTGTGGATGAAAGATGGCAGCTAGAGCAGGACATTCTGTTTTAGATGGAGGGGTATAGGGAAGTCCTTTCTATGAAACAATCAAGGAGAAACGTGAGTGAAGAGAGGGAGGAAGAGTATCCCCAGTAGAGCTGGCCAGGCTGGAACAGCCTCAACCCGTCCTGTGTGAGGCTGTAGTTGTGTTTTTAGCTGTTGTCAAGTTGCTCCGACTCATGGTGATCCCATGCACAATGGAGCAAAACATTGCACAGTCCTATGCCATCCCCATGATTGATTGCAGATAGGACCATTGTAATATATCAGACAGTGTTTCCCTACTGTATATAAGGTTTTCACTGGTCAGTTCTTTGGGAAGTGGACAGCCTCTTCTTTCTTCTGAGTCTGTCTTAGTCTGGAAGCTCCATTGAAACCTATCCACCATGGGTAAACATTGATAGCATAGCCTCCAGCCTCACAGAAAATTTTCCAGTAATGTATCAGACAGTGTTTCACTGCTATTCATAAGGTTTTCACTGGCAAATTCTTTGAGAAGTGTATGCCACCTTCCTTCTTCTGAGTCTGTCTTAGTCTGGAAGCTCTGCTGAAACCGAACAACAACAGGACCATTGTGGTGCATAAGTTTCCAATGGCTGATTTTCAGAAGTAGATCACCAGACCTTCCTTGCTAGTCTATCTTAGTCTGAAAGCACCACTGAAACTTGTTCAGCATCATAGAAACACACAAGTGTCCACTGACACATGAATGCTAGCTGTGCATAAGGTACATTGGAGGGGAATCAAACCCTGGGTCTCCCTTATGGAAGGTGAGAATTTTACTAGTGAACCACCACTGCCCTCAGTCAAATAATTACTATGTAAGGGTAGGGTCTTCAAGTTTGTGAAGGACATCAGATCAAAGAGGCACCCTCCTGCACCATGGATGATAAGGTCAGGAACTAGGACCAATGAACAGCAGAATCAGGGAAGCAGACTCTGATTTGGTGTAAGGAGGAAATTTCCAACCCTTTCAAGATCTCCTGAGCTACACAAGTACTTGGAGAGAAGTGGTGGAGAAGAGCTAACCTCAGAAGTTGATTGAACCAGGTGAGAGATGACTAAGCATTCCAATCATGAAAATATTTTTAGGATGCACCCCAAGATACTTTTATTTGTTTATGCCAAACGTACATCCCATTCAATTGTAGTAACAATTATGCCCATGGTAAAACATCACAAAATAAACTTTAAAAAAGATGGGAAATAGATGAAATATACCTGTTTTAAATTAATTTTATTTATTAATGATATTAAAAATTCTTTGTTATCACTAAAAATTAGATTGTTAGTATTTTAGAGCAATGGGATTGAAATTATTTTCATGACAGTAATGAACAGGTTTTGTTCTAAGTTTAGTTCACTTCAATACTTGGTTTTAATAACTATTGAGCTGCATAAGCTAAGTTAAAAAGATACCTGGTTCCACTAGGCAGAGGGAGCTCATTGGCGATAGTTAGCGAATCATGACTTCTATTTTTCAGTCCTACCCACCAACTGATCAAAACATTTTAAATACATCTAGTAATACTCCATCTCCTCCAATGTCAATCATTTATTCTTGAAACTGAATTGGAAGTTATTGTAGTTTTAATAACAGTGCTCAAAACCCAAATAAATATTTCATTTGAAAAACAAAAACTCTGTTTCTAAATTCTTAAATATGTACATAGAAGTGTATTTTGTAACCACACACATCATTTATTTTGTGACAAAATAATAAAATCGCAGCATGTTGAAAACATTTTAAAATCTGTTTCAAAATGATCTCTTATAGCATGTTTCTTTCAAAAAGCAGTTAATTTCTAACTCATTGTTAAAAGCAGCACCTTTACTTGAAGGCACAGATTAAATCAGTTTCTTTCTTCAATCTGGAGGATTTTGCTTTTCACTTTTTGTTGTTGTTGTCAAAAAACACAACAACTTCTGTTTCTTAAGGTCACTGCCTGGCATTCTAACATTATATAAAGATTTGATTTTTTTTTTTTTTTTTTGTATATTTTAAGTCTTGTTTTCATAAAATTAACCACAATAATAACATCTCATATCACTTTGTGCTCTTTTTGGCTTCACATTCTCTAATGAATACTTTGCCTCTGAATGATGCAGTCAATGAACTCTAGTGTAGTGTGTCCTCTGAAACTTGTTGTTGTTGTTATGTGCCGACGAGTCAAACCCGACTCATAGCGACCCCTCCTTGGGTTTCCAAGGCAGTATCACTACGGAAGTAGGATTGTCCAACCTTCCAAAAATTGCAATAAAAGTTGCTATGCCTGCAGTTTTCACATTTACACCATTTTCCCACTAAACATTATTTTTAGAAAAGTCACATACTCTTTTTTAAAAATAATATTTTATTGGTGAAAGTTTACACAACAAATTGTTTCCTATTCAACAATTTTTACACAGATTGTTTGGTGACATTGGTTACATTCTTCACAATGTGTCTACATTCTCTGATTGTTCCATTTCCAATAGTTTACTTTCCTGCCCCCCTTATCTTAACATCTTTGTTTTAAAGTAACTGCTGACCATTTTGTCTCATATAGATGATATTTTACAGGAGCACACTATTCACCAGTCATGTTTTTTATTTTGTGAGCCACTCTGCTATTTAGCTAAAAGGTGATCTTGGGATAAATTTGGTTCAAGTTTTAAAATATATCTTAGGGCCATAGTCTCAGGGAGTTCTCTAGTCTCAACTGGTCCAGTAAGTCTGGACTTTAAGAAATTGAGGTCCAAATTTTTAACCCATTTTATCAGGATCCATGTGTTGTGACCCGAATCAGAATATTTGGTAGTAGTAGCTAGGTACTACTTGTTCTGGTCTCAGGGTAGATGAGGCCTTGGTTTGTAGAGACAGTCATTATAGATTAGTTTTTTTTCTCAGATTCTTGAATTTTCTTTTACTCTTTTGTTCCACATTAGTAGAAACCAATAGGTGTATCTTAAATGGCTTCTTGCAAGCTTTAAGACCCCAAACACTACTCACCAACCTGGGATGTGGAATATAAAATTTACAAACTATGTTATGTCAATTGACTGAATTATTCCATGAGACACTATGGTCTTAAGCCTTTGAATCTAGAAAAGAAATTCCATGAGGTATTTGGTTGTATCTTGGTTGGTAACCAAAAAGTCAGAAGTCCAAACCCACCAGGTGGTCCATGGGAGGAAGATGAGGCAATCCACTGTAGAGATTTGCAGCCTTGCAAACCCAGTGGGGGTCACTATGAATTGACTAGATGGCAATGGGTTTGGTTTTTTTGGTTTAAGAGATATCTGTACTGTGCACCCTCTGTGCTTAATTATATAAATAAATAGATATGCATGGACATAGATACATGCATATGCATATAGATGTATAACCATCCATCCACACACACATATGCACACATTTACATATCTATACATATATATGCATACATACATACATACACTTATACCCACACACGTTTTTGGTGGTTGCTATTGTTGCAGACTTATATGTATCATGTTGTTGTTGTTATTGTTATGTGCCGTCGAGTCGGCCCCGACTCATAGTGACCCCTCCTTGGGTTTCCGAGGCAGTATCACTACAGAAGTAGGATTGCCCAACCTTCCTTCCG
>NW_006921606.1:7084654-7086812 GCF_000298275.1 Orycteropus afer afer
CCGAGGAGTGGCTGGTGGGTTTGAACCGCCAGCCTTCTGGTTAGCAGTCAAGTGCTTTAGCCACTATGCTACCAGAGCTCCTGGTTTAGACAGTAGCAGGTTACAATTCAGGTTCAGGAATACACTCAGGTTAAACTCTTTGTCAGGACAGCCTCCCCTCAGCCATGCTGATAGGCATGCCTCTCTTTGGCCTATGGTTTCTCGGCCTGGCCTGGTCTCTGCCCAGCTTTGGGGAGTGTTACAAAGCTCTTTTAGCTCTGCTCATGGGTGCATCTAGGTACACGCAACTCTGCCAGCAAGACTTTGCCCAAAGGCACTAAGCTTTCTTGCTCCATGGGCTGGCAAGCCCACTGCTCTATCTTTTGTTGGCCTTTGGTTCTTTGCTGCCACTGCTGCCGGTGTTTCTCTGCCATCTTTTCACTTTCTCTTTGCCCTCATATCTGAGCTCAGGGATCCTGGGTCCAAGGACATGGTCCACTCCATGCTCTTCTTTCTCTTGATGAGTGACCTCTCCCTTTGCCTCTGGGAGGGCTCATTTTAAGCCTAGTGGAATGACAGAACTGACCAATCCCCACATTACGGTTCCATACACCTTATTTACATGGTCTCACTCCCACAAGGGTGCCACTTGCCTTATTTACATTACTAACAAGCTATCCAATCCCTTTGGTGGATGATAAGCACCTTATCTTTGCATAGTTCCACCCAGTCATCTGATAGGAGTCACAAGGACCATGGCTAGGAGAGCCATGCCAAGTAATTCACTGTACCACATCATTCATATTTGGTGTTACTTTTCCCATTATCAAAGGTAACAAGTGTCTACTATCTAGAGAATGATTCCTTCCCTCCTGCTCCGCAAAGGAAGTCATATACTCTTGAAAATACATTGTCTCTGCTACATCCTTCCTTTAACAGCTTTCAAACAATCAAATTTTTTGTTTCTCATCATCAAAGCAAAATTTAACAAATATTATTAACTGTTGTTGTTGTTGTTGTTATGTGCCGTTGAGTCGGCCCATGTTAAAAAAAAAAAACCCTATACTTGCATGCAACTACACAGCAAATGTCTTAAATTACATATTTAAGACTTGTATTTTCACACCTTCAGCAATATGTTCTATGTCTTCAAAGAGTATTTTCTAACAAATAAGCATATTTTAGTTTGTCTTTATTTTTTTCCATTACTTCTGCTATTTTATGTGACAAGGAGAAAATATCCATAAATGATATGTGACTTTTTGCCTTTTGTATTAAAAAAAAAAAAAAAAACTATCTTACATTTCTAAACATTTTTTCATTACATTTAATGGAATGTTTTCAAGTTTGTTTTGAATATTTCATTACGTTAAAGATTGCTAGAAAAAAGTTATAAAGGTTTCTCTGCACTTTCTGGATGTTTATTTATTTTCTTTTTATACCACTAAGATACACAAGTCTTAGGTGTACAGCTCAACTAATTTCTACCTATGTATCCTCCCATGTAACCACTTCCTAGATTAAGATACAAAAAGTTCCTTGTTCTCTTTGCTAGTTAATAACGTGCAGCAGTAATCACTATTCTGACCTCTAACACAATGAGATTTATTTTGCCTGTTCTTGAACCTCACACAAATGGACTCGTACATCTTTTGTGTCAGCCTTCCTTCTCTCAACATGTTTTTTTTTTTTTTTTTTTTGAGATAAATCCTGGTTATTGCATGTATCAATAGTTCATTATTTCTTCTTGCTGTGAAGTGTTATTTCATTGTGTGAATATATGAATAAACCATAATTTACCCACTCTCCTACTGATGGACATTTGGATTGTTTCCAGTTTGAGGTACTTATAAATAAGTTGCTATAAATGCTCTTGTACATTTCAGAGAGTAAATGTATGTTTAATTTTATTAGAAACTGCCAAACAGCTTTCCTGAGTTGTTTGTACATTTTATACTCCTGCCTGAAATAAATGAGAGTTCCAACTGTTCTAATCCCTGCTAACATTTGGCCTCCTTCTTTGTTATTTTCACCATTCTTGTTGTTGTTGTTGTTATGTGCCGTCGAGTCGGCCCCGACTCATAGCGACCCCTTCTTGGGTTTCCGAGGCAGTATCACTACGGAAGTAGGATTGCCCAACCTTCCTTCCGAGGAGTGGCTGGTGGATTTGAACCGCCAG
>NW_006921606.1:7086912-7089756 GCF_000298275.1 Orycteropus afer afer
GCCAGCCGTCTGGTTAGCAGGCAAGTGTCTTAGCCACTATGCTACCAGAGTGGGTGTGTATTTCATTGTGGTTTTAACTTGCATTTTTTAATTAATAAAGTAATAATAGAGCATATATTTATTGATTACTTGAATATCTTCTTTTGTGAAGTGCTTGTTCAAATCTTTTGCCCATATTTTAAAATTGGGTTGTTTGTCTTTTTCGTATTTACTTGGAGGAGTTCTTTTCATACCCTAGATATGAGTTCTTTGTTAGACATACGTATTACAAGTATTTTCTCCTGTGGTTTGCCTCTTCACTTTTTTAATGCATCAACAGATGCATGGATGAACAGAATGTGGTATATCCATAGGATAGAATATTATCTAATCAGAAAAAGAAACAAAGGTATGATACATGCTACAGCATGGATGAACCTTGAGAACATTATGCTAAACGGAATAAGTCAGAAACAAAAAGACGAATATTGTGTGGTTCCACTTAGGTGAAATATCTAGATTAGGCAAATTCATAGAGATAGAAAGTAGATTACAGGTTACCAAGGGAAGAGAGGAGTGGGGAGTTATTATAACTGGATACTTTCTGTTTGGGATGATGAAAATTTTGGAAATAGTGGTGATAGTTGTACACATTGTGAATGTAATTGATATCAGTGAATTGCACACTTAAAAATGGTTAAACTAGTAAACTTTCCATTATATGTATTTTACCACAATAAAATTAAAGTGAAATATTCTGGGAAGTTATAACATTGTTTGGGCTTCTTTTCTAATATGATTAGTTCATAATTGTTTTGCTCTTGCAGCATGACTAAGAGCTTATAGTAGGGAAAGAAAAAATGGTCAGTTTTAGAAATTTCTTTAGTTTGCTCATGCTTGCATTATCAGTGTAACGTTTAATAAGTCATAATACTCCAGATATCTTTTTAAAGATATTTATTTATTTTGTTAAAAATATCCACATTGATTGTTTTCCAATTTTTCCACAGTTTGTAAATATTCACTTTATGTATTTTCAGGATATGCAGTAAAACTTGCAAAAGGTAGAACTTTTTTAAAGCGGAAACCTCTCTGAGAAAGAAAACTCAAATAATTACTAATAGAAAAAAAAAAACAGAAAAGTGGCAAGACTTCATCCTGTCAAAGGTGGAAAACTTGTGAGACTGGAAAACAAGGAAGTCCTGTTACATTCCAGCTCTCACAGGTTTCACTGTCATGCTAGGTGTATAAAATTCTTTCTAGTGAATTCAATCTTTTATTATTATGATATGATCATTTTATTTGAGATAAAATTATTTGTATTGATGTTTATTTGCTATAGCCACATCAGCTTTCTTTTGTCATTTCTCTAACCTTTTTATTTTTTTCAGGGAGCTCTGGTGGCGTATATTTTAGATACATTTCCTGAAAACAGCAGAGTTGAAATAAAACTAATTTAGTCTGACTGTTCTTGTCATTTAACTGGATCATTTAACCATTAACTTTTTTTTCTATTAAATATGCATTCTTAACTTGGTGCTTTCTAATAATTCTAGCTGTTTCATGTTTTTCTCTCTTTCATTTGAGTTACTTTTATCATTCCCTTTTTTCCTTCTACTATATCGAGAGTTACATATTGTTTCTATTCTTTTAGCTATTATAATTATGTATTATTTAGTTATATGTATATAACTATATATATTTGTTATATATATAACTTATAACTATATAACAGATATAATAATATGTAACATATATAACTATATATATAAACCAAACTCACTGCTGTTGAGTTGGATCTGACTCATAGCAATCCCTCCTTGGGTTTCCAAGGTGGTATCACTATGGAAGTAGATTACCCAATCTTTCTTCCTACGAGTGGCTGGTGGGTTTGAACTACCAGCCTTCTGGTTAGCAGTCAAATGCCTTAGGCACGACACCACCAGTGCTCTCAACTATATATATAGTTTTGTTGTTGTTTGTTGTTATGTGCCATCTAGTCGGCCCGACTCATAGTGACCCTTCCTTGGGTTGCCAAGGCAGTATCACTACAGAAGTAGGATTGCCCAACCTTCCTTCTGAGGAGTGGCTGGTGGGTTTGAACTGCCAGCCTTCTGGTTAAAGTTCCTTAGGCACTATGCTACCAGAGCTTATATATAATTATATATACAATTTACATATATACATATTTACATAAATACATATACAAACAGAAAGAGGGGTCACTATGAGTCGGGACCGACTTGACGGCATTGAGTTTTGTTTTTGGTGTGTGTGTGTGTGTATATACACACACACATACACACAGGTAGTCCCAGACTTATGACTGAGTGCCATTCCACAACTCCATTGTAAGTCAGTTCTGACGAAAGTCAAACACTTCATTTTTAAAAATTTTATTATTGTTGCTTTTTATTATCAGCATCTTTGCAAATACAGAGGAGCCCTGGTGGCACAGTGCTTAAGTACTTAGCTACTAACCAAAAGGTCGGTGGTTGAAACTCACCAGCTGCTCTGCAGGAGAAAGATGTGGCAGTCTAAAGGTTATATAGCCTTAGAAACCTTGTAGGACCTATAAGGTCACTATGAGTCTGAATTCAACTTGATGGCAATAGATTTTGGTGTTTTTTGGTTTTATACATCGAATCTTTGTCTTTTAGGGTTGGACACATTACATATAAACTTATATATATATATATGTATATGTATATGTTGTTGTTGTTATGTGCCATCGAGTCAAACCCGACTCATAGCGACCCCTCCTTGGGTGTCCGAGGCAGTATCACTATGGAAGTAGGATTGCCCAACCTTCCTTCTGAGGAGTGGCTGGTGGGTTTGAACCGTCAGCCATCTGGTTAGCAGGCA
>NW_006921606.1:7089866-7097679 GCF_000298275.1 Orycteropus afer afer
AAAATCATAAAAATGTACTCCAATGATGAAGAAGAGTTGGGTGACATTAGCATTTTGTTAGTTGTGGTAATAACTCCACTTGTGGAAGGTTCTAGATCATCTGGATTATCCCTTGAAATGGAGATTGGGTTTCTAGTCAGAAAATTAGTAAGACTTGTCTCTATGGTCCTTTTCTTTCTTACTTGGTTTCTACTTATATTTCATAGTAACATCTTACTGGTTCTGGTTTCTGCCTATCAACTTTAGCAAAGCCATCAGCATTTGGGTCCATGTTTCCAAGCAACTGAAACCCTGCTTTCATTATAAAACTAAATTTATATGGCAGTGTTTTGAGCAGCAAGTTATAAAATTGAGCATCCAAGAGTGAACATCTGAGAATGATAACATCAGCAAATTACACAGTGCAACGTTGTAAGTAGTACATATTGCTAACAATAAGATGTATATACAGGTTTCACCGGCCAAATCAAAGTAGAGCCTTCCTATGAAAGCTTTCATAAGCCTAAGTGGTATATAACGAGGAAGCAATTACCATGAATTTACATGGGAAAAAATATTAAACCTACATAAAAGTAGAAAGAATGTACGTACAGTGTAGTTCCGGGGAAGAGCCTGAGGGCTCCTCTCTCGCTGCTCTAGGTGCGCACTGCCTCTTTAATGGCGTGCTGCAAACAAACACGAACTGCTAGTTTCGCTTATTGCCCTTTTTCATAAAAGTGAAAATTCTCTTAGGATTTCTTTCCATTAGCGAAAACATGCGTAAAGCAAACTTAAGAAAAGCAGAGGGTACATGTATTTAAATATATATATATGTATATCCCATTGCCATCCAGTTGGTTCTGATTCATTGCGACCCTATAGGACAGAGTAGAAGTGCCCCATCGGATTCCCAAGGTTGTAATCTTTAGGGAAGCAGACTGCCTCATCTTTCTCCCATGGAGCGGCTGGTGAGTTCAAACTGCTAGCCTTTCAGTAAACAGCTAAGTGCTTTACTGCACCACCAGGGTGCTTTCTCTTTATATAAAACAAAGTCTAAAATTCATCACAAGGAGCTCTGCTGGCATGGTGCCTAAAGCATTTGACCGTTAAATACAAGGTTGGTTGTTCAAGCCCACCAGCCACTCCTTGGAAGGAAGGTTGGGCAATCTACTTCAGCAGTGATCTGCCTCGGAAAATCAAGGAGGGGTTGCTATGAGTCGGATCCTACTGGATGGCAGGTTTTTTTTTTTTTTTTTGGTTTATATAACATTACTGTTATATTATGACTTTATATAACATTGTTATGTATTTCAACCTATTTTTAAACAAGTTTTTATTGTAAAACAAAATCCAGAAACAGAAAGGCATATGAACCAGATGTATGGATTAATGAATCATTTTAAGACAAACACTATTCAGGTCAGAAATAAAATTTTGCCAGCCACCCCAGAAGCACCTTTGCATGTCTCATTCCAATTATAACCCCTGCTCACTCCCTAACTAACCACCTACCTGACTTCTATACTTAACACTTCCTTGTGTTTCTTTTCAAAATAGTTGTATCAACCAAATGTGCAAACCTAGACACTGTAGCATTGCGTCCTCTTTAATTTTTTTTTTTTTAATCTTTCTTTTAAAAGTCTTTTAGCCTGTAAGTTCCCACTCAATTCTTTTCTTTACATTTTATCTGTTGAAGAACTTGGGCTGTATGGCAAAGAGTTTTCCCCAGCCTGGATTTTGCTAATTGCTTCTTCATAGCACAATGTATTTCTTTTCTGTACTCTCTCTGTTCCCCCGCACCCCCCCCCCTCTGGAAAATTAGGCAGCTGGCTTCAGGGGATGTATCAGATTCAGGTTTGATCTCTTTGCTAAGACTACTGTTAGTGTTTGGCAAGACTATTTCTAGTTGCCATGGACTTAATTCCAACTACATTAACACACTCAGCTATATGCCCTTTAGCCCAAGAATAAGCTTACTATGAAACTATCTACTGTCTATCACCTTCAGTAATAACTTTAATTCTTAGCTGTCACTCTGGATGGTGCTGGGAAAAAAGTAATCTGATGGGACCACTCATACTAAGGTGCATATGACTGATTTATGCCTTCATTTATGTTTTCAATTGTTGATTTTTCAGAAGTAGATAGCCAGTCCTTTTTTTCAAGGCAAGACTATAGGAGAAACATACTATACAATTACCATGATCATTGATGCTTAATGCCTAAATTCTTAATTCATCTAGGGTTGCAAAATAGTGACATTCTGTCATTTTTGTGGGTAATTTATTAGTTGTAATTTTATTATAAGGAGACATTTCCCCACGCACTGCTTGGCTACTCAGTGGTATGGTTCATATAGGGGAAGACAGAATAAATGCTAGATTCTTGACTTTATTCATCAGTTTTTAAGGTAGCGAATTGGTTTCCTATCATCCTCTGAGGGTGATAATTTTTTTTTTTTAAACATTATTATGAACTCATAGATTTAAATGTTTTCTTTACTGCATCTCAACTTACTCCATCTTTGGCCAGCGGGTGCCTCTACAGACTGGGCCCTGAGTCCTTTTGACCGAATCTTAAGAGACTTTGCTATACTTCTATAAAAGCTTCTTTGCCATCTGGTATGATGAGACATTCCAGGCTCACCTTGTACATTTCCTGCCCCTGATCTGGATTCAGCCATTTCTTCAGGAAGCCCTGGTTCCTTTCAGTGAGAAATGGTACCTCAAGACTACAATCTCAATCCTAGGATTGCTCATTCCTCCAAATTGATCATTATTTCTTTTCAATAGAGGTAGACACACACATAACCACAAAACACTCATACACTACGTACATATGCTGATGTATATATTTCTGGCTTTTTCAAATTCTGATGTATACTATATACATACACAAATGTATACTTAAAGATAGGCATTCTGGTAGCATAGTGCCTAAGGCATTTGACTGCTAATCAGAAGGCTGGTGGTTCAAACCCACCAGCCACTCCTTGGAAGGAAGGTTGGGCAATCTACTTCCATAGTGATACCACCTCGGAAACCCAAGGAGGGGTCACTATGAGTTGGGTACAACTCAACAGCAGTGTTTCTTTTCTTTTTTTTTGGGGGGGGGTGTACTTAAAGATACCATGAGTTAATATTGATGCTTCTAATTTCTTTTCAAAGCTACCATAATTTTTAATTATCTTCTTCTATATTACAACTATATCATCTTTCTTCCACACAAAGAATTCTGATTCTCAAGGATACAGGAGATGATATAATTAGAGTTTCCCATAATTAGTCATTTGTTTTATCCCATTTTGCACATATGCTAGATTCAGAATAAATGAAATTACACTATCAAGGAAATTATTTAAAACATTTAAATAAATCTTTTTTTGCATATGCTTCCCTATTCTTTCTCTATATTTCAGATATGGTACTATATCTAAACATGACCTTTCTGTCAGTTTGTTGTGTTGTGGTGCCTTGTATGTTGCTATGATGTTGGAAGCCATGCGATAGGTATTTCAAATATCAACAGGATGACCCATGGGAGGCAGGTCTCAGTGGACTTCATAGACTAAAACAGACTATGGATCACAACAGAACATTGTTTGCCTCACTTGCTTTGGGCACCTCATCAGGAAGATTCTATCATTGGAGGAGGAAATCATGTTTGGTGAAATTTGTTTGTTGTTGTTATGTGCCATTGAGTCGGATGTGACCCATAGCAACCCCTCCTTGGGTTTCCAAGGCAGTATCACTACAGAAGTAGATTGCCCAACCTTCCTTCCGAGATAGAGGGTAGAAAAAGAGGGCATAGGAGACCCTCAGTGGGATGAACTGGCACAATAGCTTCAATAATGAACTTGAATATGTTTGTGATCATGAGGATGATGCAGAACTGAGCAACATTTTACTCTCTTGTTCCTAAAATCATTATGAGTGGAATTGACCAGATGACACCTAAAAACACTATACCTACATTGTCAGTAACATGTGATCATTGCAGTCTATACTCTCCCTGCTCTTAATCATCATTTAATCTAAGTTGTACTATAAATTTAATGATCACCACTGTCCTCATCTGTGTCTTTCTGGTTATTTTGGTTGTCTGAAACTCTAAAACATTTCTCATTAAGACCTAGTAAACAATATTCCCTGAGATCTTGCATGTTGATAACAGCTTGTATTTCCACTAGAAAGTCAATTTTGCTGGATATAAAACCCTGGGTGAACATTTATTTTATTTGCTAAAAGCAAGCAAGCAAACAAACAAACAAACAAAAACCAAACTCACTGCCATCAAGTAGAGCTCAACTCATGGCAACCCCCATTAGGTTTCCGAGGCAGTAAATCTTTACGGAAATATATTGTCCCAACTTCCTTCTGTGGAGCAGCTGGTAGGTTTCACGGGTTTGAATCACCAACCTTCTGGTCAGCAGAAGGCAGCCTTAGGCACCACAGCACCAGAGCTCCTTTTTATTTGCTAGAGTATCCTAAATATTTTACTTTTTTGCCTCAAGTACTGCTATCAAAAAAGTGTGATGATAATCTAGTATTATTTTCATTATAAGTTCTGTTCACTTTTTTCTAGCTGCCCAAATATTTATTTTTATTTTTTTCTTAAAGTCCAGTTAATTACAACAGAATAACTCTAAATATTGGTAACTTTTGGCTGATACCTAGTGTGATTTTTTGACATGTAATTTCAAATTCTTTTTTTTTTTTTTTTAACTTTAGGAAAGTTTTCTTGGATTATGCTCTTTAGTATTTGTTCCCTTTCCCTGCTTGGTTTGTTTCCTTCAGATCTTCTATTGTCCATGTGCTTTGTCTATTATCATTTTGTATATTTAATGTTTCTTTAGAATGATTTGCATACTTGCTACTGCCTTTGCTCTTCATTCCTTTTCTTTCTTTTTGCTATCTTCAATATTTGTCACTTCTTCCAAGTCTGTTTCATCTTTTTCTTCATTTCTTTCTTATTTGAAACTTTTTTTTCCCTCTTCTATGTTTAGTCTTTATTTCTGAAATGATTTAAAAATTTTATGTTAGCTTTTGTAGTTCTGATCTATGCTGTTCTTTCCATGTCTTGCTTCATTTTCTTAATGCTTTTAAGCTCATTGTTGTCATTGTTATTTGCCATCAAGTCGGACCCGACTCATAGTGACCCCTCCTTGGGTTTCCAAGGCGGTATCACTACGGAAGTAGATTGCCCTACCTTTCTTCCGAGGAGTGACTGGTGGGTTTGAACCACCAGCCTTCTGATTAGCAATCAAGTGCTTTAGGCACTATGCTACCAGAGCTTCCTTTAAGCTCATAGAATTACATTTTTAAAAATCTATTTGGTGGGCATACATTTTTTGTGTGTGTTTTTATCATCTCCTCCTAAATATCCTTTAAAAAAATTCTAGACTTTAACATTTTTCTATTACTGAATTTTGGTTGAATTTCATTTTTCTGAACATTTTGAATGAGGAGAAATTCAGGAAAATTTTTGTAACATTCAAAAGCTCCCTTTTCTGTTGTGTGTGTCTAATGTCAAAGATAGGTTTTGCTTTCTACTTCTATCTCCCATTTTGGTCTGAAACTTCTCTTTCTTTTATCTATATTGTCCCTGTCCTGATCAATTTTAATTCAACTGCCAGCACTTTTCTTCTAGGGAAGGGCACTGTCCTGCAAAGCCTTGGTGGTTAGTTTTCAGAGTTCATGACCTTTGCCCTCACCCGGTTGTCACTTACCAGTTTCAACTACTGTTCTCATTTGGCTTCTGGTGCTTCCTAGTGAATTCCTGTTGGGATTCTGCTCTTCTCAGGTCTGTAAAGTGTCATTCTTTTGCTTCCTTCTCTTCTTGTTCTCACATAGACTTACGGCCTCCGGTTCTCATTTACTGCTCTTTTCAGTGAACCTGTGGGTAGTTTTCTCATTTTTTTTGTTAGGAGGAATAATCAGGCTTTACTGGAGGCAGGAAATTTGGCTTCTTCCCAGTATCTGTTGCCAATCAGCTTGTAACCTTGAGTAAATTACTCATCCTTTCTGGATACCGGTTTCTACTTTTGTAAAGTGGAGGGATTGATTTGGCTTGATGCTCTTTATGATGCCATCTATCCCTAAAACAATATGTTCCATATCCCAGCATTCTATGCTGTTCCTATAAAGATTTTTTTTTTTTTTTTTTTGTAATGTCTTTAATTAAGAAGTTCTGTGGTTTAGTGCCTGAGGCATTTGACTGCTAGCCAGAAGAGTGACGATTCAAATCTACCAGCCGCTCTGAGGAAGGAAGATGGGGCTATCTACTTCTGTAAAAATTTACCACCTCAGAAATCCAATCCCCGGGGTTGCTATGATGCAGAATTGACTCGTTAGTAGTGAGTTTAGTTTTTGAGTTGAATGCCTCTAATTTGTGGGAACTAAAAAGTCAGTACACCTCTGCTAGAGCAGTTTAATTTTTCTTATAATTTTTAAGTGGTCAGTCACCAAATTGTCACTGAGACTGGAGATTTTCTACCAGGATAAATGCAAAGTAGATAGTACATCTGAAGTTTGATAACAAGGGACAGAATTGGTCCTAGTGTCTTGGATTATATGCTACAGTTATTGCCCCACTTATAAATTATCTGGAATCTTTTGGTATAAAACACATTTCCAAGGTATTACTTTCATGTATTAAAGCTATTCCCTCTCCCTCCAAAGACATTCCTTGCTTAGATTTCCTTTTCTTACTCATCAAGGCAATAGGAGAAAGATTTCCTTCCTTGCTCTTCAGTGCTGAAATCTACATATAGGTGTACAGTGTGTTGTGCCTCTCCAGGTAAAAGCATTGACTTTTATTTTCTTCTTTTCACTTTTTCTGTAATCTAGTTTCCACAATGTAAGCTTCCATTTGGAACCAGGAAGAAATTATGTTACTTTAAGACGAGCATAAAAACTTGGAATGCTTTCCTCTAATTCATCTCCAGAATCTTTGGGGAGAAGGAGTTTCCCCAGTGACCAGGTGTGGTCCGGATGTACTTGATCTCTCCTGGCTGCAGGCAGCATCTCCTGCCTTGGAGAGAACAGGTGCCCCAGCCCTGCTCCTGAACTCCTGGCTTGTGGTGGAGAGCAATGCTCCATCTTGGTAAGCAGAATGGTCTTCTCATGGACTCATCCCCCTTCAGCGATTTTTCTCTCTACATCACATTTTCAGATCCCTTTTTAAAAATTGTGTGCCTCAGTGGATAGACTGGTGGGTTTCCAGATTCCTGAGAAAGGTGTCAGCCACCATCTGTTAAACTGCTTTTCAAATCGGGAACATGAGAAGTTAGCTTGACATTGGCGCGGGATGGTGGTGGGACTCAGGCAGAGCGAAGGATGTTCACATCCTCCCTAGGATCTGTTTCAACAGCAACAAAATACCAAGACAGAGCCTAATCATATTGTGCTGGAGATCCTTTTGGGGAAATCAAAACGGCCTAGAAATCCCTGAGAATAATGAAAACCAGAGCTTCATTTCTGCTGTGATATGTTATTAAAGTTAATCATTTGCATCGTATCTGTCCCCACTGTCTCTCCTCTCTTGCTCTCCTCCCCCAGGATTCCTTAGCCAAGAATAATGAAGCAATGTACTTTATTTCTCTTTCTCTTCCTGTTTGTTTACCATCACCTCTTCTTCCCAGCACCAAGAGTCAGTCACCTCAATGAGCAGGGATGCATAAGGCCAGGGTGGTGGAGGGCCTGATAGTCACATATGTCAGATGCTAGTAGTGCCCTGCCCCAGGCAGTTGGACTATACTTCTCAATAAGGGCAATATTTCCTCAATAGTGAAAACATTGGTCTCCCCCCCCCTTTTTTTTTAAATTATTGTGGT
>NW_006921606.1:7099005-7105165 GCF_000298275.1 Orycteropus afer afer
GATGATTTTGAAAAAGAGGTGGGGCACTGCCTTGGACCCTGCTTTTTCATGCCTGTGGATGACTTCTAACTTCAATATCTGCACTGTGTCCCTGAGGGCTTCCCCCAACTCTCCAGCACCTGGCTGGTTGGAGTTGGTGTATAAATTCCTCCACTCCCTTGCCCCAGGATGCTCTGACAATTGTGAGGCATGAGTTCCATGGTGTTTGCCCACAGGAGTAAGCTCCAGCCCTCTGGGATTGCTGCTTAAGAACATAACATTTATTTGGTTTATTTGCTGTCTTGTTTACCCTGTCTCATCTCTCCCCTCTCCCGAATCTCCCAAATAAACCAATAGCACTCAAATTCTTGTCTGCAGGTCTGTTTTTGTGGAAACCCAAACTAAGACTGTGTTTATGTGTTGTTGTTGTTGTTGTTGTTATGTGCCGTCGAGTCAGCCCTGACTCATAGCGACCCCTCCTTGGGTTTCCGTGGCAGTATCACTACGGAAGTAGGATTGCCCAACCTTCCTTCCGAGGAGTGGCTGGTGGGTTTGAACTGCCAGCCTTCTGGTTAGCAGTCAAGTGCCTTAGCCACTATGCTACCAGAGCTCCTGTGTTTATGTGTGTATTTTAAATTCTTTGTAAATTCACTAATTACATAAGTAAAAGAGAATCTGTGCATGAGAACATGTGTCATGTACCGGGATGGTAAGTAATACAATTCTGTGTACCTGAGGTCCATTTAAAAAAATATAAAGAGCATGCACTCTGATGCCAGACTGCTTGGCTTCCTCACTTTCTAGCTGCGTGACCATAGGCAAGTTACGTGGCCTCTCTGTGTCTCATTTGCCTCATCTATAAAATGGGAATGATATTAGTATTTTTCCACAGTGGTTAGATGAAGGTTAGCGATTATCGCTGTAGCTGCTGCTGCTGCTGAGCGCATGCCTCTGCTACAGCCCAGACTGTGTGCACAGGCCCTAGAATCACTAGGTGAGCAGGAAAGGGAAAGCAGTAGTAAAAGTTTTACTAGGATGTTTTGAACTAGAAGTCACCTTTTGTGTGAGTAAGAAAGCCCAGACCTTGGGTTATCTGGGTGAACAATTTCTCACTGTGTTAATTGTCACACTTTGCAGTGTCTACCCAGAGAGAATCCACACTCCCACCTTTGAGACTCAAAGATCCCTGTCTCCAGTAAAGTCCACAGCCAGTACCTATTTTATGATCGGGCTACTAAATCCAAACACAAAAGGATTAAACAGGTAGGCACTGGCCTAACATAATGAGTCCTATTAGGCAATAGGTCCCTTTGGCATGAGAAAAATGCTCGAAGTTCCTTTTCTCTCTATTTGCAGCAAGTGGATAAATGTAGGTAGCAGCTTTTACACGAAGCCTTAAAAGCAAGAGAATCAGACGGCTTTTAAATATCCCCACCACTCGGCAAGAGGGAGTTAGGATCCCTTCTTCCTCATGTTTGAGCTTTCAAAGAGACATGTTGCTCTACTGTAGTTCTGATTTTGATGTGATTTATTTGTGAGTCAGAGATTCCATGAGTTGATAAAATGTTTAATACCTCTATAAAAACCTACACGGTAATTTCTCTTTGTCCCCAAGCTTTTCCATTTGGATTTGTACTCTGCATAGACTGCTTATTAAAGAATGGAATCACAGCACACATCACGTTTTCCACTCCCTGTTCATGTTGGAACCCACCTCCTAATTGAAAGCCCTGATTCCCCTACATAGACTTTCTGTTTCTTCCTTGGCACATGTGACTTTTTCTTTCCTCACTCCACCTATCTATCTAGCCCCTCACCAATGGCATGTAGATCTTCTTTGAAATAACTGTTTCCAATAGAACAGGGGTCAGTGAACTTTGCTGTAAAAGTTCAGATAGTTAATATTTTAGGTTTTGTGCACATATGGTCTCTTTCCCAGTGACTCAACTCTGCCATTGTAGTGTGAAAGCAGAGATGTAAACAAATGAACATGTCTTTTTCCCCAATAAAACTTTATTTACAAAAACAGGCAGTGGGCCAGATTTGGCTCATAAGCTGAGGTCTGTCGATTCCTTTTACAGAACAACAACAACAAAATTAATCATCCTCAAGAAGACACTAAAAAAAAAAAAAAAAGGATTTTCCTGATTTTTTTAATGCCATGCCATGTACACAAGGATTTCTATATTTACCTCTAAAACTGCTTTGAGACACAGCCAGAGTTGTACTGCAACGTTCTTTGTATTCACCATATTTTGTAAGTTGAAAGCAATAATTAGGGTCTTTGTATTCATGCATTCATTTAATAAAAACCACATACTGGCCACTGAGGTTACACTCCTTGGTACATTCATCAATGCTTCTTATTCCACTGTTCTTCTTGTTGTGTACAGTATAATTTTGTTTACCACATTAGGCACAGTAACAAGGTTTTTCTCTACCAGGGACACACAATCAAAAGAGAAGGAGAATGTTGACTGTACTAACTTTGGCCCAAGACATCTATACGGAAACATTAAAACAGAAATGCAACTTCTCTGGTTATTTTCCCCACTCGCCTGAGTTCAACTGTGCAAAAATTGCTTGTCATTGTGGTGACACAAATAAGACTTCATTAACATCGCCATTCTGATCTTGGTAAACAAGTTTATTTACACTTGAGCACTGCTAAAGAATGAAGTCATAGAGAAAAGTTCATGGTAGGTGGCCCTGCCTTTTTCATTAAGGCAGGCTTTGACAAAATCCCAGCACCTCAGTTAGACAAGCTGCTATTCAGCTGCCCGGGGTTAATGAAAGTGCGGGTGTGTGCTTGTTAAAAGAGGACTACTAGTCAACACTTGTAATCAAGGCTGGTCACATTTTTATTTAATGATATGTGTCGTTGCTGTTTCTAGCATTTTTCCTCACTCCTTATGACTTTGCTTTCCTTGTGGATATAAAAAGGATACATCAGGACTTCTTGGTGAACTGAAGCCTGATTAGCTATCAGTTAAATAGGTTTTTGACTTAAAATTAGATATCAAGTAGTCCTCTAAGATGACAAAACCTGAGGTGATATGGTTCCATATGTGTATTTGCAACTTGCAAAAGAAAAAGTTTAGTTGTTATACCATGAAAAAACGTGAGGTTTGGCTGCATTTCCTTCTTTGAAAGCAGAATACACATTGTTCATTGTTGTTGTTGTTGTTGTTATGTGCCGTTGAGTCAGACCCGACTCATAGCGACCCCTCTTTGGGTTGCTGAGGCAGTATCATTACGGAACTAGATTGCCCAACCTTCCTTCTGAGAAGTGGCTGGTGGGTTTGAACCACCAGCCTTCTGGTTAGCAGCCAAGTGCCTTAGGCACTATGCATTGTTCATTAGTGATGGTTAAAACAAAACAAAATAAAAACAACAGTTGCTGTTGAGTAGATTCCAACTTATGGTGACCCCATGTTAGAGCAGAACTGTGCTCAATAGAGTTCTCAGTGGCTGATTTTATGGAAGTAGATCACCAGGCCTTTTTTCTGAGGCACGTCTGGGTGGACTCAAACCTTCACTCTTTCGGTTAGCAGCCAAGCACATTAACCATTTTCACCACTCAAGGACTCTGGTGGTAGTTAAGCTCCATCTACATGTTGGGGTCTTGATAGCAAAAGTGGTTGGTCGGTCTTCACACAAGGAAAATAGGAAGGAAACTCAATTTCCTGATACTGCTGTGTATGCTGTGAAAAACCCATGGCAACAGATGCCAAGTGTGAATGTACATCTGAGCTGGCAGAACCAACTGATCTGGGCCTCCTGGATCAAAGCTGAGCTCTTGCTCTGGGATTACCTAGTCCTGCCCTGCTTACACATTCCTTGAGGAGCTAGAAACAGCAGCTTGGAGCCAGATTCCAGAAAGGTCTTTCTAGGATGATAGCTGGGATGGACAGGCCCCAGGCAGAGGTAGGGGACAGGGTAGGAGGGAGGCCAAACATTTGGAGTGTCAGCGATGAGTGCTGTATGACATTGAGTCATTTGGAATCAAGATTACATGAAACTTCAACAATGATGTTGTCCTCTGCCCCATGCAGAAGTGTTTCCTTCCCACACCTATTTCATGGGAAATTGGCTTTGGCAAGAGTCCTGTGGTGCACAAATGATTTGTGCTTGGCTACTAAATGAAAGATTGGCAGTTGGAACCATAGAAGAAAGGCCTGGTGATCAGTATCTGTAAGATTACAGCCAAGAAAAACCCTGTGGAGCAGTTCTATTCTGTAACCTATGGTGTCACTATGAGTCAGAATTGACTTGAAAGCAATGGGTTTAGTTTTGAGTAAAAGAGGTAGAGACTTGGGTAACATAATCACACCAGACTCAGCTATAAGAAGGGTCGGTACTAATCAAAAGAGGTTGGGTTTCCGGACAGGGTTCCATGCTCAGGAATCTAAGGCCACCTTGTTCCTCCAATTTCTGCAGAAGGAAAACTTGATGGAACCAATTGGCTTTGTTGAGGAGAGGTGGTATGGTGTCAGAGATAAGAGAAATACAAAGAGAAGGAAGGTGTTCGAGAAGCAAAATGAGGGAGAGTGACTAAATCCAAAGGATGCCTGGGTACACAATTGAGGCAAACTTTGGACTAATAAATAACTCAATAAAAACCTGTTCTGTAGAGTCGTTTTTGACTCATGTTGATCTCATTGCTCTCCACAGGGTTTTCAACGGCTGATTTTTCAGAAGTAGATCACCAGGCCTTTCTTCTGAGGCTTGTCTGCTCTTGGTGGATGCAAACCTCCAACATTTCAGTTAGCAGTTAAATGTGCTAACTGTTTGCACTGCCCAAGGACTCCAAATAACTCAATGTGTCATTGTTACTGTTAGTTGCCATTGAGTCAATTCTGATTTATGGCAAACCTATGTGTGTAGAGGAGAACTGCTCCATAGGGTTTACAAGGCAATTGATCTTTCAGAAGCAAATCAGTGGGCCTGTCTCCCATTGTGCTTCTGGGTGGGTTCAAGGAAACATTTAAAAACATATCCTACACCATTCTCTGGAATCTCTGTGGATGAGTAGGCATCTGGCATTACCATTTCCTTCCTGGTAATGGACTTGGATAATGCTAGAGGCACAGCTACAGAGTTTCATCATTTTACAGATGAGACCTGACGCTTAGAGGCTGAGGGTGTGGTCGAAGGTTTACTAGCCTGGAGACTGGTCACAACCTGCACTTTCCTCACATGTGCAGACCAGTAGTGAGTCCACAGGAATGTTCTGAGCATCCCAAGCACCAGTTTAATAGCACGTGGGAATTTGCAACTGGTAGAGACAAGGTTCCAAGATCTAGGGAGATTTCAGTCCAAAAGGGGACACAAGATAAATCAATAAGTAATCCTTTCATATTGTTGTTGTTGTTAGGTGCTGTCAAGTCATTTCCAACACATAGTGACCCCTATGCACAGCAAAATGAAACACTGTCTGGTCCTGTGCCAGCCTCACAATCCTTGCTATACCTGAGCCCATCTTTGCAGCCACTGTGTCAATCCATCTTGTTGAGGGCCTTCCCCTTCTGCATTGACCCTACACTTTAACCAGCATGATATCCTTTTCTAGGGAATGGACCCTCTGATAATATGACCAAAGTAGGTGAGACGAAGTCTGGCCGTTCTCGCTTCCAAGGAGAATTCTGGCTTCACTTCTTCCAGGACAGAATCTGTTAGTCATTTTAGCAGTCCATGCTACTTTTAGCATTCTTCTCCAACACCACAACTCAAACGCATCAACTCTTCTTCAGTCTTCCTTATTCATTGTCCAGCTATCACATAAATAACAGGCAATTGAAAATACCATGGCTTGGGTTAGGCACACCTTATTCTTCAGGAAAACATCTTTGCTCTTCAGCACTTGAGAGAGGTCTTTTACAGCAAATTTGCCCAATGCAATATATCATCTGATGTCTTGACTGCTGTTTCCATTGGTGTTGATTGTAGAATCAAGTGATATTAAGTCCTTGACAACTTCAATCTTTTCTCTATCCATCGTAAAGCTGTTTATTGGATGAGTTGTGAGGATTTTTGTTTTCTTTGTATTGAGATGTAATCCACATCGCAGACTGTATTCTTAAATCTTTATCAATAAGTGCTTCAAGTCATCTTCACTTTCAGCAAGGAAAGTTGTGTCATCTGCTTATCTCAGGTTGTTAATGAGTCTTCCTCCAATCTT
>NW_006921606.1:7119868-7121495 GCF_000298275.1 Orycteropus afer afer
AGACTGTGATGGAGTTCCTGTGGGCCCAGAAGGTAGGTGGGAATGGGGGATGGCCGCACCTCCATTCACCAAGCAGGTGTGGGGTATAAAAGTAACAAGAGGAATGTCGTACCTTTTCAGTATTGCAGGTCCAGAGGGTCCTTGGGGTTGCTGGAAAGCCGAACGTGTTCTTAAGCCCAGAATCTGTGAGAGCACTCTCTTTAAATATCTAAAATAGTCAAGCCACTTTTAGATCTTCAAAATGGTGGCGTCCTCTGGACTGGCAAAAGTCCACAGCTCAGCCCACCTTTCTCTTTACCTACTCCGTTTATTCCCCAGCCACCGGAGCAGTCCTCTGTGCAGTCCTTGGCTAGCAGGACTGATTTTTAGGTTAATTCTTAAGTCCTACTAGCACTCAGGAATCTCCAAGCTGTCTGTGCCATCAGGATTGCTCAGGATCACTGCCAGACTGCAGCTCCATATGTCTCCTTTTTTGGTATTTCCACACAAATTCTTCTGCTAGTTGGGTTTTAGTCCACTTCTATATCCTTCCCTTCAAGGCTCAGGGGCCCAGGATTATCTTCTGTGTCTGTGTTAATTGGTTTCCCTTTTCTTTGTTGAAGAGGGTCTGTGCAATCTTTCTGCCTAGTCTGCCATCTTGGTGCCTAAGCCCTTCCTCCAATCTTGATGCCACGTTCTTCTTCATATAATCCAGCTTCTCAGGTTATTTGCTCAGCATACAGATTGAATAAGTATAGTGAAAGGATACAACTTTGACACACTCCCTTCTTGATTTTAAACCATGCAGTATCCCTTTGTTCTGTTCGAATGACAGCTTCCTGATTTATATACAGGTTTCTCATGAGTACAATTAAGTATTCTGGAATTCCCGTTCTTCTCAACATTATCCATAATTTGTTATGATCCACACAATTGAATGCTTTTGCAAAGTCAATAAAACATAAGTAAACATCTTTCTGGTATTTTTTGCTTCAGCTAAGACCCAACTGACATCAGCAATGATATCCCTCATTCCATGTCCTCTTCTGAATCCATTTCGCATTTCTGAAAGCTCTCTGTTATACTGCTGCAACCGTTTTTGAATTATCTTCAGTAAGATTTTACTTGCATGTGATATGAATGATATTGTTGGATAATTTCTACATTCTGTGGGTTCACCTTTCTTTGAAATGGGTACAAATATGGATTTCTTCCAGTCATTTGGGCAGGTAGCTGTCTTCCAAATCTCTTGGCACAGACAAGTGAGTGCCTCTAGTGTGACATCTTTTTGTTGAAAAATCTCAATGGGTATTCTGTCAATTCCTGGAGCCTTGTTTTTCACCAATTCCTTCAGTGCAGTTTCAACTTCTTCCTTCAATACGTTGGTTCTTGATCATATGCCACCTCCTGAAATGGATGAATATCGACCAATTCTTTTTGGTATAGTGACTCTGTGTATTCCTTCCATCTTCTTTTGATGTTTCCTGCATCATTTAATATTTTTCCCATAGAACCTTTCAATATTGCAACTCGAGGCTTAATTATTTTCTTCAGTTCTTTCAGCTTGAGAAATGCCAAACGTGTTCTTCCCTTTTGTTTTTCTAACTCCAGTTCTTTGCACATTTCATTATAGTAATTGTCTTTGTCT
>NW_006921606.1:7122775-7135140 GCF_000298275.1 Orycteropus afer afer
GTCGCTATGAGTTGGATCTCACTTGATGGCAGTGAGAATGCCTAGGATGTTGATCTTTATGCATTCCATTTCATTTTTGACAACTTCCAGTTTTCCTAGATTCCTACTTTGTACACTCCATGTTCCAATTATTAATGGATGTTTTCAGCTGTTTCTTCTTATTTTGATTCATGCCACATCAGCGAATGGAGGTCCCAAAAGCTTTACTCTATCCATATCATTAAGATCATCTCTACTCTGAGGAGTCAGCTCTTCCCCAGTCATATTTTTTGTGCCTTCCAACCTGATGGGCTCCTCCTCTGGCACTATATCAGACTATTTTCATACAGTTTTCTGGTAATATATCAATGTTTCACTGCAAAATGCCAGCAGGGTTACCCATAGTGGACAGGTTTCAGCAGAACTTCCAGAGTAAGACAGACTTGGAAGAAGGAAGAGGCTACCCACTTCTCAAAGAATTGAGTAAAAACCTTATGAATAGCAGTGAAACACTGTCTGATATATTATTCCTTCATATAGTCATAATAATCTGCTGCATACTCTTATGTGCTTGACACTGCTCTGCATGCTTTAATACTTTAGCACATCTGAACTTCACAATGGTTCTAGCTAGCTGACACCATTCCTATCCTCTTTTAAAGAGGAGGAGACAATACAAAGAGCCTGAATTATTTGGGCACAATATGTTAAATGGGAGAGCTGGGATTCTAACTAGACAGATGACTCCCAAGCCTTGTTGGTTGAAATGAGTGAACAGGAGCAAATGAGAAATAAGACTACCAGCCTCAAGTCAGTCAGAGTTGTCTGAGGCAGGAGAGCTCTGCTCACTGTTCCAAACATAACATTTAAACCTATTGCCATTGAGCCAATTCTGACTCATGGTGAGCCCATGTGTGTCAGAGTCGAACTAATCCATAGGATTTTTAATGACTGTAATGTTACGTAGGAGCTCTGGTAGTGCTGTGGTTAAAACATTGGGCTGCTAGCCAAAATGGTGGCAGTTTGAATCCAACAGCTGTTCTTCAGGAGAGATGAGACAGTGTGCTTATGTAAAGATTTATAGCCTTGGAAACTTTATGGGGCAGGTCTACTCTGTCCTATTGGGTCACTATGAGTTAGAATCAATTTGATGGCAGTAGGTTTGGTTTGGTTTAATCTTATGGAAGCATATCACCAGGCTTTTCTTCCACGGCATCTCTGGATGGATTCAAACTACCAACTTTTTAGGTAGCAGCCAATAACAAACTGTTTGCACCACCCATGGACCTAACCACATTTAAAGAGGGCTTTATATTCATATTTATATATTTACAGCCCTCATAAGGTAGGAATGGACCCCATTTTGCAAATGAGAAAATGGATGTTCAAGATATTGGGAAAACTCTCATGCCTACTAGTTTTGTAGATCTGGGATTCAAATTCAGGTCTGTCTGGCCTTCAGCCTCATCAATTTCCATAATCCCACTGTGCTGATTTAGAGGAGGATGAGACTCCCTTAGTCCTTGGTTCCTGGAGGCTTTCCTGAGTCATGAGTATTTATTCCCACTTATAGGCAAAAGCAACATTTATCAAGGGTTGAGGTCTAATCATGATGGACATGCTAGAGGATGGAGGATGGTAACAGTTGTCTTGGTGGCAAGAAGTGCTAAGAGGTCTTAACACCACCACCTGTCTGTCATTTTGTCATACTGTGGTGACTTGCACATTAGTATGATGTTGGAAGCTATGCCACTGGTATTTCAAATATACCAGCAGGGTTATCCATGGGAGTCAGATTTCAGAGTAGCTTCTAGACTAAGACAAACTAGGAAGAAAGGCCTGGTGATCTACTTCCGATAACTAACCAATGACAACCCTATGCATAACAACATGGCAATGCTTTGTTCTGTTATACATAAGATGACCCTTTGTTGGAGTTGGAGCTGATTCCATAGCAAATAAAAACAACAACACTAAAGGGCTCAGTTCAACCCAGCAACTCCAAGGACCTTTCCAAACTCCTTAGAAGCTGTTGCAAAGGAAGGGTGAGATTTTATAGGGAACGGGAGCAATGTGCTTTATCACAGTCACACTGTGCCACACTGTCATTAGCAAGATCAGCTTTTAACTATATGGAATGTTTAAGATGTCGTGAAAGGTCAACATGTTTGATTGTTAATCCACATCCACGAAGCAGAATTGTAAGAAGTTGTGGAGGTCAAATTTTTAAAATTTTCCACATGTGATCTTCTACCTGAAAGGTGAAGGTAGTAAATCCTGAATGCAGTTCATCACCCACTAATTGAGTCATCTATTAGGCTAGTATGGATTTTTGCATGTCATGGTCCCTACCCTGTCAGCCAGAAGTAACCATGACCATAGCCAACAAAGGGCATCTCTGGAATAGCAATATTTTGGAGGTTGTAAGAATCAAACTTGGCAAAAATAAATTTGTTGGAAACTCCAAATATCAAAAGTCAGTTACATACCAGAACAAAACAGGGGTGAAAGAAAAGGTAGGGAGGGATCTAAAGTGACCATGGCAATTGCCACAGTCTCTGTTAACATTAGATTCAATTCATCTGTGTACAGCAGCAAACCTCAATAATAGTAAGTAGAAAGCAATAAGAGTAGTTTGCTTCTTTCTCACATAAGTCCAGATGTGCACACTTTAGGGCTAGTATGGCAAATGTATTCTGCAGTGGTACTGAGGACTATTTTTGGTTAGTTAGGGTCAATTCTAGCTAACGGCTATGACAAACAAGTCCTCAGATTTCAGTGTCTTAACACAAAGATTTTTTCCAAAATAACCCACTGGTTACTTAACAATCAAATGCAATTGTTCTTGATCAGCAGACAGCTTTCCTTCACATGAGGACAGCCCATTGTAGACTCTACTAAGTATTTGTTAAATAAGCATACTTAAGAAATATACTCTAACAGCTTGGGGGACATAAGTACATGGGAGGGAATGGACACAGGGAAGAGGTAACTATGGGGAGAAAGTGGGAGGGGAGCTGTTGCATTGTGGGAAATTGCAGTCAATGTCATGAGACAAAGCGTATGTGAGCTGCTGTATGTAAAGTAAATTTGCTCTGTAAACTTTCACCCAAATCACAATAAAAATTTAAAAAAAGAAAGAAGGAAAAGAAATATATTCTAGGAACCAGGGACACAGAGTCCTTGCATCCTCTAGTCGTGTCATTCTGTAAAATCTCAGAATCTTCTACATGCAGCCACGTGATGGGGGAAAGCTCAGAAGAGAAAGCATGGACTCTAATGGGACATATTGGAAGGTTACACGTGTCCATTTTCTTCCACAGTAATAAAACCCCTTATGGTTAGCCAAGTATAAGTTAGTGGAATAAAAATTACACTTCCCAAGCTCCCTTGCCATGTGACTAACTAACTCAAATTCCATTGGCTAGAGATTATTCTAACTTGCAAGGGAACCTGGGGAATGTTACCTAGCTGTGTGCCCAAGAAGAAGAGCA
Source organism: Orycteropus afer afer (assembly GCF_000298275.1). NCBI lineage: Eukaryota > Metazoa > Chordata > Mammalia > Tubulidentata > Orycteropodidae > Orycteropus > Orycteropus afer. The sequence goes on from NW_006921606.1 coordinate 7,126,249, forward strand.
CATAGTTTTAGAGGACAATCTCTGCCACAGGGATCCAGGCTACTTCTAACTCCTTGCAGCTCACTGGCCCATCATCCTTAGGGTGTGACCCTCACTCAAAAGTAGCAGCTAATACATCTGATTTACAGCTCATAACTTGAAGGGTCACTGAACTCAATCCTGAATGTAAGTCATTACTCCCTAAAAAAAAAAAAAAAAAAAACTCTCTTGGGGCAGTTTGAATTCTTGTACCCATCACACGGAGGAAGAAGAAAAGAAAAAAAAGAAGAGAAATAAAGGAACGTGTCCAGTATCCCTTCATTTTCCCATCTATAAAGTAGACAATAAGAATATCTACTTCATAGAGTTATTGTGAGAAACAAAGGAGTGGATATATTTGCTTAGAAGAGTGCCTGGCACATTCAAAATACTCAGTGACAGAGAGCCATGGGAAGAGGAGAAGGGCTGAGAGGAAAGGGAGAGGCAGAAAAGAAGGTTACCCCAAGTAGAAGGTTGCTGGAAATTCCCAGGAGTCTCTGCTTATTTCCCATTGGTCAGAATTTAGCTTCATGATTACACATAGCCACAAGGAAGATTGGGAAATAAAATTTTTATTCCAGGGACTCGCATGCCTGACTAACAATCGGGGTTTTATTACTATGGAAGAAAAGGATAATGGATAATAGATATTTATGGGGAACTAATTGTTTGTGTCTGCTTACATCCTCAAATTGAGTATGTCTGCTTACATACTCAAATGGGATAGGTGAGTTATATACATGTATATATGTATATATATATACACACACCCAAGTCTTAGCTATCTATGATGCAACTTCTTTTTAAATTTAACTGCAGCATTAGCAGTCAAATGCTAGTACCATTTAGTAGAATGAAATGAACAGGATTATAAAAATTTTTAGTGAATGTAAGGTACTAAGATTTTTACTATGTATCACATTTTCTACAAAAAGAATATTCCACATATTATACAACAAAAATAATGAGTCAGTGGATTTGGTTGCTTCAACAGTCAATGCAAAATTCTATTTATCTCCCACAACAAAAAGTTGACTTTCACTAATTTTCCTTTAAATGGCTCATACTTCAATTTTTATGCTTGTTTCATAATACATGTTATAATAAGTGGATAAATGAATAATATCAAGCACGGTGTCCCATGCAACAGACAATAAAAAATAAAACTCACTTGATACATAAATTAAGATGTTTTTGAGAAATATGAATATTTCCAGTGTTTTTTTGATGTTTGCTATAGCGTAGTACATAAGGTACTTGACTGCTAATCAGAAGGCTGGCAGTTCAAACTCAACAGCCACTCCTCAGAAGGAAGGTTGGGCAACATACTTCCATAGTGGTACCACTTGGAAACCCAAGGAGGGGTTGCTGAGTCAGGTCCGACTCAATGGCACATAACAATAACAACAACATGTTAGTATATTAAATTACTATCCATGTTAGTATTATATTAAACGTATGCTAGATTGTGTCTGTGTGTATGCCAAACATGTTTAAAAGTTATAAATATTATTATTTACAAGACTTAGGACATAACTCTGTATGTAAATGCTGTACAGTTAAAAAAGAACTTGATTGAATTCATTGCAATTGTTGACTTATTCAAGTTCCCTTACTTTTGTGCATTATCTGGGACTGGAGTTCCCATTGGTTGTTTACTAGGACTTGCACAAGAGCATACCCTGGTGTTTGTATCATGGCAATGATTGTTGCTGGTGCTCTTGGCTGGAGTTGCTGGATCAGCAGGTATGGATGTACAAGATAATTCTCTCAAAATGGATCAGAGACCTGTTATCTATTAATGTAGTCTGTCCTTGCCCAGTAACTGCTCATGTTGGATCCAGATGCATATTGGGTGAATGTAATGAGTCTGACTTGACAACCCATCCTCACTTCTTGTTTATTAGGAAGAAATAATACACTACCAAGAGACCTGTTAAGATAAGAAGTTTGAATTACATAGGAAGTGACCACAGGAGACAGATGTCAATGAAGGTGTTGAAGTGGTAGGAGCCTCATAGCTTAAACAAATTTACATGTGGACACCCTCATGACTCTGTGTGAATTTTATTTCCAGCTGGCACATTCTCATGCACTGGAGGTGATATCAATTTTTAGTTCCCTTATACTCCAGCATTTGGTTTTCCTTGTGTCATGGTTCATGCAGACTAGTCCAATAGACTACTTTCTTCTTTGAGTCTTGGGTTTCCTTTTTTCTCTTTTGTTCCGGATAAGTAAGAACCAATAGTTGTATCTTAGATGGTTGCTCGTAAGCTTTTAAGACCCCAGACACTATTCACCAAACTAGGATTTGGAACAAAAACTTTATGAACAATATTCACCATCAGGTTTTAGGCTAAGCTTTGCTCTAATCATTAGACTGGGACTCCTCAGCCGGTCTCAGCCCTCAGCTCCATCTCTCCTTTGGCATTTCCCATTTCAACCCTACCCCTTTCATCTTTCCTGCAGCCCACTCTGGGTCTTTCTTTCTGAAATCCTCAAGCCACTGCTGCTAACAGACCTGGTGTCAACCATAGCTTCAAGGACTGCACATTCATTTTGAGGATCCTCTTTTCACAATAAGGTTTACAAGTAAGAATTTTAGCCCTTAGGGTTTTATTCATGCAGTAAAGTGAAATAGAGTTGAGTATCCTCTGAGTAGGAGATCTGGTGGTGCAGTGCCTAAGGCATTTGACTGCTAATCAGAATGCTGAGAGTTTAAACCCACCAGCTACTCTTCGGAAGGAAGGTTGGGCAATCTACTTCTGTAGTGATACTGCCTCGGAAACCCAAAGAGGAGTCACTATGAGTTGGATTCTGGATTCAACTCCACGGCAGTGAGTTTTTTTTTTCCTTTAAATCCTCTGAGTAAGCTGATTAACATTGACAGTCACACTGAATAATTAGACCAACCATGTTTCTTTCTTCGGAAGGGTGTTTTTGCCAGAAACAAAGCAAGAGGTGGGTTCCCAGCACTTCTTTTCAGAATGTGTGGATATGGCTTTTAGTCTGGGCAAACTGACTAATCCAGAACTTCCAAGCTATCTGGTTCTCTGTGCCATCAATGCAAGATGCCCCAATCATTAATTACAAAGTACTTGGCAGTAACTGAAATGAGTAAATTTCATGAAGGAAATCAGTAAAATGAAAAGCCACCCAACTTGTCTGTCTCTATTGAAAAGGGAATTACCAGCTGGGAAGCTCTCAAGCATAATAATAGAGGTGGAACTACCACATGTCCCAGACTACCCAGCACAGTCTCAAGTTCAGATTCACTTCCCTTAACACCTTAAGAATTTTCATCCTTGTCCTTCCACTCTTGATTCTGAATTTAGAAAATATGGTCACCATAGTCCAAGTGATCATGAAGGAAGTCCCCTGTTTACCAGAGGATGCAGTAGAAGGTGGGGTACTAAGACATGCTGAGGTGAATTGAGGGGAAGGATCACAGCCAGATCAAGTGGTCAGATCTGGAGAGGGCAGTGGTTCCAAGGGCCCACAGTTTAGGAACTGAAAAATCTCCTCCCCTAGACTGTTGAGCAAATAAATGTCTTTTGGTTAGAATGAACATCAGAGACAACCCTGAATGGGAAAGAAGTCCCAAATGGATAGCTCAAGGAAGATATCCAGAGGACAGTAATAGTTCCCTATCTACTCCACTCCCTGCACTATTGAGTGTGTGAAAATGAGAGCATTTGTGAACATGAAAGTGTGAGCATGTGGTAAGGGTATTTTTGCATGAGTGCAGGTGAATGTATAAGTATGAATATGTATGAGTGTGTGATTGTGTGTGTGTGTGCTTGTGCCCCAGATCTCTTGTGTTCTCTTAAAGCATCTGTCTCCCAGAACATTTATAGCTGGAGTCCCCAGCCCAGGAGAATTGAGGACCAAAACAACTCCAGGATGATTGACAGAAGCTGTAACCTGGCAATGGAACAAGGGGCAGTGACAGGATTTCTTCCTTCCTGGCACTGGCTTCAGGGAGCAATGAGAAGCCTTTTCCCTGGGCTCATGCCTGCCTCCCCTGATCTGTTCCAGTCTGTGCTCCTGTGGCCCTCAAGTTCTGCAGGCTCCCAGACTCATGGCAACATGAGGCTCTCAGTGCTGGGAGCCACATTTGATGTTCAGGCATTACTCCCATGGGAGGACAAGAGAGAATTCCCCTTGGCATTGGCTATGGCAGGAAACCAGGGCCCCAGGCTCCTCCCAGAGAATGAGAATGGCAAAAAGCAAAGGGCAGGGCTGTCCTAGTCCACGTCACATCAAAGTTGTTTTTTGTTTTTAATTTTCAGATGAATAATTCAGTGGCTATGCCAAGGTTGAAATATTTTTCTGTTTTCAGCAAGATGTGCAAAAAGGAAATGAATTTTAATGAAATGTTTTGGTTTACTTTATCTGAGGCTTCCAGGATAGTGGATTCCCACACCCTAAACAGATGTCAACTGTTGTATCCTCTTGCCTGCAAAAGGCATGGAAAGCCACGTGGCTACCTTGCTCAGCCGTCTCATGCCCCGCCCCTCCCCCACTTCCCCAATGGGCAGAACTGCCTTTGGACACAAAGCTAATAGAACTTGGAAGCCACATGCTTCCTGTCCTGGTCATTGAGTGAGCTAAAACTGCAAGTGATGATTAGGATGTCTTCACTCTCCACAACTTCCTGACACAGAGGGAGCAAGATACCTGTCCATGGTCCTGTGGGCCTAGCATCCCTGCCCAGTTAGGAAGATAAGGCATTGGCAGACGGCCTAAGTTCTCTGAGCTGTTATCTCCCAGGAAGAATGTCAGCATTATATGATTCTGAACACAGGACTTAAGGGGATGTGGAGAAATATGGCCAGATCTCTACTGAGAAGGCAGAGCTGTCAGGTGGAGGTGATGTCACAGGCAGTGGAGAATATGCCAGAACATGATCTAATTTATAGCTGCAGGCTCAGGACATGTTTGTGAGCAGAAGTTTCTGAACTAATTTGGCACCTAACAGACTACATTGACTCCCTTAAATGGGATTACTTATAAGGCTTCTCCTAATTCAAGGAAACATCTGCCCAAAATGAGCTGTTGTCAGCAATAAATCAGCCAAAAGAGTGATTTGTGGAGCCCTTCCCAAGTGTTAGCACTTGTGTGAGTTTGGGGGGATGGAGAGGTAAAGGTGACCAGACCCTGTCCCGCAAGGATGTATGAAAACATGCTCATTGAAGCAATGACAATGCACAACAAACCACAGAAAGCTTGTAACCAGGGGGTCCCTGCCTCGATTCTCTGAGACCTTATCTAGAAAACTGAGCGAATATCCAAAAAGAGAAAGAGAACAGTAGTACTTGAAAGAACACAGCCATAAAAGATTTATATTGTCACAAGGACCTCATAATAATTCTCTTTTCACATACTTCACCCTTTAAAGTTTTCAGATTACATTGTAATTGTGTGTCATTGTTCCCCTGGTAAGAAAAAGGTAAAGTCTTTGCCCTGTTCTTACTGGCAATTTAGAGAGTACACTGGGGTCCACAATCCCAGCTTCCAGTAACATCTTTGTTCTGCATTTTCTGTTTCATTTGGAGGTGGGTTGAGCAGGCAAGAATGTTTGAAGTAGGTGACTTGTAATGGGAACCCAACAGAAGACTCCTGTGGCCCCTCTCTCAAACCCTATACCTAAGTCTGGCTCCCTACCAGAGGGAAGGTCCCAAGCCTTCCTAGTGGGATGCTACTGTGCCCAGACCTTCCCCAAACAATCTGGGGCAAGAACAGATATTGCTGATCATCTTGCTATTTCCACTCTGCCTCAGGCCTCAATGACAACAGCAAGCAAGTTCTGTCTCCTGAGTGGGTCAGCCCTTATACTGCACTCCATGTGCTCTCTGCTGGCACATATCTGCATAAAGCAACACTGGAAGGATATACAAAAAACTAGTAAAAGTGGTTCAAGGGGATGTGGTGGTAAAACAAGTTGTTTAAAGGACTGAGACTATTTATCTGACTCTGGACCCCTTCACTGGAGTCCAAAGCCTTCCCAGGGGAACTAAGATTTTGAATGGATTAATCTCAAACTAAATTAAATAAATAAGAAAAAGTCAATAAGAAGAAACTCGAATAAGAAAAAACTTGCTCTGAACCTCCACCTACCACAAATCTATCCTCCATCCTCTCAAACTTCAACAAGAAATTTCATATTTGGAGTTAGTACTTCCTGAGATTGCCACTCCTCTGTCAGTTTGTCCTACTGTAGTGGAATGTGCTGGAGATCGCATGATAGAGTTTTGCACCACCAATGACTTATGCATTGCAAATATCTTTTTTAAACAACATAGACGACAACTATACATGTGGACCTCACCAGATGGAGTACACCAGAATAAAATTGACCTCATCTGTGGAAAGATATTATGGAGAAGCTAAATATCAGAGCAAGGTCAGGGGCTAACTGCTGAATAGACCATCAGTTGCTTATATGCAAGTTTAAGTTAAAGCTGAAGTAAATAAACTAAAACTAGCCTACAATAGTCAAAAGATGAGCATGAGTATATCCCACCTGAATTTAGAGACCACCTGACAAGTACATTTGCATCAAACACCACTGACCAAAGACCAGATGAGTTGTAGGATGACATCGGGGACATCATATATGAAGAAAGCAAAAGTTCATTAAGAAGACAGGAAATGAAGAGAAGACCTAAATAGATGTCAGTGTAGACTTTCTCTTGAAAGGAGAGTAGCTAAAGTAAATGGAAGACATGATGAAGTAAAGGAGCTGAACAGAAGATTTCAAAGTACAGCTCAAGAGAACAAAGTACAGTATTACAATGAAATGTGCAAAGACCTGGAGTTGGAAAATCAAAGGAGAAAATCATGCTTGGCATTTTTCAAGCTGAAAGAGCTAAAGGAAAATTCAAGTTCCCAGTTGCAGTATTGGAGAATTCTATGGCAAAATACGGAATAATGCAGGAAGCATCAAAAGAAGATGGAAGGAATACACAGAGTCCACATTCAACCATTTTAGGAGGTAGTATATGATCCAGAACTGATGGTATTGAAGGAAGAAGTCCAAGCTGCACTGAAGGTATTGGAAACAAGGCCCCAGGAATTGATGGAATACCCATTGAGATGTTTCAACAATAGATGCAGCACTGGAGATGCTGTGGTAGTTAAGTTTGTGTGTCAACTTGGCTGGCCCTGGTTGACTGGCTGGGCACTGGATGCAGTTATTCCCTATGGTGAGATTGGCAATCAATTCCATGGTGGAATATATTGGAACAGCTGAATAGCTGTTTTAGGGATGTGGTCTTCTTCCAGTATAAAAGAACCAGCATTGAGGAAGATCTCTGGCTTTTTGGCATGCTTGGACCCTGCACGTAGCTGAATATTCATTCAGCAGCCTGCCATGCTCTGCTGATCATAGGGCTTTTAATGGACTGGAATCAATGGCCTGCCACGTGGTTTGGAATATTGGGACTGTGTCTTTTCACTTGTCGGCTTGGGTTTGTTGGCCTCAGCAGCCAGCAGCTGCCTGAGTGAAGGGATACCTCTAGTTTCAGTGGGCCAGGAGGCAGAGCTGAAGCCTAAGGTTGAGGGCCTTCATCCCTCTCCCAGAGCCTGGCACTTTGAACTTGGACTTCAAGCCTCCAGAATTGTGAGACAACAAATCCCTGTTTGTTAAAGCCATTCCACTTGTAGTATATTCCTGTCAGAGTGGCACTAGGTAATCAAAACAGGAGCTCACTCATATATGCCAAAAAATTTGGAAGACAGCTACCTGGCCAACTGACTGGATGAGATTCATACTTGTGCCTATTTCAAAGAAAGGTGATCCAACAGACTGTGGAAATTATTTAACAATATCATTAATATCACACACAAGCAAAATTTTGCTGAAGATAATTAAAAAAACAGTTGCTGCGGTATATTGACAGGGAACTGCCAGAAATTCAAGCCAGGTTCTGATGTCAGATAGATCTTGGCTGAAAGTAAAGAACACCAGAAAGACTTCTACTTGTGTTTTATTGACTATGCAAAGGCATTTGACTGTGTGGATCATAACAAGTTATGATATCATTGGGAAGAATGGGAATTCCAGAACACTTCATTGTGCTCATGAGGAACCTGTACATGGAACAAGAGGCAATCACTTGAACAGAACAAGGGGACACTGGTTTAAAATCAGGAAAGCTGTGCTTCAGAGTTGTATCCTTTCACCATATTTATTCAGTCTGTATGCTGAACAAATAATCGAGAAGCTGGACAATATTAAGAAGAATGCAGCATCAGGATTGGAGGAAGACTCATTAATAACCTGTGATACAGAGATGACACAACCTTGCTTGCTGAAAGTGAAGAAGACTTACTGATGAAGATCAGAGATTAGTCTTCAGTATGGATTGTACCTCAACATAAAGAAAACAAAAATCCTCACAACTGGACAAATAAGCAACATCATGATAAATGGAGAAAAGATTGAAGTTGTCAACAATTTCATTTTTACTTAGATAAACAATCAACATCTATGGAAGCAGCAGTCAAAAACCAAATGAAATGTTGCTTTGGGTAAATCTGCTGCAAAAGACCTCTTTAAAGTGTTTAAGAGTGAAGATGTCACTTTGAAGACTAATGTACACCTGACCCAAGCCATGGTATCGTCTACAGCCTCACATGTATGTGAGAGCTGGACAATGAATAGAAGATTGCAGAAGAATTGATGTGTTTAAATTGTGGTGTTGGCAAAGATTATTTGGCTATTACAAGAATGAACAAATGTGTCTTGGAACAAGTATAGCAAAAATGCTTCTTAGTCAATAAAATTGACAAACCACTGGCAAATTTAACAAAGGAAAAGAGGGAGAGAATACAAATAACACGAATAAGAAATGAAATGGGTGACATCAC
>NW_006921606.1:7155193-7162012 GCF_000298275.1 Orycteropus afer afer
CCTAGCTGCCCTTCAGGTCTGGAATTGAACCCACACCAGTGGTTTCCAAAAAAAAAAGGTGGGGACCAGGTTTGCTGGTCCGATAGAGCCTGGAACCACTGAGACTATGGCCCCTAGTTGCCCTTCAGGTCTGGAATTGATCCCACACCTGTGATTTCCAGCCAAACAGAATATAGGCATATGAGTTGAATATTTACCTCAAGTAGATACACTGGAGAGAACAATCATGGGAGAAAGAAGAGCTGCTTATGCACAGGGAGACAGCTCAGGGGGCAGGAGTGCATGGAGGGATGGACACAGGGAAGGGGTATCTATGGGGAGGAAGTGGGAGGGGAGCTGTTGCATTGTGGTAAACTGTTTTCAATGATATGAGTCACAGTATATGTGAACTGCTTTATGGAAAGTGAATTTGCTGTATAAATCCTCACCCAAATCACAGTAAAAAAAGGGGGGGTTGTTTTTATGGTATCTGATTCATATTCAGTAATTTTAAAAATTCCTTTTTCAAGAAAGTCTTCCTAGATATGGTTGGATACACTAGTTCCTCAGAGGGCCTTGTGCATTCCTGTTGTAGCAAGTATCACAATAATAAAAAGCAATTATGTCTATCACTGGCTATTAAATGCTGTGGTGTAGTGAGGGCAAGGTGGTGGGAGGTATTCACTGTCTTTAGAAAATCTAGAAGCAATAATAAAACCAACTAAAACCTGACCTTCTCTTTACTGTACCCTCTCTTAGCAGTTTTAAGTAGTGGCAGTGATAAAATACATATCACATCTTCTCACCCCACATATCCTATTTTAGTCTAAGTTTTAAATAATTGTTGAAGGTACTGTTGAATTTAAACAGTGTATCTCTAAACTTCAAATTTGAGTTACTCATCCTTCGATAATCATAATATTCTACAGAAAAAGTTCATTTAGAGAATCCCCAATTTCAGTCTGTTTTGGTTATTTTGTGCTACTCTAACAAAAAATACCACTATTCTCTTACAGTTTTGGAGGCTAGAAGTCTGAGTTCAATGTGCCAGGCTCTAGGGGCTGGGTGAAAATCCTTCAACCTTGGGCTTCAGCTCTGCCTCCTGCTCCTGGCTCAGTGAACCTGGAGGCTCTCTCTTCACTCAGGCAGCTGCTAGCTGCTAAGGCCAGCAAACCCAGGGTTGATGAGTAAAAATGCACAGTCCCAATATTACCAAACCACATGGAATACCATTGATTCAAGTCCAGAGACAGTCCCAAGACTGGCAGGAAACATAGCAGGCTGCTAAATGAAGTCTCAGCTATGTGCAGGGTCCAAGTGTGCCATAAAGCTATAGACCATTCCCAAAGCTTCTCCTTATATACTGGAAGCAGACCACATCCTCAAAGCAGCTATTTAGCTGCTCATGGCAGATTCCACCATGAAATCAAGGAGTTGATTGCCAGTCTCATCATGGGGAATAACTACCACCAGCTGCCCAGCCACTCAAAACCAGGCCCAGCCAAGTTGACATGTAACCTTAACTACCGTACAGTCCCTCAGGTGGACTCAGCTATGTGGGTTTCTTTTGAGAGTAAGTTTGTCACTTTAACAGTGAACGTGGTTTCACTAGTGTTTCCAGCCCATGACTACTACATAAACCCACCTTTAAGTTGTAGATTCAAAGTAAACACTGATAGCAGACTGAATGTAAAGGCAAAAGAGAGCTTAGCTACTTCAGTTGTGTCATTCTATGTGACCACCAATGTACCTGATGAGCATCCACCACTTGTCTGTTGTTGGAAGTTTGAATGTTGCTGTTGAGTGATGTTGAACAGGTTTCAGTGGAGCTTTTAGACCAAGACAGACTAGGAAGAAAGGCCTGGTGACTACTTCTAAAAATAAGCTGATGAAAACTCTACAATTGATCATGGGAATGGTGCAGGATCAGGCAGCATTTTTTTTTTTTTTTTGTGATTGGAGTCATCATGAGTTGAGGGCTGACAGAGTAACAGCTAACAACAACATGTGACCATTGAAATTTTTATGTATGTTTTAAAATTTAAAACAGGGAAACAGATTGAGAACAACATGGTATATTTTCATTTGGTGAGTACACATTTCAGTTTGTGCATGAGCCATTTTACTAAATTTGAAGTTGGAATTTATTCTTTCTTTCTAATTGTCAATTGTTTTAAACTAAAGGACAAATCCATAAATAAATGGTTACAATGGTTCTGAGATTTGGTAGTTGCCTAAATCATATCTTTTGCATACATTTTGGTTTTATTAAAATTCACTTCCGAATGTTTTAGCTACTAAATAGTTATTTACATAATATGGTATTAGAGCATAACCACAGTATATCAGAGTGGAACACTAATGATATATAACCAAAAACCAAACTCACTGTTGTTGTGTCAACTCAACTCATAGTAACCCCTCCGTGGGTGTCTGAGGTGATCTCTCTATGGAAGTAGATTGCCCAATCTTCCTTCCGTGGAGTGGCTGGTGGATTTGAATCTCCAACCTTCTGGTTAGCAGTCAAATACCTTAGGCACTATGAATATTGAATACTCCTACTTGTGTTTGTGCTTTTTTTTTTTTTTTTTTTTAAAGCACAGTAGTATCGATTTTATAGTTTACTGTCAAGATTAATTAAAAGAAAAACTTCAGTGTTTGCATTTCTTTTCTAGTCATTTTTGTTATCTTTTATTTCATGGTTATTCCTGATAGTAGTTTAGTCACATAGAGGAGGGAATTATTTTCTAACATCCCTGTTTCTATTTGAATAAATTAAATAGTAATATTCACAAAGAACATATTAATGAGGTGTATAGGTTCTTCTACCACTCATCTGTCAGTTTGTTGTAGTATGGTGGCTTGCATGTTGCTGTGAGGCTAGAGGCTATGCCACCAGTATTTAGAAAACTAGCAGAGTTACCCATGGTGGACAGGTTTCAGTGGAGCTTCCAGACTAAAACAGACTGGGAAGAAGGATGGGGGCATCCACTTCTGAAAGAATTGGCCAGCGAAAACCTTATGAATAGCAGTGAAACACTGTCTGATAAATTAACGGAGAACTTTATGAAGAGCCTGAAACTCTGATATAGTGCCAGAAGATGAGCCCCTCAGGTTGGAAGGAACTCAAGATATGACTGGGGAAAAGCTGCCTCTTCAAAGTAGAGGCAACCTTAAGGACATGGATGGAGTAAAGCTTTTGTAACCTTAATTTGTTGATGAGACATGACTAAAAATGGGAAGAAACAGCTGCAAACATTCATTAATAATCAGAACATGGATGTACAAAGTATGAATCCAGGGAAACTGGAAGTTGTTGAAAATGAAATGGAATGCATGAAGATTGATATCCTATGCATTAGTGAGCTGAAAGGGACTGGGTAGGGACATTTTGAATCAGACAAACATACAGTCTACTATGTTGGAAATGACAAATTGAAGAGTACTGCCATGACATTCATTGTCAGACAGAATGTTTCATGATCTATTCTGAAGTACAATGCCGTCAGTGATAGGATAATCTCCATATACCTACAAGGAAGACCAGTTAGTATGTCTATTATTCAAATTTACACACCAACCACCAAAGCAAAAGATGAAGAAATTGATAATTTTTACCAACTTCTGCAGTCTGAAATTGACTAAACATGCAATTAAGATGTATTGATTATTGCTGGTGATTGGAATGCAAAAAGAGGAAACAATGAAGAAGCATCTGTAGTTGGAAAATATGGCATTGATGATAGAAATAATGCTGGAGATCACATAATAGAATTTTGCAAGACCAATGACTTATTTGTTGCAAATAGCTTTCTTCAGCAACATAAATGATGGTTATACACGTGGACCTCACCAGATGAAATATACAGGAATTAGGTTGACTACATCTGTGGAAAGAGGTGATGGAGACGCTCAATATCATTAGTCAAAACAAGGCCTGTAGCTGACTGTGGAACAGACCATCAATTGCTCATATGCAAGTTCAAGTTGAAGATGAAGAAAAAACAAGTCCACAAAAGCCAAAATATGACTTTGAGTATATCCCACCTGAATTTAGAGATCACCTGAAGAATAGATTTGATGTGTTGAACACCAGTGACTTGAAGACCAGACAAGTTGTGGAACAGCATCAAGAACATCACAGCAGAAGAAAACAAAAGGTCATTAAAAAGACAGGAAAGGAAAAAAGACCAAAACGGATGTCAGAAGAGATTCTGAAATCTGCTCTTGAATAAAGAGTAGCTAAAGCAAAAGGAAGAAATGTTGAAATAAAAGAGCTCAACAGAAGATTTCAAATGGCAGCTTGAGAAGGCAAAATAAAATATTACAATGAAATGTGCCAAGACCGACCTGGAATTAGAAAACCAAAAAAGGAGAATATGCTTGGTGTTTTTCAGGCTGAAAGAACTGAAGAAAAAATTCAAGCCTCGAATTACAATATTGAAAGATTTCTGGGCAAAATATTGAATGGTGCAGGAAATATCAAAAGAAGATGGAGGGAATACACAGAATCACTGTACCTAAAAGATCTGTTGACTTTCAGTCATTTCAGGAGGTAGCATATGATCAAGGACAATGATGTTGAAGGAAGAAGTCCAAGCTATGGACACAAGGAAGAGGTAACTGTCAGGAGGAAATGGGAGGGGAGCTGTTGCATTGGGGTAAATTGTAGTCAATGTCATGAGACAAAGTGTATGTGAACTGCCAAATGGAAAGTGAATTTGCTCTGTAAACTTTCACCCAAATCACAATTTTTTTTAAAAAAAGTGCACATGGAAGACTTACCAAAATTACCTGTGTGGTAGGTCATAAAGCAAGTATCAAATTTCAAAGGACTAAATACATGTAGAGTTTGAACCCAGTGGATGTAAGCTAGAAACTAATAACAAAATTATAACTAGAAAGTCCCTAAATATTTGAAAAGTAAGAAGTTCATTACTAAGTAAACTATGTGTTAAAAAAGAAGTCATACTGGAAATTGGAAAATACTTTGAAATGAACGATCATTTAAAAATTGCATATCAAAGTTTGTAGGATACTATGCTTAATGGAAAAGTTAAAGACTTAGTGGAAAATTCACAAATCAGAAAAGTATGAAAATCAGTTACCCAGGCATCTGTCTCAAATATTAGAAGGAAAAAAAAAAAAAAAAAGCAAATCAAACCCAAAGAAACTAGAAGGAAGGAAATTAGAAAGACAAGAACAGAATTTAATGAAATTGAACACAAATGTACAATAGAATCAACAAAGCCAAAAGTCAGTTATTTGAAAAGATTAACACAATAGACAAATCCACGGCAAACTGATCACAAAAGAGAGAAGGTAAAATTACCAATCCAGGTACTACTCCCCACTTTTCGAAAGTTGCGTTTATGCCACTTTGCTTTTACAAAGGCCTACATTAGTAACTGTTTTCACTAAGGGAAATAAATCTCAAGAGGACTATAGCTTTTACAAAAAAAGTTGAAAGTAAAACTAGTGTTCAGACTTTCCTTTTGCAGTGAGCCGTTAAAGAGGCAGCACACGCTCCAACCAGCAGGAGTGGTGTTGCCAAGCTCCTTCCTCCAAGAGCTACAATCAGCATCTCAGATTCAAGCTTTGAATTGTGTTAAATTTTATGTGTTGTTTGGTTTGATTTGGTAGGGTAATTTCTGGGTCTAGGAATTTTCAAAAAGTTTCCCATTATTAATGGTAATTACTTCTTTACTTTACACCATTTCAGCTTATGAAAGGTTTCATAGGAACGCTTTGTTTTTGGAGCAGAGGAAACTTGTATCAGGGAAAAAAAAGACATCATTACAAAATCCTTGTTGTTAGTTGTTGTTGTTGTTATGTGCCGTCGAGTCGGCCCCGACTCATAGCGACCCCTCCTTGGGTTTCCAAGGCAGTATCACTACGGAAGTAGGATTGCCCAACCTTCCTTCCGAGGAGTGGCTGGTGGGTTTGAACCGCCAGCCTTCTGGTTAGCAGTCAAGTGCTTTAGCCACTATGCTACCAGAGCTCCTTACAAAATCCTACAGACATTAAAATAAGGTGATTAGGAACAACTTTATGCCTATAAATTTGAAAAAATCAATGAAATAGACAATTTCCAGGAAAACACAACTTACAAAACAGATACAAGAAGAAATAAAAGATCTGAACTGTCCTATATTTATGACATTAAGTCTGTAATTTAAAACTTTCCAACAATTTTCTAAAATTAAATTATGGTGATTGTTGCATAATTCTTTGAACACACCAAACATCATTGTACACTTAGAGTAGATGGCTTGTATGGTGGTGGTTGTTGTTGTTAGGTGCTGTCAAGTCATCTCTGACTCATAGTGACCCTGTGTACAGCAGAACAAAACACTGCCCAGGCCTGTCCCAACCTCACAATCTGTACTATACCCAAGATCATTGCTGCAGCCACCATGTCAGCCATCCATCTTGTTGAGGGCCTTCCCTCTTTCGCTGACCCTCCACTTTATCAAATGACACGCTTGTCCAGAGAATGGTTTCTTCTGACAAAATGACCAAAGTAGGTGAAACGAAGTCTGGCCATTCTCACTTCCAAGGAGCATTCTGGCTGCACTTCCTCCAGGACAGACTTGTTAGTTCTTTTAGCAGTCCTTGGTACTTTCAGCATTCTTTTCCAACACCACAACTCAAAAGCATCAACTCTTCTTTAGTCTTCCTTATTCATTATCCACCTCTCACATGCATATAAGGTGATTGAAAATACCATGGCTTGGGCCAGGTGCATCTTAGTCTTCAAGGAGACATCTTTGTTCTTCAGCACTTGAAAGAGGTCTTTTGCAACAGATTTACCCAATGCAATACGTCTTTTGATGTCTT
>NW_006921606.1:7165327-7173819 GCF_000298275.1 Orycteropus afer afer
AGCCTCTGGTGTTTAAAACCCAGCGAGATGCACCTGGTGCACAGGTAACAGCCCAGCTTATAGACTGAGACAGACTAGGAAGAAGGAAGAGGCATTGATGGTAGAACCAAGCAATATGAAGTCCTTGACAACTTCAATCTTTTCTCTGTCTATTGTGATGCTGCTTATTGGTCCAGTTGTGAGGATTTTTGTTATCTTTATATTGAGGTGTAATCTATACCTCAGACTGCAGTTTTCAATTTTCATCAGTAAGTGCTCCAAGTCCTCCTCACTTTCAGCAAGCAAAGTTGTGTCATCTGTGTATCTCAGGTTGTTAATGCGCCTTCTTCCCCCAATCCTGATGCCACATTCTTCTTCATATAGTCCAGCTTCTTGGATTATTTGTTCAGCAGACAGATTGAACAAGTATGGTGAAAGGATACAACCCTGACACACTCCCTTCCTGATTTTAAACCATGCAATATCCCCTTGTTCTGTTTGAACAACAGCCTCTTGGTCCATGTACAGGTTCCTCATGAGTACAATTAAGTGCTTTGGTATTCCCATTCTTCTCAATGTTATCCACAATTTGTTATGATTCACACAATCAAATGCCTTTGCATAGTCAGTACTCCAGAAATTAACAGAATACCCATTGAGATGTTTTAACAAACAGATGCAGCTCTGAAGGTGCCTACTCATCCAGGGCAGGAAATTTGCAAGAGAGCTACCTGGTCAACCAACTGGAAGTTCATATTTGTGCCCATTCCAAAGAAAGGTGACCCAACAGAATGTGGAAATTATCCAACAATATCATTAATATCACACATAAGTAAACATTTTTTGAAGATAATTCAAAAATGGTTGCAGCAGTATATTGAGAGGGAACTTTCAGAAATGCAAGCTGGATTCAGAAGAGAACATGGAATGACGGATATCATTGCTGATGTCAGATAGATCTTGGCTGAATGCAAGGAGTACCAGAAAGATCTTTACCTATGTTTTATTGACTATGCAAAGGCATTCGACTGTGTCGATCATAACAAATTATGGATAACATTGAGAAGATTGGGAATTCCGCAATACTTAATTGTGCTCATGAGGAACTTGTACATAACCAAGAGGCTGTTGCTCAAATAATCCAAGGGAATACTGCATGGTTTAAAATTAGGAATGGCGTGCATTAGGGTTGTATCCTTTCACTATACTTATTCAATCTGTATGCTGAGCAAGTAATCCAAGATGGTGGGCTATATGAAGAAGAATGCAGCACCAGGATTGTAGGAAGAGTCATTAACAACCTGCAATATGCAGATGACACAAACTTGCTTGATGAAAGTGAAGAGGACTTGAAGCACTTATTGATGAAGATCAAAGACCGCAGTCTTCTGTATGGATTACACCCCAACATAAAGAAAACAAAAATCCTCACAACTGGACCAATAAGCAACATCATGATAAATGGAGAAAAGATTGAGGTTGTCAGGGATTACATTTTACTTAGATCTAAAATGAACATCCATGGAAGCAGCAGTCAAGAAATCAGACATAGTCTTGAACTGGGCAAATCTGCTGCAAAAGAAGATGTTGAAGACCAAAGATGTCACTTTTAAGATTAAGATGCATCTAACCCAAGTTATGATATTTTCAATCACCTCACATACGTATAAAAACTGGGCAATGAATGAGGAAGATTAAGAAGAATTGATGCCTTTGAATTGTGGTGATGCTGAAGAATACTGAAAATACCATGGACAGCCAGAAGAACAAACAAATCTATTCTGGAAGAAGTGCAGCTGGAATGCTCCTTAGAAGCAAGAATAGCTAGGTTTTGTCTCATCTACTTTGGTCATGTTGTCAGAAGGGACCATTCCTTGGAGAAGAATATCATGCTTTGTAAAGTGGAGAGTCAGCAAAAGCGGGGAAGACTCTCAACGAGTGGATTGACAGTGGTTGCAGTGATGTGGTTAAGCATAGCAAGGATTGTGAGGATGGTACAGGTCCAAGCAGCGTTTCATTCTGTTGTACATAGGGTTGCTATGAGTAGGAATCAACTTGACGGCACCTAACAACATAACAAAAACATATAGGTTCCTGGGTATATTTCTAAATATTTGAATGTATGTTGAAAATACAATAAGAATATATATTTTGAAAATATTTATATTTGTTGAAAAGACTTGAGAACATATTCCTTAATACAAGGTTTTTGTGAATCGCTAAATGTGGTGAATTAATTATTTGGTAATTTAAACATTCAGCGAATTATCTTCATCCCTATGAGATGGATAGCTTTATCTCCATGGGAAAAGTGAAATATGGAGTATGTAAAGTAACTTAACTAAGGTCATAAAACCAGTAAGAGGGACTGGGGTGTGAACCTGGGATTTTCTAACTGAAGAGCCCATTTTCTTAGCCATTGTACTATATTGTTTCCTCACACATCTACCATTAAAACCAAAGTTGCCCATGAAATACCAAATAAGTATAACTTCATCAGAAATGCTGCCTAGGTGAAGATGAGTAGCCAAGTGGAAGTACAGAACTCAGGTGTACACACATGTGAGTCTAACTTGTGCTTCAGCCTAGTCACCAAAGATAGAAGCACAAGGAGACAACACCTCAATTGCCAAGGGCTGGCTTAAGGACAGTGTAATGCATTTATCTCCTGGGCCAGGCCATTGACCACACTAAGTTTGTTCCTGCCTCAGGACATTTGCATCTGCTGTTCTTTTGCCTAGAATGTTTTCTCCCTGGCTCTTGAAATAACTTTTTCTCATGTCACCTGCTCAAAGAAGCCTTCCTTGACTACTATGTCTAAGGAAAGTTACCCCTACCAATCACTAAACATTGTCCCAAGTTAAATATTTTATAGCATATAGAATTGCTTTTGTTATCTCTATCTCTATATCTAGCTATCTATCTAGCTATCATCTTTCTATATCAGATCAGTGCCTGGCATGTAACCAGTCAACATGGAGTAAGAGTCCAACTCACAGTGATCTCCTGTATGTCAGAGTAGAATTGTACTCCATATGTTTTTTAATGGCTGTGATGTTTCAGAAGTAGATCCTTTCTCCTCAGGCAACTCTGGTTGGATTTGAACCTCGAAGGTTGGGCAATCCTACTTCCGTAGTGATACTGCCTCGGAAACCCAAGGAGGGGTCGCTATGAGTCGGGGCCGACTTGACGGCACACAACAACAACAACAATCTTTTGGTTAGTAGCCAAGCACTTCACTGTTTGTGTCACCCAAGAACTCCTTGCCTGCCACATAGTAACTTTTTCAATAATTATTTATTAAATTATTAATGGATGAAAGAGTTAGGAATCTGTGTTAACAAGGACTCTGAGGCTGCATCCAGGCTCAGTGGGACAGAGTATTGTGAGAATTAGCTGTACCTGACATGCACATGATACGGGGAAGGGTAATACACCTTTGTGATGGACATATCCAAGATGGAGGGACAGGCCAAGTTCTTCCCTCACCAGCCCCCTTCCATACACTAGAATGAATTTATTCACTGATCAGACTCCTCAGCTTGCTCTCTGGAGATGGAGAGCTAGGCTCTCGTGGGTGCATACCAGAGGGCTCAGTCCTTAGTGAGGGGAAGTGTCCAGCATTTCTCAGGATCAATAAGGCATGGTCTCAGATTCAAGAGAATCAAGACTTTGCTTTCATGTTCTACTATGATACCAGACATCCAATGATTCTTACCTTCATGTGGGACTAGGAATTTGACAGGTGAGCACAGGTTACTCAGACTTGAGCCTTCATAATTCAAGACTCTACCAGCTTTCCCCAGCCTGAGTCTGAAAGGAAGACATTCCTGGAAAGGAGGCAGGAGAATAAAACTGGCTCCAGTCCTACAGGATTCTCTCCTTCCCCTCCCAAGTCATTAACAAAGACTGACACTGTAGTCTTTATCAAAAAATCTTGTTCCCTAAGTGGTGATACAGAATAATTATCTCAGCATGCAATCAGCACAGTGATCTTCTTCAAAGCAATTTGTGGCATGGATATGCATTTTTAAAATAGATTAAATTTTCAAAAGCTTTCCTCTAAACCTGGTCAGAATGTATTTACAACTCACCTGGTGAGATGATGCATATCTCCAAGCTGGAATTTGCTTTCATTAGGCCTTACTTAATTGAATCAAGTAAAGTAATTTTGGGATTGCCCCCAAAGAAAACCTTTTAACTCAAGACAAATATGTCTTAACAAGACCCTACAGGTAAATAAAGCCAGGTTTCCACCCTCAGGAACTCTCCTCTCTTTCCAAAAGCCTATCACCTTACTTGTCAGTGTCCGATTTCCCAATAATTAAGGTAAGCACGGGCTTACTTGTGCTTACTTTCCAATTTGTAGTGAACAATTTAACACAGCTTTCATGAAATTGTTCACTACACATTAGGAAGTAAGTACAAGTAAACTCATGCTTATCTTGCTTATTGGATAATCTGCCCCTGTATTTGTTTTTCTTTTATGTGAGGAGGAAATTGCTTATAGAGTTAACTGCTGTGAGTGGGGGCAACAAGTCTTTTTTTTTTCCTTTTTTAATTGTTCAGAAATACCTTGTCTTTCCTGTCCTCTCTTTCTTTCTTAAGCTCTCTCTTTCTCCTTCCCTTTCTCTCTCCCTTTCTTTTCACAAATAAATTGCTCCTAAACTGGAGAGTGTGCTTAACACAGGGGCGAGTTCAAGGCTAAGGTACAATGAGGAGTGTGAGAGTCAACATGGGTCAGCGTGGTTGCCATTCAGCTCTATCAAGTCAGACTCACTGGGCTGGTATAAAGCCCTGATGGTATGGTATGGTTAAAACACTCAGCTGCTAACCGAAGGTGCTGGAGAAAGATGTGGCAGTCTGCTTCTGTAAAGAGTTATAGCCTTAGAAACCCTATAGGGGCAGTTCTACTGTATCCTACAGCATCATTATGAGTTGGAATTCATCAATGGCAATGGGTTTGGCTTTAGGCTGGTCTAGAAGGTTTAGGAGGGAGCTCTAGTAGTGTAGTGCCTAAGGTACTTGACTGCTAACCAGAAGGCTGGCGGTTCAAACCCACTAGCCACTCCTCGGAAGGAAGGTTGGACAATCTATTTCCGTTGTGATACTGCCTTGGAAACCCAAGGAGGGGTCGCTATGAGTCAGGTTTGACTCAACGGCACATAACAATAACAACAAAAGGTTCAGGCTGGTCGAGAAGTTAGGCTTTTGGTAAACTTTTGTTGAATTAATGAAAGGTACTCACCTGGCCATTTGTCTATCAATTTGTTATACTGTGGTGGCTTGCATGTTCACTGTGATGCTGGAAGATATGCCACCAGCATTTCAAATATCAGCAGGGTCACCCATGGCAGACAAGTTTCAGTGGCGCTTCCAGACTAAGACAGATTAGGGAAAGGATGGAGCCATTCACTACTGAAAAAATTGGCTACTGAAAACCTTACGAGTAGCAATGAAACACTCTGATATATAACTGGAAAACTTTATGAAATGAATATTGTTTTGGTTACCTAGTGCTGCTCTAACAGAAATATATAACAAATGGAATGGATCAAATAAACAAGATTTTATTCTCTTACAGTTTGGAGGCTTTAAGTTAGAGTTCAAAGTGCCAGGCTCTAGGGGCTGGGTGAAAGCTCCTCAAGCTTGGGCTTCAGCTTTGCCTCTTACTCCCAGCCTACTGAAGTTGGAGGCTTTTCTTCACTCAGCTGCTGGCTGCTGAGGCTGCCAAACCCAAATTCGACAAGTAACAAGGCATAATCCTGATATTATCAAACCAGATGGCAGGCCATTAATTCAAGTCCATTAAAAATTCCAAGATCAGCTGCTGAACAAATGACATGGCTACATGTAGGGTTCAAGCGTGCCATAAGCTAGAGACCATTCCCAAAGCTGTTTCTTATATACGAGAAGCAGACCACATCCCTAAAGTAGCTACTCAGCTGCTCCAGTAGATTCCACCATGGAGTTAATTACCAATCTCACCATGGGGAATAAGTACATCCAGCTGCCCAACCACTCAACTAGGCCCAGCCAAGTTGACACACAAACTTAACTACCACAAATATGCCCCCCCCCCCAAAAAGAAACAAACTCACTGCCATCGAGTTGGTTCCGACTGATAGTGACCGCTCCTTGGGTTTTCAAGGCAGTATTTCTATGGAAGTAGATTGGCCAGTCTTCCTTCCAAGGAGTGGCTGGTGGGTTTGAACTGCCAGCCTTCTGGTTAGCAGTCAAATGTCTTAGGCCCTATGCCACCAGAGCTCCCATGAAAGGAATAGCAGTGAAATATTATCTGATTTAGTTCTGGAAGATGAGTCCTTCTGTTTGGAACTCAAAACATAACTGGGGAGGACTGCCTCCTCAAAGTAGAGTTGACCTTAATGATGTGGATGGAGTAAAGCTTTTGGGACCTTCATTTGCCGTTGTGGCAAGACTCAAAATAAGAAAAAATGGCTACAAACATTCATTAATAATTGGAATGTAGAATGTATGACGTATGAATCTAGGAAAATTGGAAGTTGTCAAAGATGAAATGGAACACATAAAGATGGATATCCCAGGCATTAGTGAGCTGAAATGGACTGGTATTAGGCATTTTGAATCAGACAATCACATGGTCTACTATGCTGGGAATGACAAGTTGAAGAGGCACGGCATCACATTCATTGTCAAAAAGAACATGAAGAGACAGTCATTCAAACAGAACAAGGAGCTATTGCATGGTTTAAAATCAGGAAAAGTGTGCTCAGAGTTGCATCCTTTCACTATATTTATTCAAACCGTATGTTGCGCAAGCAATCTGAGAAGCTGGACTATATGAAGAAGAACGTGGCATCAGGATTGTAGAAATACTCATTAACAATTTGAAACATGCAAATAACACAATCTTACGTGCTGAAAGTGAAGATCGCTTGAAGCACTTATTGATGAAGATCAAACACTGCAGTCTTCAGTACGGATTACAACTCAACATAAAGAAAACAAAAATCCTCACAATTGGACCAATAAGCAATGTTATGATAAATGGAGAAAAGATAGACTTTGTCAAGGATTTCATTTTACTTGGATCCATAATCAACACCCATGGAAGCAGCAGTCAAGAAATCAGAGGATATATTGCATTGCACAATCTGTTGCAAAAGACCTCTTTAAAGATGTCACTTTGAAGACTAAGGTGTGCCTGACCTGACCCAAGCCTGGTCATTTCATACATGTGAAAGCTGAACAATT
Source organism: Orycteropus afer afer (assembly GCF_000298275.1). Taxonomy (NCBI): domain Eukaryota; kingdom Metazoa; phylum Chordata; class Mammalia; order Tubulidentata; family Orycteropodidae; genus Orycteropus; species Orycteropus afer. The sequence goes on from NW_006921606.1 coordinate 7,172,543, forward strand.
AATAAGGAAGACCAAAGAAGAATTAATACATTTGAACTACGGTGTTGGTAAAGGATACACCCAGAGGAATGAACATATCTGTCTTAGAAGATGTATGGCTGGAACACTCCTTAGAAGTGAGAATGGCCAGACTTTGTCTCCCATACTTTGGTCATGTTGTCAGAAGGGACCAGTTCCTGGAGAAGGATATCATGCCTCGCAAAGCAGAGGGTCAGCAGAAAAGAGGAAGCCCCCCGAGGAGATGGATTGGCATAGTGGCTGTGACAATAGGCTCAAGCATATCAAGGATTGTGGGGATGACGCACGACCCGGCAGTGTTTCGTTGTGTTGTACATAGGGTTGCTATGAGTTGGAGCCAACACAATGGCACCTAACAACAACAATGAAAGGTAAAGACCAGGGCTCTGCATTCCCATGAGACTCTGGGATGTAACAGGGGCCCATACAGTGAGTAGGACAGACTTTTGCACTAGATTCCTGGTGTTCTCCAGATTAATGTGCTTACAGCATGTTCTTATTTCTTATAAACCACCTGGATGCAGATGGAGCTGGTCCCTGGGGTCACTCTGTACTGGAGGTTTGAAGGATAATTGAGGGGCTATTCTCAACTAGGAGGGGTTTTGGGCATACAACACTCAACTGCTAAAACCCGTCCCCAGATGTGAAGTGTGGCTGACCCAGCATCTGAAATCTCTGCTGTAGCTCCTAGGAATCTTTGTCTAGAAGTTGTTGTTGTTATGTGCTGTTGAGTCGGACCCGACTCATAGCAACCCTTCCTTGGGTTGCTGAGGCAGTATCACTACGGAAGTAGATTGCCCAACCTTCCTTCTGAGGAGTGACCTTATATTCCTGGCTTTTTTTTTTTTTTTTTCTGTAGGTTTCTGCCACTCAATGTGAACTTCTGTTCCAACAAAACTCAGAGAGCATTTCCTCCCCTCCTTGTAGCATCACTAGGATGGAGCTGGGGTGGGGGAAGTTTGTGCAGACCACATGGAGTGACACTGCCAAAATAACTGTCTATAAAATTTCTGTGCAGTGTCTCAGAAGAAATCTATTTTTTAAAAAATAAAAATATCCCTATAGTTAGTTATAACAACAAAAATTTTTCATAAGTACAGCTGAACTGTATGAATACCAATATCTACAAAGCTAAAATTCTATGCTAATTTACATTTTGAACCTTCTATGGAGCTCTGGGGAAGCTCTGGTAGCATAGTGGCTAAGGCACTTGACTGCTAACCAGAAAGCTGGCGGTTCAAACCCACCAGCCACTCCTC
>NW_006921606.1:7174293-7176161 GCF_000298275.1 Orycteropus afer afer
TTTTTTTTTTTTTTTTTTTTTAATGCTGTAGGTCAGAGCTGTCAGTATTACCATATTACAGTGACCTTTCAAATCACATGGTTTTGTCTGTATGTGCAACAAACATCAGTTGTTTTTCCTTGCTGGTGGTGTTTTTATAGTGTTGATTTTGTCATATTTTCTGGTGTTTTAGCTACAATATTGTAGTAACTAGTATTTGTGAACCTATATTAATAACTTTTTTTTGAAAATGAAGTAGTAGTTAAAGAAGAAGGAGAAAAGTAATGCTGAACTAAGGTTTTACAAAGTAAATGTTAGTGTTCATATACTCTTAGGAATATTATATTTAAGCAGCTTACAACTATATAACATATTATTCGGTGATTAAAATTGATAATAAACATTACTAAGGATTCTGTACGCTCTGTTTCTGGAGAAGGTCCATGGGGGGGGGTGACACTATGAGTTACTGCACTGGGTGACACCAACCCTAGTGATGCCACTGTCTCCTCTGTCATCATCCACACTGCCATGTCCTAGTAGAGATCTGTTGATCATATCCATGTCACTCCAGGATGACTAATAGTTGATTTTTATTAGAAGCCTTCAGCCTTACAGTAAATGAACCGGTCAACCATAGCACATAGTCATCTGACTGGTAATGTGGGGAGGGTAGCTGCTCCCTCCCTTTCCTTGCCTGCCTCTTTCCTGTCCCCTCTCCCCCACACTCAGTGACTCAGAGTATCACACAGTCCTCGGTGAAGGGCAGGAGTTATATAAACACCAGTGAGTTCACACCATGCCACGGGGAAGCAGCATGAATATGTCCAACTCAGACACCTCTTTTAGCTCCCAGGAACTGAGACGGATTCACAGCAAAGTCTGCTCTTAGATTCTGCACCAGGGGTTTTTAAAACACAGAAGCAGCACCTGAGATATTTGTAACACAGGGAATTGGCCCTGAGTGTAAACCCAGAAGAGGTATCCTCCATCCTAGATTGATGCTATATTTCAGAGAGTGTTGCCTCCCTCATACCAAAACTGTGCTGGATGAGGCAGGGGAGGGGAGGAAGAGAGACTTATTCTAGTAAATAAACTAGTTCCGGTTCTGGCTCCTGGGTCTCCAGGAACAGCTTGATGTATCCTGCAAAAGGGGACTGCGTAGTTTCCTACCCCCATTCCTGTCTCTCCTTTCTCCCCTCCACTCTAGCTGTGCCTCCTCCCATCTTCCCCTTCCTGGCCAAACCCCTTCAGCCTTCCCAAGTGGACAGAAAACTCTGTTTCTTACCTTTCCTCCACTACTTAAGGATGGCACCCAGAAATGCATTTTTATTTGAAGGTAGTATTTAATTATTAAACTAATGTATGCCCAGTCTGCTAGCTCTGGCTCCAAATTAACATTTAGTAACTCCTCCTTCAGAGTTTACACTACTCAAACAAACAACATGAACTCAGGTGCTCCTAGCAGAGAATTCTGATTCTTCACCCACCCAGGCTGTGAGTTGATTCCAACTTACAGTGATCCTGTAAGACAGAGTTGAAATGCCCTATGGGAAAGGGTATAAATCTTTACAGATGCAGACCAGCACATCCTACTCCCATGGAGCAGCTGGTGGGTTCAAATCACCGACCTTTAGGTTAGCTGCAGCAGAGTGTTTAACCACTGTGCCACCAGGGCTCCTTTGATCCTGCACCAGTGGTCCTTAAACTTGAGTGGTCATCAGAAGGAGGGCTTGTTAAAACACAGTGCTGGGCTCCACCCCAAAGTTCTATCCATTAGGTCTAGGGTGGGGATTAAGAGCTCTGGTAGCATAGTGCCTAAGGCACTTGACTGCTAACCAGAAGGCTGGCGGTTCAAACCCACCAGCCACTCCTCGGAAGGAAGGTTG
>NW_006921606.1:7176286-7201937 GCF_000298275.1 Orycteropus afer afer
AACAACAACAACAACAACAAATTACCAAGAAATACTGATACAGTTGAGCCATTATTGTGGACGAGGGTTGGGCAGAAGTCTATATTTTTCTCTACATTTAAAAAGATTGCCAGAGAAATCAATACTGTGAACAAGATGTCAGGAGGACCAACTCTTCTCAAGGATTCTCTGGCATGTTAGGAGCACCCATTATTCATTATAAATTGTAACATTCTTCCTTGAACATGATGAAGCAAGTCTTCCTCAGCACCTTAAATGAGCAACTCAGGTTGCCTCACTCTAGGAACTTGGAAATGGACCATTTAATTGCAGGAGATGACTTCAAAGGCTGGCCAGTCCAAAATCTCATCTAACAGTTGAAAAAGGAAGGTCAACAAGGTCAGTAGGTTTGTGTGGTGCACTGGAAAGGCCAACATAGTGGAAGCAGTAAATCTACCAGATAGGTTTAAACCACCACTGCTTAGTTGTGTCATCTTAACTTTTCCCTGTTTCCTCATCTGTGAAATGAGACCAAAGTCTATTTTGCTTCACTATTGTGAAAATTATATGTAATGTATGAAAGCTGCTTAATTCAGAGCATGCTTGTACGTGTCAAATTACTGCTATTATCATTACTAGCCAAGTCATTGAGCTAGTAGTTAGCAGATGCGCTAGGATTCAAACTCAGGACCCCTTACTGATAATTCAAATTTATTTTCTCATCACCCCACACAACATTTTTTCTTTAAAATATATGTATACCAGAGGCACTTGCAAAAGAGGCTTGGTGATCTACTTCTAAAAAACTAGTCATTGAATGCATATGGACCACAGTTCTCTGACACACATGGGACCACCATGAGTTGGAATTGACTTGATGCCAATTAGTTGGTTGGTAGGTTATGACACTTGCACTTCAAGTTTTTCCCTGATTTTAATGGGTTTTCTCCTAATTAGCCCAAATAGGTGAAGTATATTGGACTTTTGGTTGTTTATGAGTTCTATCGATGTTACAATCATAGTCCAAAAACTAGGAGGATTCTCAGAATGCCACTTTAGAGAGTTTGTGAAATACATACTGTGGATCGATCCACTCAATCTCTCCCCACTTTTTGGAACAGAAGTTTTCAGTTGTCTAGGACCAAGGGAGAGATAAAAAAGGATCTTCCCCTAGAATCTGTGGAGAGACCATGACCCTGTTGACACCCTGATTTCAGGTGGGAGCTCTGGTAGCATAGTGCCTAAGGCACTTGACTGCTAACCAGAAGACTGGCGGTTCAAACCCACCAGCCACTCCTCGGAAGGAAGGTTGGGCAATCTACTTCCATAGTGATACCGCCTCGGCAACCCAATGAGGGGTCGCCATGAGTCAGATCCGACTCGATGGCACATAACAACAACAACAACAGGACCAAGGGCAGGTGTTAGGTAACTTACTCCTACTGCCAACCCCAGGTAAATACCCCTAGACAGGGCTTCCCACTGGTTCATCCCCTTGTTGAGAGTTTGTTGTCCAACCCCAGATATACTGAATCAGAATCTACATTTTAACAAGATCCCCTGGGAATCTTATAGATCCCCAGGGAATTCTTATATATACATAAATATATCTATAATAATCCCCTGGGGTAGATTCTGAATCAGTGTATCTGGGGTGGAAAGGCAAATTCTCAGCAGTCGGTGGACCTGCAATAAACCAGTTGGACACCCTGCCCTAGAACTAATGAATCTTTCAAACTTCATTCTGGAACTTAATATATGTCCTTCTGAGCCCCAAACCTCTTCCTCTGTGTTTTTGGCAAACAGGGCTGCTATTCACACCTTTGCAACTTCTCTTATCAAGCCCTCTGAGAGACCCCTGCTCTGAGAGTCACAGGAGTGAAAGGGAAGGGGGTGGGGGAGGCTGGAAATATATTAACCCCACTTGGCACAGCAAACCATCGTGAGTTCCCACTTTGCACCGCACTTGGGTACACAACATTCACTTTCCCACATAAAAGAGATGCTAAATTGCTAATAGCCTCCCTGGGGCTCACTCAGTTCCTTGCTGGGTGCCTTGGATGATTTCACCGGGAGTTTAGGAGCATTAAAATATCACAACTTATGCTCACAAGTGCGGCATTCACTTGTGCTCTTGACATTGATATTTTAATTCTGTAAGTAAGAAAAACTTTTTCCCATGTAATCTGACTACAAGTTGCTATCAACAGGCACTACCAAATAAGATCACTGTTACTATATGTACTACTGTGACATCTGCGGCCACTCCATTGTGGTGAGACAGAACAAGTTTTGCACTGTTGATTTCAATTCACAGGCTTTGTGTCTTTTCCGTATTAGTCTGTTTTTTGCCCTTCAGTCAGATTCTGATTCAATCTTCAGTTTTATTTCATAATTTCTCTTTTAACCTCCCCCCTCCCAATCTTAGATTCCCATGGCCTTTAAGATCTTGAATGTCCACTTCAGTTCCCGCAGCTCTTTGGATTATAAAACCACATGGTTTTACAGTCCAATCAGGCATACTTGTCTCCAGGTAGATGACTTCTGTAACTATATAAGAATCTGTTTTAAATCAATATACTACTAGTTGGAACACTTATTCTGATTTTTTTTTTCAAGTTGTTATCATTATCTTCTTGCATTATCTTGATGTTTTCCTCCTGGGTCAGTAGTTCTTTAACTTGTCCTTAGATAATTTGATGGAAAGATTTTTATTCATCTACCCTTTTACAAATTCAAGAACATGGCTCATGTTTCTTAGTATTTTCTGTGAAATTTTGATTTTTTCTGTGACAATTATTGATATATGTGATATATCCAGACCTATCACATACAGGGAGGAGAGACAACGCAGGGACGCCAGAGTAGCAGGCCGGAAGAGCAGGGAAGGGGACATTGAGAAGAATGGGAATTCCCGAGCACTTGATTGTACTCATGAGGAATCTGTACCTTGACCAGGAGGCTGTCGTTCGAACAGAACAAGGGGACACTACATGGTTTAAAATCAAGAAGGGAGTGCGTCAGAGTTGTATCCTTTCTCCACACTTATTCAATCTATATGCTGAGCAAATAATCCGAGAAGCTGGACTGTATGAAGAAAAACGTGGTATCAGGGTTGGAGGAAGAATCATTAACAACCTGAGATATGCAGACGATACAACTTTGCTTGCTGAAAGTGAGGATGACTTAAGGCACCTACTGATGAAGGTTGAAGAATACAGTCTGAAGTATGGATTACATCTCAATATAAAGAAAACAAAAATCCTCACAACTGGACCAATGAGCAGCATCACAATAAATGGAGAGAAGATTGAGGTTGTCAAGGAATTCACGTTGCTTGGTTCTACAATCGATGCCAATGGAAGGAGCAGTCAGGACATTAGACGACATGTAGCATTGGGAAAGTCAACTGCGAAGGAACTGTTTCAAGTGCTGAGGAGCAAGGATATCTCCTTGAGGACTAAGGTACACCTGACACAAGCCATGATATTTCCAATCGCCTCGTATGCATGTGAGAGCTGGACAACGAATAAGGAAGACCGAAGAAGAGTTGATGCTTTTGAGTTGTGGTGCTGGTGAAGAATGCTGAAAGTACCATGGACTGCTAAAAGAACTAACAGATCTGTCCTGGAGGAAGTGCAGCCAGAATGCTCCTTGGAAGCAAGAATGGCCAGACTTCGTCTCACCTATTTTGGTCATGTTGTAAGGAGGGACCATTCCCTGGAGAAGGATGTCATGCTTGGTAGGGTGGAGGGTCGACGAAAGAGGGGGAGGCCTTCAACGAGATGGATTGATACGGTGGCTGCAATGATGAGCTCAAGTATAGCAGGGATTGTGGGGCTGGCGCGGGATAGGGCAGTGATTCGTTCTGCTGTGCATGGGGTCTCTGTGAGTCAGAAACGACTCGACAGCACTTAACAACAACAACAACATCACATACAGATGCATATAAAGATGTAGAGTTGATAGGAAATTGACATAATTGCTCACTAGGTTATTTTTCAAAATTGTAGCATGTTTGTTCTTCCTGGGTTAATCACGCAGGTGTTAAGACACTTTTTTTTTTTTTTTTTTTCCCATTCAGTGAACATACTGAGAACTGGACATATTGCCAGACCCAATGCCAGGTGTTGGGTATACAAAAGAAAGTAAGGGAGAATCTGATGATGGCAAAATGTGAACATATCTTATCCATTGAAGCCTAATGATGGGAAGAAGTGCCAGGGACCATGGAAGCCAGAGGAAGGGTATCTGACTAGCTTTGGGAGGCCAGGAAGGCTTCCCAAAGTTGATGGCACCTCGGCCACATGTTATAGAAAAAAATTAATAATGGATAGACAGAAGAGTAGGCCAATCAGTTAAGGTGGTGCTTGAAGCCCTCTTTACATGTTAGTGTCTTGTTTGTCTGCAAATAACAACAGGCAACAAAGGCAACCATTGCCGTGGAGTAAAATCTGACCCATAGCGACCCCTCCTTGGGTTCCTGGGCAGTATCACTATGGAAGTAGATTGCCCAACCTTCCTCCCAGATAGTGTCTGACACAAAGTGGACGTTCATTTTTCTCTCATATAAAACAAGCCCAGAGGTGATATGGAGTCTCTTAGTGGTACAAATGGTTAAGTGCTTGACTAATAACTGAAAGGTTGGTGGTTTGAACCTACTCAAAGGGACCTCAAAAAATGAGCCTGGTGATCTGCTTCCAAAGGTCACAGGCTTGAAAATCCTGTGGAACGGTTCTACTCCACACACATAGGGTTGCTATCAGTTAGAATTGACTCAATGGCAAGTAATAACAATACCAAATGGAGTCAGCCCACCACTTTTCTGTAAGTTTGTTGCACGGTGGTGCTTCATTTGCTGTACTGTGGTTGCTATGATATTGGTATTTCAAATACCAACAAGGTCACCCACAGTGGACAAGTTTCAGTGGAGTATCTAGACTAAGATAGACTAGGGAGAAAAGCCTGCTGATCCACTTCTGAAAATTAGCCAATGAATCACAATATGGATCACAATAGAATACACTCACTCCTAAATTATCAACATGGTTAGGTTCTAAAGGACCAGGTCATTAAGTGAAAATCAGTATTATGTGAAAATCAGTGTTATGTGAAAATGGAGGATGAACACATCATTACATAACTACCAAATTACATCATTACATAATTGCCAAACCACAGAAAACCATGGCCCAGCCAAATTGACACATAACCTTAGCCATCACAGCCAGTGTTACTCTAGCCTTGTACCTTGGTGTTTGTTACTCCCAGATGTATATTGTTAATGTGCAAAATAGTCAGACAGTAGATTTTTTACTAGGGTGACAAATGCAAAATGTCAGATAATGAGATAGTCTATAAGTGAGGAGTAAGTGTATTGTTCAATATAGTATTTAGAAGATGAGCACCCTAGGTTGGAAGGCACTCAAAATACACAGTGGCTACAACAATGGACTTGAGCATGCTAATGATTGTGAAGATGTACAGTACCAGGCAACATTCCATTTTGTTGTACATGGAGTTGCCATGAGTTGGAACTGACTTGACAGCAGCTACTAACAATAACACATAGTCTCAGCAACACAACCTTCCTCTATCTTGTTGCACTGTTGTTTATGGCTTTCATTTCTCAGGTTACTCCTTGGTTAAAGAAGGCTGCAGGAGCTCCAGTCATGACAGCCTCATTCCAGGCAGCAGGAATGTGGAAGGTAAGGAAGGAAGGCCTTCTCCTGCTAAAGAGGCCTCCCACTATGCCATAATTTTCTCATTGACTAAAACTTACCACATTACCCCCATAGGTGCAGAAGATGCTAGGGAATAAGGTCTTTTAACTGCATTGCATTATGTTCAGGTAAAAGTCAGGGCTGCTACTGACTTTTACAGAAGAGTTTGGGAAGTGACTAGTTGTTTCTGCCATACAGATTGTGGGTGGAGAGCAGGCTGTGTGAGCAAAGGGAGGAAGGAGAGCTTATCTTGTTTCAGGGAACAGATAAAGATAAGTAGGTCAATTTGGCTATAGTTTGGTTTGCCAAGAGATAAGACTGGGGAAATGAGAAGATTCTAGGTCATGGGAGGTATTGTAAGCTGGAGTTTTATTCTGAGAACCATGGGGAGCTATAGAAGGAATTTCAACACTGAAGTTGAGGGAAAAATGCCCTAGGTGTGGAGCATGGCATAATTAGGTGACAATCATAGCATTTCAAGAGAAACTATGACAGCCTGACCCAGTAGTAGCTTTAGGGATGGCAGGAAGTGACCAGATTCAAGAGATACTAAAGAGGCAAAACTGGTCAGATGTGGAGACTAACAGGGTATAGGTGATAAAAAAGAAGTGACTGAAGTGGGCAGACACCCAGGCCACTGGGCAGATATGACACCATCCCGTGAGATAACAGGAGATGTTGGAAATGTTTGGTGGAGAAGTCTCCAGGGTTTATACATGTTGTTCCAAACTTTATATCTGTACACAGACATCTGGTTGACCCTCTTTATTTATTTATTTATGTTAGCAACTTTACAGAAGTAAAATTTACATATCATAAAATTCCCCCATTTTAGGTATGTGATTTGATGAGTTTGTAAATCTGTATAGTTGCCCAAGCATCATCATTATTCAATTTTGGAGCATTTCCACCATCCCAGAACATTCCTTCGTGCCCTTTTACAATCAATTCCCACTCTCAGTCCAAGCTCTAGGAAACTACTGGCTTGCTGTCTGTGGGATCCATTTTTTTTTAGTGTAAATTTAATAACTCAATTAATCATAATTGTTGTTGTTGTTGTTATGTGCCGTCGAGTCAGCCCCAACTCATAGCGACCCCTCCTTGGGTTTCCGAGGCAGTATCACTACGGAAGTAGGATTGCCCAACCTTCCTTCCGAGGAGTGGCTGGTGGGTAAGTGCAGCGATTTTCTGGTGGGGGTGGATAGGTCATGATCCCAAAAAGAATCTGTAAGAATCACCTTGGGAACTTTTTCAGAGGACATATTTGTCCCACAATCCCCTCAAGGGTCATGCTCTCCCTCTCTCTAGCCCACCGCCATAGTAAGCCACTGTTAGAGTTGAGGATAAATTATTTTCTTCAAGTATGTAGGCCAGAAAATGGTAGAAAACCATGGAGTTTGTTGGTTTTCTAGAACTTGCTTGATAGATACTTAATTTTGTTTTCAGCCAGACCTTTGGGTGATTATCAAGCTAGAGCAAAGATTTTGTCCCAAATAAGGAAAAGATAGTGCTAAAAAGCACTCTACTATAATATATTGCTTTTTGAGACCACACTCATGTTTTCCCACAGACAGAACCTCAGTATTTCTGAGGCATTAACCCCTGCAGCTCCTCCTTCCATAAAGGTTTTCAAATGCAGTAGGGCAATCTACAAACCCTAAGGTAGACCCAGACTCCCTTAGTACAGTAACCATATCTTATGGTTGCAAATGATTCCACGTGTAAACACAAATAGATGATTCCTTTTTATTCGCAGTGGAGCCCTATGAATGGTGTGCTGACACATCAGTTTGAATGTCCCCATTTTCCTCAGGAAGACTGTTTGATCAGGAACAACTTTTCTTAGCACTTGACTTTAAGCTTATTATAGCTATCTAAAGTTCTCTCTCAGACTTGATTTCAATTATCTCTATCTTGAGTAATGTTAAGATTTCTTAATTAGTTGTTAATACCATAAATGATAGAAAGCCTAAGACTGCTACTTAAGAAATGAGATGAGGCACTTTTTTCTCTGCTCCCTTCACTGTCTCAAAGCATGAAGGATTCAAGGTGGCTTTTCAGTGAAATCGTGGCTCTAACGTGTTTCCATTCTCCACTGTTTTAACCTCACCTGATCTTTCTACCACTAACAAAGATAGTAAAAATGATAGTGAGCATTGTAGCATCCAGAAGCTTAAAAAAACATCATATCAGACATCCTCTAAATTCAGCTTTCCTCCTAGCAAACAGCTCTGGTATTACAGCTCATTGAAATCAATGCACAACTTCTCTGGGAAAAGTGGCAAAAAAAGGTTCCCATGCATTCCTTCATTCCACAAATATTTTGGGGGCACCTAATATATGCCAGAGGGCAGTGGTGGCTCAGTGTTAGAATTCTTGCCTTTTATGCAGGAGACCTGAGCTCAATTCCTGGTCAATGTACCTGAAAGGCACCTACCCTCCATCTGTCAGTATAGGCTTTCATGTGGCTATGATGCTAACAGGTTTCAGTGGGGCTTCCAGACTGAGACGGACTCAGAGGAAAGGCCTGACAATCTACTTCTGAAAATCAGTCATGAAAACACTATGGGTCACAATGCTCTGATCTGTAACTGATCATGGGAATGGAGCAGGACTGGACAGCATTTCCTTCCTTTGACTGGGGGCCAGCTTAACGGCAGCTAGTAATGCTATGTGCCAGAACCTGCACTAGGAACAAGGGATACAGCAGTGAGCAAGGAAGGAAAGGTCTCTACTTTCTTGGGCCTACATCCTGGCAGGCAAAGAAAGACACAAGAAATTAGCAAAAAAAAAAAAAAAAAAAACCTCAAGGTAGTAAGTGGAGTAAATAAAACAGGGAGATATGCTTAGCTTAGCTTAGAAGGTGATCAGGGGAGGGCTATTAGAAGAGGGGAAATTTATGCTGAGCCCCAAATGAAGAGAAGGAGGCAGCCAAGGCCAAGAGGAGGATTTTCTAGAGAAAGGGTCCAGGAGAGGAGGCAACTTGAGAGACAGAGAGAGAAGGCAGGGGGTCAGGATGTCTGCAGAATAGCCATCTAGGTGAAAAGGAGTGCAGTGTGATACCACTGCTGGTAAGGTCCAGATCATGTCATCTTTCAAACCACAGCAAGACATGTGGATTCTATTCTAAGGGCCACATACAGTCACAAAGTCCTTAGAGGGCCTCCTCTGGCTGCTGAGTGAAGCCGACCAGGGGAAGAGCAAAGGAGGAAGCAGAGAGACAAGTTAAGAAGCTATTGCATGATGGAGAGAGGTGATTGTGGATCTGACTTGGATGGTGGTGATGGAGGGAGTAAGAAGTTCTGGGACTGGACCTGTATTTTGGAACCAGAGCACTGCATGCATTGATGGATAAGATGGGGTAAGGAAGGAGAAGAGTCAAACATGATTCCAAATTTGAGCTTGGGCAACTTTATAGATGGTGATAAGTGATAGTGTTTTCTGGGGTGGTGGGTAATGTAGTGCCTAAGGCATTTGACTGCTAACCAGAAGGATGGAGGTTCAAACCCACCAGCCACTCCTCAGAAGGAAGATGGGGCAATCTACTTCCATAGAGATACCACCTCAGAAACCCAAGGAGGAGTTGCTATGAGTTGGATGTGCCTCAACAGCATTAAGTTTTTTTTTTTGTTTGTTTGTTTTTTTCCTGGTTTGGGTAGCAGGTAGAGAATCAGGGTTCTGTTCTGAATGTGTTAAATCTGAGATGCCCTTTCACTCCCCTTTCTTCCCCTCCTGCTTTGGGACCTTGAGGAATGGGGAGTTTTCATGACAGGATCACCCTCTCCTAGAAGCACACATTTGCAGCTTTCAGTGCCTGCAAGTAAAGCCTCTGAGGTAAAGAATTACAAAAGGCCTGATTACTTGATTGGAAATGAGGTAGAGGAGGAAAAAAAAGAGAAGGAAACATACATTAATACCTCAAAAATGTCTGAAGCCATGCCTTCTCCCCAGTGTTGCCTGGGGCCATCTTGGCACAATAAATGCCTCATGGCAATCCTGTCTGCGGCTACTTCTCCTGTCTGGTATGCCCAGACCCATTCATCTCTAAGCCCTGGGCAGGCGGCAGCCCCAAAGATGCCCAGGGTAAGTCGGGCACGACAGAGCATCCCCCAGAAGCTGAACTTGTTTGCAGCCCTGGCACAGAGGCTGCCCAGCATGTGAAGAGTGGCCTGTTCAGAAATGAACACCCAGGATTGATGGAGAGCTGGCCTTGAAATAGAGCACTTATTAAGGAGAGGCAGGCAGCTGTTGGAAGCGGTAATATTTAGTAATGACCTGGGCGCAAACATTGGTCAGGGAGGGTCTTCCTAGAATATGTTGTTTTCTATTTGCTTTGTGGGGGAGGAAAGTTTGCTGCCTTTTTTTGGAAAGCAGGGATTAAAATATATATATATGTGTGAATTTAGTGCTTATGAGAGGCAGAGGAGAGCCCTGGAAACAAATTTTGTTAATTCAGCCCTTGAGGCAGGTGTGGGACTGAGTTCTGGCAAGAAGCCATAGGGTAGATGGGCTCTGAAGACCCCTATGCAAATTGTGACCCCTGGAGCCAGTGAGAGAGACTTCCAGTGCTCTCATCTAGCCTCCACTTCATTTCACCTCAAACATCAGTAAGTAACCTCGTATCCTTTCTCTTTTAGGATTTGTTGTAAAATTCCCAACACTCTTGAATGGTCTTTATCTTAGAGTCTAAGGCTTAGACTGAGACAATTTCCACATGTGTTTTTACAAACACATTTTTTTTTTTTTTTTTACAAACTCTTCCTGAAGCTTTCATTACTGTTTTGCTTTGACTTTCCCCAGGCATAAGTAGCTACCTCAGAAATAATTTCCCTAGTAAATTTCTGAAATCAGAAGCCCTAAGTTATGGACAGGAGCTCTGGTAGCGTAGTGCCTAAGGCATTTGACTGCTAACCAGAAAGCTGGCGGTTCAAACCCACCAGCCACTCCTTGGAAGGAAGATGGGGCAATCTACTTCCATAGTGATACTGCCTCGGAAACCGAAGGAGGGGTCGCTGTGAGTCGGGTCCAACTTGACGGCACGTAACAACAACAACAACAACAAATTGTGGACATGTGTTTGTGTCTGCCCAGCATTCCTTTCTTTGGGGACCGTTCCTCCCTCAGTCTGTGTAGTTCTCTGATTTGTCAATTATGGAACTTTATCTCCCTCCAAAAAGATGGGCACATACTCAGTGTGGACACAGTGACTGGTTGGTGGTAGGCACATGACCTAGGCTTGGCCAATCATAGGACCACCTCCTCTGGACTCTGTTATTGGTCTATCATGAGCACATGATTCAAGCAAGGGCAAAGAGAGTTCTTTTGGGGGTGCAGCCCTGGCACAGAGGCTGATGCACAGAAATTTAGAGAGAGGTGTGCTTTCTACAAGAGCCGGGTGGTACAAGCAGTTTGCAGTTGGCTGCTCACCTCAAGATTAGTGGTTCAAACTCACCCAGTGACTCTGTGGAAGAATGGCCTAGCAATCTACTTCTATAAAGATTACAGCCAAGAAAACCCTATGGAGCAGTTCTACTGTGACGCACATGGGGTTGCCATGAGTTAGAATCAACATGGCTACAGGTTTGTTTGTGTGTATGTGTGTGTGATTTCTACTGGGCTATTAAGCTGGGCCACTTTACCTGGCCACAGGAGGTGTCCCATCTAGAGTAGGAGAGAATGGAGCCATGGCACCAGCAAAGCAGAATGGAGACAGGGAGGGCAGAGGGAAATGAAGTCAGCATTACTGCCCTGGACTTCATTGGGTGAGCTGAAAAATGAGCCTTTTCTCATTTAAGCTATTTAGAGTTGGATTTCTATCACTTACAACCTGATGCATCCTAGAATATTTAGCAAATGCAGTTTAAAATATGAAAAGACATTTTGTATATCAAAATGAGCATTTGGAATATTATTTTCCCAGTTTCTTTTCTTCAGTCATAATGGCTCATTAGTTCTGTGTATAACTAATTCAAGAGCCACCAAGCCATTCATATATGTCCTTTAACACTGAGAGATCAGACCACCTGTTCTTGCCCCAGCTTGCACCTGCAGTACTTCATACAAGCCCTTTTGGCTAGTGTATGTGGTTGAGGAGCACCTTAAAGGACCCACTCTGTTGCTGGTGGTTAAATACCTATCATAAAAGTTTATGTGTGCATTATGGGTGCTGTATCTTGATGCTCCCCAGGCTGCCCCAGAATGGGGCAAAGGAAGGGAAGTTCGTCACCTGGGAGGCAGTATGGGATAGTGGTTTAGGGAATGGTTTCCAGAGCCTGAATAATTGTGATCCAATCCCAGATCTACCAGTTAACAACTAGGTAAAACGGGACCAGTTAACCTAAGCTTCCTATGCCTGAACAACCTTATCTGTTAAATGGAACTGATAATCTCACCTAACCCATACAACTGGGCTGAGGAGTCAGTGAGTTATTCTTGTTGCTATTTGAACCCCAGAGCCCAGAAGCAGGACCTCTTAGACCTAGAGTCTCAGAATCTTTCATGAAATTCCACTTCAGCCCTCTTCTAGCTGTATAACTTCGGTGAATCACTTAAAGTCTCTAAGCCCAGTTTTCCTGCCTGAGAACAGAGGATAATCATGACACTTTTTTACAGGAATGTGCGAGCACTGAGTGAAATAGCGCTTGTAAAATGCTTGGCACATAGCAAGTACTCAGTACACATCAGCTATCACAGTGATGATCAAAATAGCTCTTTCCCAACAGATTACAATTGACCCACCCCAGCTCTCTGTGCAAGGAGCAAGCCTCTCCCACGTGGGGGAGGCCTGGTGAGGGAAGCTCAGTAGCAGGAGTTCTGCTCCTGACACATTCTCCAGCCCTTACATGCAAGTGTGTGTGCACATACACAAAGACATGCACACAGTTGCACATGTGTGTAGACACATGCACGCATGCACACATGCATACATGCATATACTTGCACGCACACAAATACCTTGCTCTAGAGGCCTCTCCCTTTTCACAGACAAGAGGCAATTGCTGTCACAGTTGGTTTCAATATTTTCTATTTGCTAATTACCTATTTTAATTCAAGTGGAATATCCTGATGCCTTGTTCTAAAGGTTGCTTCCTTGGGCTGTTTCACACAACCCTCTTCACCTTCCTAGGTTAGGAAATTCTTTTCCTTGAAACCTTTCTGTCCTTAAAAAGGTATCTATTTTATTGTTTATAAGTGTGATTACATTATTGTACAGATATAAATCAATATAATCTATTTCTATTCAACTGGCTCGAAAATCATCACATTTTACCATTAACTACATTTTTGATCTGATACATGTTTAATAATATTAGACATTGTGTAATTTAAAAGGTACTATCATTATTCAAGGAGCTCTAGTAGCTCAATGCCTAAGGCATTTGACTACTAAACAGAAGGCTGGTGGTTCAAGCCCACCAGCCACTCATTGGAAGGAAGATGGGGCAATCTACTTCTGTAGTGATACTGCCTCGGAAACCCAAGGAGGGGTCGCCATGACGACTTGACAGGAGTGAGTTTGGTTTTTGGTTTATCATTACTCTGGGAGCTCTGGTGGCATAGTAGCTAAGCATATGATTGCTAACCAGAAGGCTGGCATTTCAAACCCACCAGCTACTCCTTGGAAGGAAGGTTGGGCAATCTACTTCCATAATGATACAGCCTCAGAAACCCAAGGAGGGGTTGCTATGAGTAGGATCTGATTCGGTGCAAGTGAGTTTTTTTTTTTTTTTTTTTTTAATCGTTATTGTAACATTTCTGTGTGGTGCAAACAGTTTGCAATTGGCTAAAAGTTGGCAATTCGAACTCACTTAGCTGCACTTTGGAAGAAACTCCTGGTGATCTGTTTTAGCATAGATTACAACCAAGAAAACCCCATGGAACTTTTCTGTTCTGTTAACACATGGTTTCATCATGAGTCAGAATCAACTTGAATCAACTCGAATCAACTCGACCACAACAGCTTTTGACTTATCGTTGTCTTAAGGTGATTTGGCACAGCACATTTTATTCTCTCTGTCAGAGAAATGCTATTCCTCTGGAAATAAATGATTGTTAAGCTTTTATTTCTTAAAGAACACCAATAGACTTTTTAGTCATTTTAAAGCCAAAATCAAATACTGACATATTCAATATTTGTAGTTACATAAATGTCTGTTAGCCATTTTTTCAAGAATGAAAAGCATGAAGAATTGATAGAAGCAATGATATTTCCAAACTATCTCAATTGAGAGGATAGGAAATCATAGTCAAAGGATGGAGAGAGAAATCAGTGGAGAAGGTGTCCACAGGCAGGATGCTGTTACTGGCCAGGGCTCCCTAGTCTGTAGTCTGCCCTTGAGCTTCATGGACAGGTGACCAGGAGTGAATGAAAATGCCATTCCTATGATTCTTTTCAGCACCCAGGTCAATGAGCCGTGGTATAACCACAGACAGGCAGCCACCTCTGAGACAAAATATAAACCCAGAATGTTCCACCAAGGGACTGGGCAGCCACTGCACACATCTCAAAGTAGCCATGTGTTATATTCTATGTTTTCCTTATCTAAGCCAAATATTTTGGCCCTTTAGTGTTCCATTCAGCATGTGTTCCTGTCCTGCCTTATGTTTGCCTCTTGTGTCTGTATTTTCTCTTCCCAGCCTGTCTGGGAGGCACGACTGGACAGTATAACCAGCCCAAGTTTTAAAACCAGACTTGACTCTGAATCCTACCTGAGAGTCATAAGCACCAAGAAGAATTTAGCACATGGTTACTGTGTATACACTTGCCAGTTTTACATTTAACTCCTTTCTGTGCCTCAGTTTCCTCATCTGTAAAATAATAATAATGTTGTTGTTGTTAGTTGCCTTTGAGTTGTCTTTGATTTGGCTTCAGCCTATAGTGACCTTATGTACAACAGAATGGAACATTGCATGGTCCTGCACCATCCTCATGATCTTTGGTATGTTTGAGTCCATTGTTACAGCTATTGTGTCAATCCATCTCATTGAGAGTTTCCCTAGTTTTCACTGACCCTCTACTTTGCCCATCACAATGCCAGTTTCTAGCAATTGATCTATTGTTATTGGGTGCTATTGGTCTAGTACTTGCTTTATCAGTTTGCTATAAAGATTTAGTGTGGTAAATTCAGAGAAGGCATGGAGGTTGGCACGTAGTAAATTCTTAATATATCCAAAACAAACAAACAAACAAACTCACTGCCATCAAGTCATTTAAACTCTTAGCAACCCCTCCTTGGGTTTCTGAGGTGGTATCTCTACAGAAGTAGATTGCCCAATCTTCCTTCTAAGGAGTAGCTGGTGGATTTGAACCACCAGCCTTCTGTTTAGCAGTCAAAGGCCTTAGGTACTACACCACCAGATTAGCTATTATTATTTGTAAAGATTTCTGGTAATGTGGTGCCTAAGATATTTGACTGCTAACCAGATGGTTGGCAGTTCAAACCTACCAGCTACTCCACAGAAGGAAGATGGGGAATCTACTTCTGTAAAGATTTACTGCCTTGGAAACCCAAAGGGGATTGCTATGAGTCGAAATTGACTCGATGGCAATGAGTCTGGGTTTTTAAAATTATTATTTATAAGGAGTTCTGATGATGTAGTGGGTAAGGCATTTGGTTGCTAACCAGAAGGCAGATGGTTCAAACCCACCAGCTGCTCTGCAGGAGGATGATGAGGAAATTTACTTACATAACGATTTATAGCCTTGGAAACCCAATGGGGATTGCTATGAGTCAGAATCAACTCAATGGCAATGAGTTTGGTTTGGTTTTGTGTTATTATTTATGGAGTCCCTGGTGGTACAAATGGTTAACATGCTTGGCTATTAACCAAAGGTTAGAGGTTTGAGTCTACCCAGAGGTGCCTAGGAAGAAAGTTCTGGCAATCTACTTCTGAAAAATCAACATTGAAAACTCTATGGAGCACAGTTCTCTGACACACATGGGATCTCCATGAGTCAGAATTGACTTGACAACAATTGCTTTATTATTATTGGTTATCTTCATTATTATCACTAGAATAAATATGTAGCCTTCAAAGATTTTAGATGCCCTACTTTGAACAACAGTCACTCAATGACTAGCTTCTTGTATGATAATAATAAGAATAATAAAATAAGCCTCATTATTTTAGGGCCTATATGCTTATAATCCCACATTAGCTATAGGAGACAATACCTCTTTAAGTCAGAAGACAATAAGGGATAAAGTAATTTAAAATGTAGAGATGAAACAAATATCAGCCCAATACTCTTACCCAGGAACATGAAAAAGGTGGAGAAGGAGGGACATATATATGAGAGATTCTATTTAAACTAAATTTTAACCATCCTGTTACCATATTCTCCCTGTGTCACATGGTTGGTAATTGACTTCAGAGAGAAATTTCCTGGAAGGAAGTTCTTTTGATTCCTTTGTTACCCATTTGAATTCTATCACAGGATGTGTGCTGGCCCCTGCTTGGTTTTCTCGAGGGACCCCTTAAGCAGTTCTGTTGTGTGACTTAAGCCTGCCCCATCGGGCACTTACATTCCAATAGCTACAGTGATTTGTTCATGGATATACATGTGGCCCAATCCAGGTCAATTAGAAACTTTTCTGGAATGTTGTAATACTGAAGTTGCAGAGACAGAAGAATATATAAGTCTAGTGCTGCCAGCAGCCATCTTGACTTACGGAAGGGGAACCTGCTGAGAGTGGATACCATTCAGAAGGTGAGCTGAGATATAAAGGAACAGGGGAGACTGGGTCCTGCTGATATAGTTTGAGCCCTACATCCAGAAAACCTCAAAACTTCTTTAATTTTGAGAGCCAAAGAGGGGCATATTTGAATCTTGGATGCTAGTAGTCTCATTGTTTGATCTCATTTTAGTTGCAAATTTTAATTCCAAGTAATATTGAGTGAGAATGTGCAAGTTTTATGTGTAGCTGACATGTTGAATTGACATGATGCTTGGAATATAATCAAAATACAGCTTTATTTTTCTATTCCACTGTTTCTTCAAAATTTAACCCAGAGTATAACTGAGGCAGAGTCCTTGTGTGGCACAAATGGTTAATGTGCTCAGCTGCTAACCATAAGTTTGGAGGTTTGAGTCCACCCAGAGGTGCCTCAGAAGAAAGGCCTGGTGATCTACTTCTGAAAAATATGCTACTGAAAACCTCTGGAGTGCAATTCTACAAACAAGTGATTGCCATGAGTTGGAGTTGTCTCAATAGCAACTTTGTTTGTTTTTATAACTTAGATTGGCCCCATGCCTTTCTGCTCACTCTGTAGTCATTTTTAACTACAGATTAAAAACATCTAGGCCATGATACTAGTCAACATTGTAATTGTCCTTCAAAGCTTCTTCCCTTCAGGTAGATAAGAGCACATTTAGAAAAACAAAACAAAACAAAACAAAAAACCACTGCCATCAAACCAATTCAGACTCATAGCTATACCTCATTGGGTTTCCAAGGCTGTAAATCTTTAGGGAAGTAGGTTGCCTCATCTTCCTCCCACGGAGTAGCTGGTGGGTTTGAATCAGTGAAACTTTCTGGTGGCAGCCTTACCCTCTGTACCACCAGAGCTCCTTAGGTAAAGGTGACCACATAGCAGTTTGCCTAGGGTTGTTTCAGTTCATTCCTGTTGTACCCTAGTTAACATTTGCCCTGGTTTACCATTTTTAATGAAGTATTATTAATAATCGCTACATGAAGGTAAGGCAAGATGGGTTTGGTAGATCTCCACTTGGTGCTTTTAGTTCTTTCATGGTCTTTACTGCAAGACTCATGTACAATGAATATATGTACACCGTAACTAATCCCTTTCTTTCAGGGACAGCACGCAGATGGTGGCTGGTAGAACAAAGTGTGCTCACACATAAAGCAGTTAGGGACAGCTGGATCCTTCCAGTTTCAAATGGTGGTGGGAAAATAATCAATACTTCTGGGTTGAACAGCCACTTGGTGTTCCAGCAACCCATGCCATGGCCTGTGCCAAGTTACAAAGCTGCCAAGCTCCTAGTACGCAGGGTCAGCAGAAATGAGGAAGTCATAGGTTAGGTGTGAGCGAAACATGTGCAGAAAATAGAAGTTGAGAAATCCTACAAAAGAGTGTTTAGAGACTAGACTGAAAGTTCTTGCTTTGATGGTATTGTCGCTTATTATATGGCATAAACCTACAATTATTATTAAATGATAATGCTTATATTTTCTAATAAACCTTTTCTGCAGCAGTGTTCTTAAAAACAATGCCAGTGCATGTTCAATGAAATATTTTTAAGTATTTGCATTTCCATTCCTTAAGAAATTTGATGATGAAAATATAATTTGCACAAACTGTTTGTCAACATTTGCCATCTAATGGGAGCTGTAGCAATACCACTGACCACATGAAAACCAAAAGACACCAACAATCTGATAGAAGGCACTAATACCTACTGTATTTAAGGTCTGAAACTGCGGAAGGGGTGTTTATATATCACTTTGTGAAACATGACTTTTCATTTAGATCAAATGTTTTCTTCTAAATTAATTTTGCTCATTTTTGATTCTATGTTTTCTTTTGCACATAGGAAAAGTGAAATGATAGTTGTTACTGTATTGGCTCCATTAGCAACATAAGAATCTGGTAGCATAGTGGCTAAAGCACTTGACTGCTAACCAGAAGGCTGGCGGTTCAAACCCACCAGCCGCTCCTCGGAAGGAAGGTTGGGCAATGCTACTTCCGTAGTGATACTGCCTCGGAAACACAAGGAGGGGTCGCTATGAGTTGGGGCCGACTCGACGGCACATAACAACAACAACAACAAAACTGATTCAAAATCAGATGCTTCAAACAGAAAGCCACTTAGTTCTAGCAATAATTTAAGATTTTTATCAAAGTCATGGAATTGGAGTCAAGTTTTTTAAAGTTCACGTTGTCCTTAGTGAAACAATTGACATTATTCAGATACTTTTGTAAATCCAGATAAGAAATTAAACATTGAAGATAAAATTATTTGTTTATACAGTGATAATAGGATTATAGATTTTGGTGTAGTTTAGTATTGTTGTAAAAATATTGTCATCTTTAAATTGAAGAATTTATGGAGCAGAAATGTACTTGGAATTGACTGTGGTGCACATGTAATTTGCAATCATATTTAAATAAGCTAAAACATGTTATTATTCAAAATGGAAGCCATGGATATTAGAAGGAGAAATGTATGTATGCGATACATATTTGTAAGTGTACTACAAAATTTTTGCAAGGAAGTTTGTTTATGAGTACAAAGCTGTATTTCAGCATGCCAATAAGTGGAGTAGTGCCTAAGGCATTTGACTGCTAACCAGAAGGCTGGTGGTTCAAACCCACCAGCTACTCCTTGGAAGGAAGGTTGGGCAATCTACTTCCATAGAGATACCACCTCCGAAACCCAAGGAGCGGTCACTATGAGTCGAATCAACTTGACAGCCGTGAGTTTGTTTGTTTTTGGCCATCAATACAATTTTAGAAGTATTAGAGTCTTTGAAGAAATATTTTGTGAACCAATCAAAATCTTATAATTAGATTACATATTTCTGAAGATGCATCCTCTAAAAGTTGGTTACATTTTGTTCAAATCAGTTGGAAATATCCAATCAAGTATTCAATGATTGGAGTAACAAAAGATGTTAGCTTTTGAAACTTCAGTGGATCACAATTACTGAAAATGAAGTGTGCAAATAGGAAGATATTATTTTTTTTTCCCCAAAAGCAAGGGATGAAATTATTTCCAAGATTTAACTGCAAAATTATGTAATTGTGCTTTGGAACACTCTGGTTTGTGGGAAGAATCCTTTGATGGGCTCTTTTTCTTTCTTTTTTGATGTTTATTATTATATTCAGTTACGGAATGGAATGAAATTGAAAAGGACTAAATGTCACAGCATCTAAATTTAGTAGAACATTAAAAAGAATCATGAATAGAGACAATTTATTTGATGAGTTTTGCCTTGTACAAATATTTGTCAAGGAAACATTCTCCAGATGAACGTGAAATGACAATACTTGTGAAAATATTTTGGCTAAAATATTTGCGCATTTTAAATATTGAAAACTAAAATACTCTATTGAACAGAATTTCCTCTGGCCTTACCAGGTACCTCAGCACCTGTAGAGAGTATTTTATTATTAAAATTATTATGGCCTACAGAGAAAACACAATTGAAGATTCCACAATTTTCAAATTTATTATAAAATGCATCTTTGATGATGACCACATGAAATTTTAGGAAAATAAATAAAACCATATTGAAAAATATATATATATGATTAAAGCAGGAAAGACTAAAAAATTGATAAAAGTATGTGAATATGAGTTTTGTCTAGTAGGTTTTCTGATTCTTTCTGGAAGGCCCCACCCACTCCCCTAAAAAAGTATGTGACTATGTATCAAGATGAGTTGTTCTTATATTGTTGTTGTTTTTCAATGCACAGATAAACAACATAGAGGACTTCTTATCTCTTCTTCCTTTAATGTACATGTTGTTGTTGTTAGGTGCCATTGAGTTGGCTCCAACTCATGGCAACCCTATGTACAATAGAATGAAACACTGCTCAGTACTGCACAATCCTTACAATATTTGCTGTGCTTGAGCCCATCATTGCAGTCACTGTGTAAATCCATCTTGTTGAGGGCCTCGCCTTTTTTGTTACTCTCTACTTTACCAAGCATGACATCCTTCTCCAGAGACTAGTCCCTTCTGACAACATGACCAAAGTAGGTGAGATGAAGTCTGGCCATTCTCTCTTCTAAGGAGCATTCCAGCTGTAGTTCCAATACAGATTTGGTCATTCTTTTGGCAGTCTATAGCATTTTCAGTATCCTTCACCAACAGTACAGTTCAAAGGAATCAGTTCTTCAGTTTTCCTTATCCATTGTCCAGCTTTCATATGCATATGAGGCAATTGAAAATACCATGGCTTGGGTAAGTCACATCTTAGTTCTCAAAGTGACATCTTTGCTCTTTAACACTTTAAAGAGGTTTTCTGCAGTGGATTTGTCCAGTGCAATACTTTGATTTCTTAACTGCTGTTTCCATGGGTGTTGACTGTGGATCCAAGTAAAATGAAACTCCTGACAACTTTAATCTTTTTTGTATTTATCATGATGCTACTTATTGGTCCATGTTCTGGTTACCTAGTGCCGCTTTCACAAGAATGTACCACAAATGGGATGGCTTGAAGAAACAGGAGTTTTTTTCTCTTACAGTTTGGGGGCTTTAAGTCTGAGTTCAAAGTGCCAGGTTCTAGGGGCTGGGTGAAAGCCCCTTAACTTTGGCCTACAGCTCTTCCTCCTGGCCTACTGGAGCTGGAGGCTTTTCTTCACTCAGCTGCTGGCTGCTAAGGCTGGCAAGCCCAAGGTTGACAAGTAAAAAGGCACAGTCTTGATGTTACCAAACCACACAGCAGACCATTAGTTCAAGTCCATTGAAAGTCCCAAGGTCAGCAGAGCATGGCAGGCTGCTGAACATGGCTATATGCAGGGTTCAAGCATGCCATACGTAAGAGACCATTTCCAAAGCTGTTTCTTATGTATGGGAAGCAGACTACATCCCTAAAGCAGCTACTCAGCTACTTGTGGCAGATTCCACCGTGGAGCTGATTGCCAGTCTCATCATGAGGAATATTACATGCAGCTGCCCAGCCACTCAACCAGGCCCAGCCAAGTTGACACACAAACTTAATCACCACAGTCCAGTTGTGAGGATTTATGTTTTCTTTATGTTGAAGCGTGTTCCACATTAGAAGCTGTAGTCTTTGATCTTCATTAGTAAGTACTTCAAGTCATCTTCACCTTCAGCAAACAAGGTTGTCATCCATATATCACAGCAAGTTAATAAGTCTTCCTCAAGTCTTGATGGCACATTCTTCTTCATATAGTCCAGTTTCTCAGATTGTTTGCTCAGCATGCAGATTGATTCAGTATGGTGAAAGGATACAACCCTGATGCACACCTTTCCTGACTTTAAACCACTCATTGTCCCCCTGTTCTGTTCAAACGACTGCTTCTTGTTCTATGTACAGGTTCCTCATAAGCACAATTAAGTGTTCTGGAATTCCCATTCTTTGCAATGTTATCCATAATTTGTTATGATCTACACAGTTGAATGTTTTTGCATAGTCGATAAAACACAGGTAAACATCTTTCTGGTATTCTTTGCTTTCAGCCAAGATCCATCTGATATCAGCGATGATATCCCTTGTTCCACACCCTCTTCTGAATCCAGCTTGAACTTCTGGCAGTTCCCTGTCAATATATTGCTGCAACCATTTTTAAATTATCTTCAGCAACATTTTACTTGCGTGTGATATGAATGATATTGTTTGACAATTTCCACATTCCATTAGATCACCTTTTTTTGGAATGGGTACAAATTTGGATCTCTTCCAGTCAGGTGGCCAGGTAGCTGTCTTCCAAATTTCTTGGCATAAATGAGTGAGCACTTCCAGAGCTGCATCCATTTGTTGAAATATCTCATGGATATTCTGTCAATTCCTGGAGTTTTTTTTTTTTTTTTTTAATTTCAATTTTTTGCCATTTCCTTCAGTGAAGCTTGAGACTTCTTTCTTCAGTACCTTCAGTTTTTGATCATAGGCTGCCTCCTGAAATGGTTGAATGTTGACCAATTCTTTTTGGTACTGGGCTCTCTATCTCCAATTTTCTTTTGATGCTTTTTACACCATTCAATATTTTGCCCATAGAATCCTTCAGTGTTGCAACTCAAGGCTTAAATCTTTTCTTCTGCTCTTTAAGTGAGAAATGCAAAGCATGTTCTTTCCCTTTGATTTTTCAACTTCAGGTCTCTGCACAGTTAATTATAATAATTTGCTTTGTCTTCTTGAGCCACCCTTTGAAATCTTCTGTTCAGCTCTTTTATTTCATGTTTTCTTCCATTTGCTTTAACTACTCTCCTTTCAAGGGCAATTTTCAGAGTCTCTTCTGACATTTATTTTGGCCTTTTCTTCCTCTCCTGTCTTTTAATGACCTTTTGCTCTCTTCATGTATGATGTTCTTGATGTCATCCTACAGCTCGTCTGATCTTTAGTCATTGATGTTCACGGTGTCAAATGTATTCTTCAGAAGGTCTCTAAATTCAGATGGGATATACTCAAGGTTGTACTTTGCTATCATGGACTTGTTTTAACTTTCTTCAGCTTCGACTTGAACTTGCATGGGAGCAACTGGTGGTCTGTTCTACAGTCAGCTCTTAGCCTTGTTCTCACTGATGATATTGAATTTCTCCATCATCTCTTTCCATGGATGTTGTTGTTGTTGTCATGTGCCATTGAGTCATCTCCAACTCATAGAGACCTTATGTACAACAGAACAAAACACTGCCCAGTCCTGTGCCAGCCTCATGATCCCTACTATACCTGAGCTCATTGTTGCAGCCACTGTGTCAATCAATCTTGTTGAGGACCTTCGCCTTTTTTTGTTGTCCCTCCACTTTATCAAGCATGATATTCTTCTCTAGGGAATGGTCCCTTATGACAACATAACCAAAGTAGGTGAGACAAAGTCTGGCCATTCTCACTTCCAAGGAGCATTCACTGCACTCCTTCCAGGACAGGTTTGTTAGTTCTTTTATCAGTCCATGGTACTTTCAGTATTCTTCACCAACACAACAACTCAAAAGCATCAACTCTTCCTCGGTCTTCCTTATTTCTTGTCCAGCTCTCATATGCATATGAGGCAATTGAAAATACCATGGCTTGGTTTGGGGCACCTTAGTCTTCAAGAGGGAGCTCTGGTAGCTAGCATAGTGCCTAAGGCACTTCACTGCTAACCAGAAGGCTGGCGGTTCAAACCCAGTAGCCACTCCTCAGAAGGAAGGAAGGGCAATTTACTTCCGTAGTGATACCACCTTGGAAACACAGGAGGGGTCACAGGAGTCAGGTCTGACTTGACGTCACATAACAGCAACAAAAACAGTCTTCAAGGAGACATCTTTACTCCTCAACACTTGAAAGAAGTCTTTTGCAGCAGATTTGCCCAATGCAATACGTCTTTTGCTGTCTTGACTGCTGCTTCCATTGGTGCTGATTGTAGAACCAAGTAATATGAAGTCTTTGACAACTTCAGTCTTTTCTCCATTTATCTTGATGCTGCTTATTGGTCCAGTTGGGAGGATTTTTGTTTTCTTTACATTGAGATGTGATCCATACTGCAGACTATAGTCTTTAATCTTCATCAGTAAGTGCTTCAAGTTATTCTCACTTTCAGCAAGCAAAGTTGTGTCATCTATGTATCTCAGATTGTTAATGAGCCTTCTTCCAATCCTGATGCCACATTCTTCTTCATGTAGTCCAACTTCTTGGATTATTAGTTCAGCATACAGATTGAATAAGTGTGGTCAAAGGATACAACCCTGATGCACTCCCTTCCTGATTTTAAACCATGCAATATCACCTTGTTCTGTTTGAATGATAGCCTCCTGATCTATGTACAGGTTCTTCATGAGTACAATTAAGTGTTCTGGAATTTCCATTCTTCTCAATGTTATCCATAATTTGTTATGATCCACACAATCAAATGCCTTTTCATAGTCAATAAAACACAAGGAAACATCTTTCTGGTTTTCTTTGCTTTCAGCCAAGATCCATCTGACATCAGCTATGATATCCCTTGCTCCACATCTTCTTCTGAATCCAGCTTGCATTTCTGGAAGTCCTCTGTCATTCCCAGCATAGTAGATGTATGCTATATGTATGTATGTAGACCAAAAATGTAGTCAATTTTATTCTTGTGTGTTCTATTTGGTGAGGTCCGTGTGTATAGTTCCCATCTGTGTTGTTGAAAAAAGGCATCTGCAATAAGTCATTGGTCTTACAAAATTCTATCATGTGGTCTCTGGCATCATTTCTTTCCCCAAGGCCATATATTCTAGCTATCGATGTTTCTTCTTTTTTCCCAACTACCAGTAATTATCAATAAACCTTGATTGCATGTTTGGTCAATTTCAGACTGCAGAAGTTGTTAAAAATCTTCAATATCTTCATCTTTGGCTTTGCTGGTTGTTGTGTAAATTTTAATATCACCAGTAGTATTAATTGGTCTTCCTTGTAGCATATGGGTATTACTCTGTCACTGACAGCATAATACTTCAGGATAGATCTTGAAATGTTCTTTTTGATGATGATGTGACAACACTCCTTTTTGGCATTCCAGGCATAGTAAACTAAATGATTGTCTGATTCAAAATGGCCAATACCAGTCAATTTCAGCTCACTAATGCTTAGAATATCAATCTTTATGCATTACATTTCATTTTTGACAAATTCCAATTTTCCTAGGTTCATACTTCGTACATTCTATGTTCCAATTTTTAATGAATGTTTGCAGCTATTTCTTCTTATTTTGAGTTGTAACACATCAGCAAATGAAGGTCCTCAAAGTTTTACTCCACCGTGTCATTGAAGTTGACTCTTGATTTTAAACCATGCAGTGTCCCCTTGTTCTGTTTGAATGACAGCCTTCTGGTCTATGTTCCTCATGAGTACAATTAAGTGTTCTGGAATTCCCATTCTTCTCAATAATATCCACAATTTGTTATGATCCACACAATTAAATGTTTTTGCATAGTCAATTAAACACAAGTAAACATCTTTCTGGTATTCTTTGCTTTGAGCCAAGATCTATCTCACATCAGCAATGATATCCCTCATTCCATGTCCTCTTCTGAATCCAGCTTGCATTTCTGGAAGCTTTCTGTCAATATACTGCTGTAACCATTTTTGAATTATCTTCAGTAAGATTTTACTTAGAAAGGTGATCCCACAGAATGTGGAAATTATAGAACAATATCATTAATATCGCACGCAAGTAAGATCTTACTAAAGATAATTCAGAAATGTTTGCAGCAGTATATTGACAGAGAACTTCCAGAGGTTCAAGCCGGATTCAGAAGAGAACGTGGAAAAAGGGATATCATAGCTGTTGT
>NW_006921606.1:7202967-7208277 GCF_000298275.1 Orycteropus afer afer
AGGGTCCATTGAAAGAGGGGGAGGCCTTCAACAAGATGGATTGACATGGTGGCTGCGATGATGGGCTCAAGTATAGCAGGGATTGTGGGGCTGGCACGGGATCGGGCAGTGTTTCGTTCTGCTGTGCATGGGGTTGCTATGAGTCAGAAATGACTCGACAGCACTTAACAACAACAACAAGATTTTACTTGCATGTGATATGAATGGTATTGTTGGATAATTTCCACATTTTGTGGGGTCACCTTTCTTTGGAATGGGTGCAAATATGGATCTCTTCCAGTCAGTTAGCCAGGTAGCTGTCTTCCAAGTCTCTTGGCACAGCTGAGTGAGTGCCTCCAGCATCACATCTTTTTGTTGAAACATCTCAATGGGTATTCCGTCAATTCCTGGGGCCTTGTTCTTCACCAATTCTTTCAATGCAGTCTTGATTTCTTCCTTCAATATATTCATTCTTGATCATATGCCACCTCCTGAAATGGAAGAACATCAACCAATTCTTTTTGGTACAGTGACTCTGTACTTTTTGATGATGATGTGACAACACACCTTTTTGGCATTCCAGGCATAGTATTCCTTCCATCTTCTTTTACTGTTTCCTGCATCATTCAATATTTTGCCCATAGAATCTTTCAGTATTGCAACTCAAGGCTTAAAGTTTTTCTTCAGTTCTTTCAGCTTGAGAAATGCCAAGTGTGCTCTTCCTTTTAGTTTTTCTAACTCTAGATCTTTGCTCATTTCATTATAATAATTGACTTTGTCTTCTCGAGCTGCTCTTTGAAATCTTCTGTTCAGCTCTTTTATCTTGTAATTTCTTCCATTTGCTTTAGCTACTCTCTGCTCAAGGGCAAGTTTCAGAGCCTCTTCTAACATCCATTTTGGTCTGTTCTTCCTTTCTTTTCTTTTTAATGACCTCTTGCTTTCTTCATGGATGATGCTCTTGATGTCATCCCACAATTCTGGTTTTCAGTCATTGGCATTCAACACATCAAATCTATTCTTTAGATTGTCTCTAAATTCAGTCTGATTCAAAAAGGCTCAGACTGGTCCATTTCAGCTCACTAATGCCGAGGATATCAATCTTTATGCGTTCTATTTCATTTTTGACAACTTCCAATTTTCCTAGATTCATGCTTTGTACATTCCACTTTCTGATTATTAGTGGATGTTTGCAGCCATTTCTTCTCAATTTGAGTCATGCCACGTCAGCAAATGGATGTCCCGAAAGTTTTACTTTATCCAAATATCATCCAAATTATGATATTTTCAAGGTCATATTTTGGCTTTCGTGGACTTGTTTTAATTGTCTTCAACTTCAAGTTGAGTTTGCATATGAGCAGTTGATGGTCTGTTCCACAATCAGCTCCTGGCCTGGTTTTGGTTGAAGATTTTGAGCTTTTCCATCTCTTGCCACAGATGTAGTCAGTCTGATTCCTGTGCACTCCATCTAGTGAAGTCCACATGTTTAGCTGCCATTTGTGTTGTTGAAAAAAGGTATTTGCAATGAATAAGTCATTGGTCTTGCAAAATTCTATTCTGCGATCTCCAGGGTTATTTCTGTCACCAAGACCAAATTTTCCAACTACCAATGATTCTTCCTTGTTTGCAACTTTTCATTCCAGTCACTAGTGATAATTAACACATCTTGATCGCATGTTCAGTCAATTTCAGACGGCAGAAGTTGATAAAATTCTTCAATTTCCTCATCTTTAGCTTTGGTGGTTGGCATGTAAATTTGAATTAAAGTAGTATTAACTGGTCTTCCTTTTTGGTGTATGGATATTATCCTATCACTGACAACATTGTACTTCAGGACAGATCTTGAAACATCCCTTGTGATGATGAATGTCATGCCATCCCTCTTGAAATTGTCATTCCTGGCATAGTAGATCATGTGGTCGTCTGATTCAAAGAGGCTCAAACCAGTCCATTTCAGCTCACTAATGCCGAGGATACCAATCTTTATGTGTTCTATTTCATTTTTGACAACTTCCAATTTTCCTAGATTCATACTTTGTACATTCCACTTTCTGATTATTAGTGGATGTTTGCAGCTGTTTCTTCTCAAGTTGAGTCATGCCATGTCAGCAAATGGATGTCTTGAAAGTTTTACTTTATCCATACCTTAAGGTTGGTTCTACTCTGATGAGGCAGCTCTTTCCCAGTCATATTTTGAGTGCCTTCTGACCTAAGGGCCTCATCTTCCTGCACTGTATTGGGCAATGTTTCCAGGCTATTCATAAAGTTGTTCAGTAATATATCAGACAGTGTTTCTCTGCTATTCATAAGGTTTTCCCTGGCCAGTTATTTGAGAAGTGGATGGCCTCTTCTGTCTTCCTAGTCTGTTCTAGTCTGTAAGCTGCATTGAAACCTGTGGACTATGAGCAACCCTGCTGGCTTTTGAAACACCAGTGGCACAGCCTCAAGCCTCACAGCAATGCACAAGCCACTACAGTATGACAAACTGACAGACAAGTTCATCTTCCTTAGCTGTTGGAAACCTCTGTGCCCTCCCCTTACCTGATTTCTACCTGGATCCTGCCATTTTGTCTTCCCAGCATTCCTTCTCTTTTCTACCTCTGGGGGTGGGTCGTCTGTCACCCCTTACCTGGATCCTGCCGCTTTTGTCGGCCTCCATGTTCCCTCCTTTCCTGCCTCTGAGGGTGGGTCCTATCTGCCAATAGACAGATGAGTGGTGGTTTAATGTACATAGACATACATTTATTTTATTTTGAATATATAACTACATTTTCAATGTTGTTGTTTTTGTTAAGTGCCGTGGAGTCGTTTCAGACTCATAGCGACCCCATGCACAGCAGAACGAAACACTGCCCAATCCCGCGCCAGCCCCACAATCCCTGCTATACTTGAGCCCATCATCGCAGCCACCATGTCAATCCATCTCGTTGAAGGCCTCCCCCTCTTTCCTCGACCCTCCACCCTACCAAGCATGACATCCTTCTCCAGGGAATGGTCCCTTCTTACAACATGACCAAAATAGGTGAGACGAAGTCTGACCATTCTTGCTTCCAAGGAGCATTCTGGCTGCACTTCCTCCAGGACAGATCTGTTAGTTCTTTTAGCAGTCCATGGTACTTTCAGCATTCTCCGCCAGCACCACAACTCAAAAGCATCAACTCTTCTTAGGTCTTCCCCATTCATTGTCCAGCTCTCACATGCTTATTATTATTATTATTATTATTATTATTATTATTCAATAATAATTTTTAAATAGAATAACTTTGTAGGTCCACCAATATAATAAAGCCAACTATTATCCAATAAACAAGTATTTTAAAAATCATGTAATATTGCTTGTGTTTACTGCCCCTTTTTACTCTTAAAAGGCAAACATTCCAGTTTGAATCGTCAGTTATATGATCATGCCAGCAAAGGCCTGGACAACAGGAGAAGGGAGGATGATCTACTTCTACCTGCTCTCTTCCGAGCTTTGGCTAAAAAAGGAGAGAATAAGAAAGTCATCTGACTGGACATATTGAACTCTCTGGTCTGGAAGATATTTGAAATTGCCTCTTTCATGGGCACTTTAATGAGCTCCTCAAAGATTCTTTTTCTTTGGAAAGCTCCACTGAAGATCTCAAAAATGGGCAATGCATTATTCCTCTCCTGACTTCCCACTGCCACCATATTTTTCCCCTCTGACTCTGACTCTTAGAGCTGTGTCATTCTTTCAGGTGGTCCTTTTGGACTTAGGGTAGGACTTAAAATAATTCTAGGAAGAGCTCAAATGTCCATCAGCGGGGACTGGTTGAATAAACTGTGGTACCTGCATGCAATGATATCTGAGTACCATATAGAGGCAAAGAGGAATGATGGAGATCTCTATATAGTGATACAGGATAATCTGTATGATGTATTAAGTGAAAAATGCAAGTTGGAGAACAGAATTTAAAGAATGTTCCTTTTCGTGTGCTAAAGGGGAAAAATAATTAACATATGTATCCATTTTCTTTTAATTTCAAAAGGAAACAAAGGAGGGATAAATAAAAAATAAAATGGTTTTCTGTGGAAGAAGGGAGTGCACTGGATGGAAGTGAGAATATGGATGGTCCTTGGAATAGAGTGACTATTTTGGAAACATTTATTTATTTTACATGATTTTAAAACAAAAGTTAAATCAGAAGGGTGAAAACAAGTCCCACAATATCAAAAACAAAAGGATATTAACTTTGTGTTGTGTTGGTGGCATAAACACATAAAGAAAACAATTACTTCAAGAGACTTTGAAGCATGATGTTTTGACTGTACATGCTGTGAGGTATACTCTAAGGACCAACAATAAAATCTTAATCTGCATTCAATAGACTTATTGTTAGTAGTAAAATTGATACTTTATTTTAAAACTATATTGCAATATAAGTAATTATGTTAATGTCATTAGGAATCAAGATGTTCAACAGAAAAGAATAAAATGAAAGAAGTAAGAATCCAGTGATTTTAAATTGGATTTGGAAATATAGCTATGAGCTCATAATTTTGTTTTACTTAAAAATGCATTTACTAGCTTTGTCCACAGAAAAGGCTTGGAAACAATCATAACCCAGTAACAAAAGCACCTTAATGCCCAGATTGTCATCTCTAAATGCCGCTTTTTACAATAAGGAGCCAAGGCTCCTAAGAGAAATGACTACTCCAGGTCAGAGGCAGGAAATGTATAAGATTATCCTGGAATATCTCATATCAAAAAGTAAGGAAATGCTATAAGACTAATGTAGTCATGTCAAAAGAACACAAGAGCCCATTTAAAGGCATTCCCACTGGTCACATTTAGGACAATTTGCAAGCATCAAGGAATAATAACTGTGATTGATTATAACATAGAGAATGAATAAAAATTCATTAGTGCATAAATAAAAGTCCATGAGTACTCAGAAAAAAAAGTTTTTCTTTACAGAACAATGCTAGCTGATAAATGTAGATAGAGTTGTAAAACTAGAAAATCACCATTTGTAAACTCAGGCAAGGATCTTCAATGGATGGCAACATCATTAGGTAAAAAGTTCTTAGGGAACTGGATATTTTCTCAGTATCAAAGCATCACTCTGCATGTTACTCACTAATTGCCAAGGAAGAAATAAGTCTTCATAGTAGAGGGTTCTAGAGGTGACCATCTTAAACAAGTGATCAAGTTTATTATTGCCAATAGTGATAAGGAACTCTGATAGCGTAGTGCCTAAGGCACTTGACTGCTAACCAGAAGGCTGGCAGTTCAAACCCACCAGCCACTCCTTGGAAGGAAGATGGGGCAATCTACTCCCATAGTGATACTGCCTCGGAAACCCAAGGAGGGGT
>NW_006921606.1:7208377-7225798 GCF_000298275.1 Orycteropus afer afer
AGGCTGGCAGTTCAAACCCACCAGCCACTCCTTGGAAGGAAGATGGGGCAATCTACTTCCATAGTGATACTGCCTCAGAAACCCAAGGAGGGGTCGATACGAACCGGGTCCGACTTGACAGCACATAACAACAACAACAACAATAGTGATAATGCCACATGCACTCTTCTGTGAAGCTATTTGAAGAAAACAGAAACACCTAAGAGATAGTCTTGCTAGAAAAAAAAATGTTTAATCTGAATATGACTGAACCTCTAGACTTCACTTATAGATCAGAGAAAATAGAGGGAGTAGCGGAAAAAGTTAAAGGACAACATGAGCAAACAATCAAACTAGCCCAGAATATAGGATGGTCAACAAGGCAACTAGCTTGAAAGCTTGAAAAAAAAAAAAAAAGTTACCCCAGCATACGTATTTTCACCTTTTAAATACCATTTCCCCTAAACGAAACCAGAAATCCTTAGACAAATGGCCAATTCCTGGTCTGGAACATGATATATACAAGAAGAGTCTGTAATTTGTACCAGAAAGCAAGGAAGCTATCTGTCTAAGGGGAGCTCTGGTGGAGTAGTGCCTAAGGCATTTCACTACTAACCAGAAGGCTGGTGGTTCAAACTCACCAGCCACTCCTGGGAAGGAAGATAGGACAATCTACTTCCACCTCGGAAAGCCAAGGAGGGGTCGCTATGAGTTAGAATGCGTTTGACGGCAGTGAGTTTTGTTTTGTTTACTCCATCTACTGGGATCATGTTAAAACAACTCAGAAACCATCTTGAAGAGGCTCTCACTGGCCAAAATTAGGACAATTTGTGCAACAAATCGGTGTGAAATGAAACACATCAACTAAGTTAAGAATCAGTGAGTTCACTTTTTTTTTTTTTTGTTAAACCATGATTACCACTGGAACTTGCTAAACACTGATTCATTACTCTAAAATTTGATAAGGCAAAGAATAATGCATTTATATTGTCTTCTTTTTATAAAATTTATTTCAAAGCTATTAGATAGTTTATGATGATAATATCTTCTTTATAGATGTAGTGCAGCTAATAAATGCAAAAGGAAGGATGGAAATATCACTACTTTGCATCCTTTAATGAAATAATGGCTCTAGGCAATGAATCAATGGCTACTAAATCCACCAGGTGAAATACTTTTGGGGGACTTTATCATGATGGTGTTGGCTGACAGCACTTGACTCCACTGATCAATCTTAATATCAAAGAGATAACTGGACATAATAGATCTTTAACAGAGATGCACCAGGAGATACACAATGTCACCTATCCAGTATTCTTACCAAAATTTTGAGCCCAAATATAATTAAGCCTTGATATCTAACCATCAGTTTACAGGAAATACAGGGGAGAGGAGAACACGCTAGAATGACATGACTGCAATCAGCAAGATCTGGAACATGGGAATCTCTACAGACAAATCCCAATTTCAACAAATGAGTTATAATTAAAAATATTAGAGATAAAGATGAGCATATAGATTAAAAGAGGCCAAGGAGACATATTACCTAATATAATGTGTGATATGTCTAGAGCCTGACTCAATCAAATCCATTGTGGGGGAGGAAGAAAAATTTGCCATTGAGTCCATTTTGATCATGTTGGCCCCATGTATGTTAGTGTAGAACTGTGCGCCATAGAGTTTTCAATGGCTGATTTTTCAGAAATGGATTTCCAGGCCTTCTTTCAATGTTCCTCTGGATGGATTCTAATCTCTAACCTTTCAGTTAGCAGTTGAGTTGATTAACTCTTTCCACCTCCCAGGCACTCACGGCAGGGAGAAAAGGAGATAATCAGGAAAATTTGAATACTGATTGATATTATGTAATTGTTTTTTTCCTGTTAGGTGTGCCATAGATGTGAGGGTTATGTTGAAAAAATTCTCATCAGTTGGAATAATGATATATATTTATAGGTGGGATGACATATGTTGTTACTTGCTGTCGAGTCAGACCCGACTCATAGCGACCCCTCCTTGGGTTTCCAAGGCGGTATCACTAGGGAAGTAGATTTCCCCAACCTTCTTTCCAAGAAGTGCCTGGTGGGTTTGAACCGCCAGCCTTCTGGTTAGCAGTAGTGCCTTAGACACTATGTTACCAGAGCTCCTGGGATGACACATATCTGACTAAAATTTATTTTTTAAGTATTCCAGGAAAGAAAGAAAAAAGAGAGAGAGAGAGGAATGAAGAGAAGTAGGGAGACAAGTGATGAGTGGAATGAGGTGAACAAGATTTGCAGTGTTTGATAATTGTTGAAACTGAGTGGTGGGTAATTGGGGGGAGGCCCCATTATACTATTTTCTCTGCTATTGTGTATGTTTGAAATTTCAAAAATAAAACATTATAATAAGTAAAATTTTAAATGTCTCCAGGCTGGTTCTCTTTCTCATGTGGTTCACATCTTGTCCAAGGAAAACCTACACTCTTACATCCTTTGCCCTGACAAACTCTGGGGTTGCAATTCTATTCCAGGACACTCATCCTGTCCTTGTCCTACAGTCTACTTCAGTTTTCTCAGGCATGGGTAAGGGTCCAGTGATCTGGGTATTCCAACTCCCTATGACACATACTTTAAGATTTTCCCAAGAGTTTGCCCTCTTCATCCAAGAAAGGGGGAGGTGGTGATGGGGGAACTAACAGCTTGGCAACAGCCCTACCAGAAGAAATACTCTCAGAAATCTAGCTCCACTATCTGTTGTTGTTAGCTGCCATTAAGTCAGCTCCCAACTCATGGCAAGTTCTTGCATAACAACAAAACATTGCCTGGTCCTGAACCATCTTCACTATCATTGATATGCTCCAGTCTATTGCTCTGGTCATTGTACATTTTGAGTGCCTTCTAACCAGGGGGTTATCTTCTAACACCATATCAGACAATATGCCATTGTGATCCATAGGGATTTCATTGGCTGGTTTTTGGAAGTAGATTTCCAGACCTTTCTCTCTACACTGTCTTAGTTTAGAAGCTTGCTCAAACCTGTTCGCCATGGGTGATCCTGTTAGTATTTAAAATACTGGTGGCATAAAAATGAAAAAATAGATAAAATAAAATACTAGTGGCACAGTTTGAAGCATCACAGCAACCTGCAAGTCACCACAGTACGACAAACTGACAGACAGAAGGTAGGTTTTGGCTATAAAGAAAGTTTAGAGAAAACGAAAAGCGTAGATCATAAAATAAAATTACGTACTATGAGCACTTATGGGAGCTCTAGTAGTGTAATGCCTAAGGCACTTGACTGCTACCCAGAAGGCTGCAGTTCAAACCCACCAGCCACTTCTCAGAAAGAAAGTTGGGCAATCTATTTCCATAGTGATACTGCCTCGGAAACCCAAGGAGGGGTCGCTATGAGTCAGGTCAGACTCCACCTCACATAACAACAACAACACCATGAGCACTTATATGCAGATCCTTGCAGTATGTTTTCTAAGCATGTATGATTTTTTTTCATAGTTGTCATAGTTCTGATTTATAATTTGCTTTTCTCATGTAGTACACCAGGAATGAAAGTTTACAAAGTAAATAGGTTTTCCATTCAACAAACCATACACATTCTGTTTTGTGATCTTTACTGTACTCTCCATACAGCATTCTTCCCACTTCTTCCTAGTGCCCAGCCCTTCCCTTCATCCTTCCTTCCCATCCCCTCCTGCCTTCCTAGCTCTATTTCTGGGCAAATGCTGTCCTCTTGATCTCATATACTTGATTGTTCTAATGAGTACATACCCTCCTGATATTACTGTTCACCTTAATAGGCCTGTCTATTGCTTGACAGTTTAGTTACAGGCGTAAGGTTCCATTCCTAGCTCAAAGCGTGTCTAAGGGCTATAGTCTCAGATGTTCCACCAGTCTTTATCAGACTAGTATTTATTTATTTATTATGATTTTGAGTTTTGTTCCACATTTCCCCCCACTCTATCTGGGACTTCTCATTGTGATCCCTTTCAGGGAAGTCAGCAGTGATAGCTGGGCACCATCTAGTTCTTCTGGTCTCAGAGTCATGAAGGCTGGGGTTCCATTAGTCCTTTGGACTAATTATTTCCTGCATCTTTGATTTTCTTCACTCTTTTTTGATCCAGTCAGGGAGATACCAATAGTTGCAACTTAGATGGCTGCTCACAAGGTTTAAGACCCCAAAATTAGGATGCAGAACATTGTCTTTTTGGACTGTTTTATGCCAATTGACCTTAATGTCCCCAAGACTATTGTCCTGAGCCTCAGTACCCAGTGACTCATTCCCTCAAGGTTATGACTAAGATATTTTCATAACTTTATCCCCTGTATGCTCTAATACATTCATGGATGTGTTTGCAGCACATATAAATACACAGGTAGAGATAGCCTCTGTCACAATACCAGAGGAATGGTATTTTATATCATTAAAAATATTCTAAAATATGATTTTTGACAGCTGCATGATATACAATTAATAGTCATGCCATAACTTACTTAACAATTCAGTATTTAAAGTCACTATATAGAACTTTGAACAAATACTGTTATATATTTAGGATACATTAATAAAAGTGGAATTTGGGGATTGAGTGATAGTCATGCTTTTAAAAGTATTTGATAAATAGTCTCAATTGCTTTCTGTTAGTTGCCATTGAGTTGGTTCCAACTCATGGAGACCTTATTATGTTCTTTTCGTTGATGTTGAATCAGTTCTGACTCATGGCAATCCCAAGTGTACAGAGTAGAACTGCCCCGTAAGGTTATCAAGGCTGTGACCTATGAAAAGAAAATTACCAAGCCTATCAGCACCTCTGTGTGAATTTGAACCACCAATCTTTTAGCTAGTTGAGTGCTAACCCATTTGTGCCATCCAAGGACTCTGACCCTATGTTTATGCTAGGCCTTGTGCCATCTTCACAATCATTGGTAAGTTTGAGTCCATTGTTGCAATACTGTGACAATCCATCTCATGGAGGGGTTCCCTTGTTTTCACTGACCCTCTATTTTATTGTCTTGGAAAACCTATGGGACAGTTCTACTCTGTCCTACAGAGTCACTATGAGTTGAAATCGACTCAACAGCAGTGGCTTTTTCCTACTTTACCAGCCATGATGTGCTTTTCCACTGACTGGTCTTCCCTGATAACATGCCCCAAAGAAACAAGCCAAAGTCTCCCTATCGAAGGAGCATTCTGGTTGTATTTCTTCTAAGGCAGATTTGTTCATTCTTCTGGCCATCCATGAGGTATTCAATATTCTTCACCAAAATTATAATTAAAATGTGCTAATTCTTCTTTTGTTTTTTCTTTTTCATTGTTCAGTTTTCAAATGCTATGAAACAATTGCAAGAACACGGCTTGGGTCAAGTGCACCAAAATCATCAAAGTGACATCTTTCCTTTTCAATACTTTAAAGATGTCTTTTTTCCCCTCCCATTTTTGTTGTGATTTGGGTAAAAGTTTACAGAGCAAATTCATTTTCCATACAGCAGTTCACATACACTTTGTCTCATGACATTGAGTGCAATTTCCCACAACGCAACAGCTTTCTTCCTACTTCCTCCCCATACTTACCTCTTCCCTGTATCCTTCCCTCCCATGTACTCCTGCCTCTTGAGCTGTCTCCCTGTGCATACACAGCCCTTCTATTTGCCCATGATTGATCTCTCCAAGGAGTGTATCTACCTAATACACTCATGTGTTTGTCTTTTGTTTGGCTGGAAGCCACAGGAATGGGTTCAATTCCAGACCTGAAGGGCAGCTCGGGGCCATAGTCTCAGTGGTTCTGCCAGGCTCTATCAGACCAGCAAACCTGGTCCCCCCTCCTTTTTTTTTTTTTTTTTACGATTTTGAGTTTTGTTCTACATTGCTCTCCCACTCTATCCAGGATCTCTTATATAGATCCCCCTGAGTAGTTGACAGTGGTACCTGGGCACCATCTAGTTCTTCGGGTGTCATAGTCATACAGGCTGAAGATCACATGAAGCACCAGTCCCTTGGACTAATCGTTTCCATGCATTCCCGATTTTTTTCATTCTTCTTTGCTCTGGACGAGGAGAGACCCATCATTGCATCTAGATGGCTGCTTGCAAGCTTTTAAAATCCCAATCACTACTCGCCAAAGTAGCATGTGGAACAATGATTTTGTGTAGTATGTTATGTCTATTGAGCTTGATGTCCTCTGCTACCATGGCCCTGAGCCCACAGGTCCAAGTACTTGCTCCCTCCAGGTAGCTGGCTGTGGCCAAGAAGTGACTACAACCTTGTCCCTTGTCAGCTCTACTATATACCTAGAAATTCTTACACAACATAAAAATACACTTGTAGAAACATTGTCTGCCAACCCTATACATGGTCATGGGCACACTCCCTCCTGCATAGACATATCTAATCATTCAGCCTGTCTACCCATCTATCTACCCATATATCAATGTTTGCCATCACTGACAACATAGTACCGTATGTGCAAAAGGTTCATCTTTGTTGTAAAGACTTATTTTGCAACAGCTTTTCCCAGTGCTATAAATCCTATAGTTTCTTGCCTGCTACTTCCATGGACATTGATTGTTGATCAAGTAGAATGAAATCCTTGACAACTTCAATTTTTAATCCCTTTTCCAGTTGTCCAAATTTTTGTCTTCTTCACATTCAGACATAGTTTCTTCTGAAGAATATACAGTCTTTGACCTTTGTCAGTAAGTACTTTTAAGTCATCTTGATTTTTGGCAAGCAAGGTTGTGTTCTCTGAATATTGTAGGTTGTTAATAAGTTTTCCTCCAATCCTGATGCCTTTTTTCTTCTTTATATATCCAGCTTCATGGAATATTTGTTTAGCATTCATATTGGATAAGTGAGATAAAAGACTACAACCTTGCCAAATACTTTTTCCAAAAATAAACTATGCAGTATCCCCTTGTTCTGTTCAAATGACTGCCTCTTGATCCATGAATAAGTTCCACATGAGCACAATAAAGTGTTCTAGAATTCCCATTCTCAAAATTTTAATCCATAATTTGTTATGATTCACATACTCAAATGCTTTCAGATAGTGGATAAAACACAGGTTGCTTTCAGCCAAGATCCATTTAACATCAGAAATAATATTCCTCATTCCACATACTTCTCTGAATTCAGCTTGACTTTCTGGAAGTTCCTCATCATCGTATGCCTACAGTTGCTTTAAATAACTTAAGCCCCAGGTATGTTGCTAATCCACATCCTCATCAACATTTGATATTATCATTAAAGCAGCAACAAACTTAAGACAAAAAACTTACTGTGTTATTCCATTTTGCCTATTTGATAGTGAGTTTGAATGTGGAAAATATACATTCATCGATAATTTATGTTATTGTTGTTAATTGAGAATCACCTTTCCATGTCTACTATGGCAAAGAATTGTCTCTTACTTATTATTATGTATACATCTTGTTTTTTACAAATGGCAACAAAAGACAAATTTCCAGGAAAGCAGAATCAGCAGGTTGGTGATGGGCAGATTATTTGTCACAGTGCAGGAGTTTCACACTCTTCCTTGGCTAAAACACTCACTGAGCACAAAAGCATACTTTGCCATTGTGATTTGCAGCTAAACTGCCACCATAACCCCACCCTCACCCCTGGCATTTCAATGGAAAATCTGAGAAGTGGGATCCAGCCCTCACTGCCTCCAGATACACCCCTTGCAAGGACCCACAGCACTTCCAAGGGTATTGCTCTGGCCCATGACCATATTTCTGTCAAACACTTTTCTGTGGCCAGGTCCCAAGGAGAAGTGGGAAAGTCCTTTCCTACAAACATTACCATAGAGCACAGTGTATCAGGCAAGCCCCACCATGTATCAGCTGGATGAACCCAGCAGCACTGAATGTGCCTTACCAGAGCAGCTTCAATGTCCTCATTTGCAGAACAGGAATATTGTAGCAGCTAGTTGATTGGGTCATCATGAGTAACAGATTAGCCAAGATAGTTGATTGGGTCATGAGTAACAAATTAGCCAAGATAGCTGAAGCCGTTTGTGTAACATGCAAGAAAGAAAGCCAGTTGCTGTTCTGTCAATTCTAAGTCAACCCCAAGCGTTTCTGAGTAGGACTGTGCCCCCCAGGGTTTTCCATGGTGGATTTTTCAGAGGCAGATTGCCAAACTTTTTTTTGAAGCACCCCTAGATGGGTTCAAACTGCCAGCTTTTCAGTTTCTACCATCCAGGGACTCACAGCATGTATTAACTGTTTAATAAATGTTCCAACTGCAGGGAGGAAAGTTTCTCTTCTGATTTGTAAAAAAAAAAAAAAAAAAAAATTATTTTAGAAATAGCAGCCAACTAAATTTCCAGGATGACTTAACTAGCTGGTTGGTTGCTGATGATCAAATGAAAATAATATACTCCTTTCTTGAATATAACATTCACCAAGCACCAGAAGTATTATTATCTCTATTATTTCTCTGAGACTGGCAGATGGGAAGAATGAGAAAAGAGGGAACTGGGTATTCTGAGCCCCACTTGGCACCACTTTGGTGAGGTAAGGAGCACTTGTGGTGCAACAGTTAAGCACTCAGCTGTTAACCAAAAGCTTGCCAGTTCAAACTCACCTAGCTCCTCCATGGAAGAAAAACCTGGCAGCCTGCTTTCCTAAAGATGACAGCCTGGAAAGTCCTCCGGAGCAGTTCTACTCACATGGGGTCACTATGACTCAAAAATCAACTTGAAGGCACATAACTACAACAACAGGGTTAGGTAACACACTACCCATGCTCCCACTTTCTCAGAGCAGAAAATCTTAGCCAATAAGCATACACTTTGCTCTCTCTTCCTGAAAAGGTACACAAAATGCAGATTCCTTGAGTGCAAAAGGCCCTCTGTGTCTCCAATCTGACCCGATGTCGACTCTTACCCAACGTGGCAGAGCAGAAGCCACGTGGAAAGCATAAATGGAACCCACACCCCCTGCAGAAATGCTTGCTGCAGTCAGGCAGCTGGCCAGGACAGCTTGTCGGTGGAGGATGTGCGTGCCACCGAGGATTCCAAGGAATTTGAGCTGTTCCAGGCTCTGCCTTTCCAGCAAAATGATTTCCACTTGCTTCCTGCTTTATGAACTTGCTTAATTATGTGAAGTGGTGGTATCCCTTCCCGGCACAATTGACAACACTAATAAAAATAGATAACATATTTTTAAAACCTACAGCAGATTGTCATGGCAATAAATAATTGTATCATGTAGCTGTCATAGCAACGAAGTCTGGGTAGCAGAGACAAATCAAGCCTATATGGAATTTTTCTAAATTTAGGTGTTTGAAAAGAGTTAAAATAGTCTATAGTCTCAGGGAAGTGCATTTAAAAAAAAAAAAAAAGGGCAAAATCCTTAACATTCATTGGAAAATATATTTTAATTGTTTTAAAAAATCTGGGATGCTTATTGTTATAGTTCTCCATTATTTCTATATTATAAAATTGGACTTCCCTTTTTGTCCATAATGTATATTCCTAAGGCTGATCATGTGCAATGGAAGAGCAGGAAGGATTCTCTCTCTCTCTTCTTCAAAAAGTAATTTATAAGTCAGCCTGTCATAACTCTTCTGCTTTCTCCTGGCAGCTAATGGCACAATATTAGTGGAATAACATGTTACAGTAGCTAAACCACACCATACCAAATTAATAGCTAGTTTCCATACTCTTGACTTCATTTTTTTAAAAAAACACATTTATTACTGCATGCTATCCAGTGTGTCATTAAAAACTAAAACTACCAGAGCAAACTATGATTATTCTCTGACACAGTCAACTTTCCCTCCTGACTTCAACAAAATGCTTCAGAAATGACAAATAAGTGACACTGCCCCAAAACGAAAGAATTATTTTTTCAAAGATATGTAATTATTGTGCCATTAGGAGAAATCTCCAAGTCCAAAATAATTACATGATTAGGTGAAAAAAATGCTACAGTTCCCCTCACGATAAACCAAGACCTTTGTCATTTGATTTTTTTTTCCTTTCATTCATTTGAGTTTAATGAAATAAAAATGTCTCATTTTTCCTTATGTATAGATTTTGTCTCTCCATGTCTCCAACCTGATAACTGTACCCTAAAAACAGGGATAATACTTGGCTACATACACCCTGTGTGAACTGTTTTACAGTATTATTTACCTCTAAATAAGGTTGTACAAGCCAAGTATTTAGTACATAGTTAATGCTCGAAATATGTTAGCAGCTGTTTTTAATTACAGTCAAAGATTAAATTATGTATTGAACTTTAAAAAACATTTTTATTTTTGCTTTTGTTGTTGAAAATACACACAGCAGAACATACACAAATTCAACATATATTCAACTTTAATAAGAAACTAAAACCATGAAGTCTAATGGGATTTGACTCCTTAAACATCTATGATGGAGAAAAAGAGCTCTGGTGGTGTGGTGTTTAAAGCATTCAGCTGCTGATCAGAAAGATCTGCAGTTCGGACCCCACCAGCC
The DNA here is from genome assembly GCF_000298275.1 of Orycteropus afer afer. Lineage (NCBI taxonomy): Eukaryota > Metazoa > Chordata > Mammalia > Tubulidentata > Orycteropodidae > Orycteropus > Orycteropus afer. The sequence continues at coordinate 7,218,819 of NW_006921606.1, forward strand.
ACCTCACACGAGAAAGATGAGGCAGTCTGCTTCTATAAAGATTTACAGCCTTAGAAACCTTATGGGGCAGTTGTACTCTGTTCTATAGGGTCATTATGGGTTAGAATCGACACAATGGCAGTGGGTGGGATGGTACAGAACAAAGGAAATATAAACATAATGTTGTCGTTAGCTGCTATTTGGTCGGTCCTGACTAATGGAGACCCCATGCACAACAGAATGAAGTGCTTCTGGGTCCTGCACCTTACCCATGATCACTTGCGTGTTTTCTTTTTTTATTCCCCCTTGAGCTTTTAAAATTTTATTTTGTTTTTGTTGAGAATATACATAGCAAAACATGCAACAATTCAACAGTTTCTACATTTAGTGAATAATTTAGTAATATTGAATACATTCTTCAGGTTGTGTAACCATTCTCACCTTCCTTTTCTGAGTTGTGCTTCTTCCCACTGACATAAATTCACTGCACCCTAAGATTCCTGTCTAATCTTTCAAGTTGCTGTTGCCACTTTGATCCCATATAGGTAGTTCTTAAAAGAGTATAATGCTCTAGGCAGACAGTTTTCTAGTTAAGCTCAACTATTATTTGGTTATAAGAAGACTTTAGGGGATATTTTTGTTTATATTTTTTTAACCAAAAAGTTATCTCACGGCAATAGTTTCAGGGGTTGATCCAACCCTCATGGGTCCAGGAAGTCTGGAGTCCACAAGAATCTGACATTCTGCTCTGCATTTCTCCTCCTTTGATCAAGATTCTTCTATAGAATCTTTGATCAAAATCTCCAGTAACCTTAGCTGGGCAACAGCCTTCTTCTGGTCTCATGGCAAAGGAGTCTTTTGTTCATGGAGGCAACTAGCCACACATTTCATATCCTCTTCCTAGTCCTAAATCTCCTTCCTCTCTTGTTCCAGGTGAATAGGGACCAATTGTTGTGCCTTGGATAGCCACTTGCAAGCTACTACAGAAGGAAGTAGGAGGTAGAGCAGAAGTACTAAACGTGTTGTTGTTGTTGTTATGTGCTGTCGAGTTGGACCCGACTCACAGCAACCACTCCTTGGGTTTCTGAGGCAGTATCACTATGGAAGTAGATTGCCTTATCTTTCTTCTGAGGAGTGGCTGCTGGATTTGAACTGTCAGCCTTTGATTAGCAGTCAAGTGGTTTAGGCACTATGCTACCAGAGCTCCCACTAAACATGTTAGTAGGCCAATTAACTGGGATGTCCCATGAAATCATGACCCTAAACCTCCAAATCAAGAAACCAAATCCCATGAGGTTTTTGGTTATACAGAAGCAGCCACAGCAGCTACTCTTTTTTTTTCCTTATTGTCATTGGTGTAAATACATCACACAACTTTCACCAATAAAACTTTTTACAGATGTACCACTTTTTAACAGCAATTATAATAATTGACTGTGCAACTCTACCTTCAATTAGTGCAATACTGCCATCATTATTGACCACCACCAACCCCCTTTTCTCCTCCCTCCTGCTACCTCTGATAATCATTAATAAACTTTGTTCTCTATACATTTGCCTTTTCTTGTCTTTTTATATAAGTTAGGTCATACAATATTTGTGTTTTTGTGTTAGACCTCTTTCATTCAGCATAATTTCTTTCAGTTCCATCCATATTGTAGTGCATATCAAGACTACATTTCTCCTGCTGGCTGAGTAGTATTCCATTTTTTGTTGATGGGCATTTAGGTTGTTTCCACCTTTTGGCTATTGTAAATAATACTGCAATGAACATTGGCGTATAAGTCCCTGTTTGAGTTTCTGCTTTCAAGTCTTTCGGTTATATGCCTAGAAGTGGAATTGCTGGCTCATATAATAATTCTATTTTTAGTATTTTGAGGAACCATCACACTGTTTTCCACAATGGCTGTACTATCTTCTACTCCTACCAGGAATTGATAGGGTTCCAATTTCCCCATATCCTCACCAACATTTTTTTTTTTTTTTTAATCAGCCATCCTAGTGGGAGTGAAATGGTATCTCATTGTGATTTTGATTTGCATTTCTGTCATGGCTAATAACATTGAGCACATTTTTATGTGTTTGCTTGGTGGTCATTTGAATATCCTTTTTGGTGAAATACCTAGTCAAGTTCTTTGCCCATTTTATGACTGGGCTATTTATCTTTTTGTTGTTAAGTAGTCAAAGTTTTGTTTTTTTTCTTTAAATGTGTACCTCTCCGTGTTTTCCTTTGCCTTGATGACATTGTGCTGATCATCTTCTAGTTGTCAAAGTTTTACATATATTTTGATTATTCAATTCTTGCCATTTATATGATTTCCAAAGATATTCTCTTACTTGGTAGTTTGTCTTTTCCTTTTTTGATAAAGTGTTTTAATGAACAAAGGTTTTAAATTTTTATGAGGTCCTATTTATTTATTTTGTCTTTTGCTGTTTGTGCTTTTACAGCATAGTAGGGTTTGCTTTGGCTGATTTTCAAAAGTAGAATGCCAAGCCTTTCTTCCTAGTCCATCTTAGTCTGGAACTTTCAGCTGAAACCTGTTTAGCATTATTGTTGTTGTTATGTGCCGTCGAGTCAAACCCGACTCACAGCGACCCCTTCTTGGGTTTCCGAGGCAGTATCATTATGGAAGTAGGATTGCCCAACCTTCCTTCCTAGGAGTGGCTGGTGGGTTTGAACCGCCAGCCGTCTGGTTAGCAGGCAAGTGTCTTAGCCACTATGCTACCAGAGCTCTCGATTATAGCATTATAGCAACATGTAAACATCTCACAGATGGTTGGTGGCTGTGCATGAAGTGCATTGACTGGGAATTGAACCCAAGTCTCCTACATGGAAGGTCAGAATTCTACCATTAAATGAACTACCACTACCCCCATAAGCATATGTAATATGTATTATAAATGAATGTCTCTAATATTGTTACTTTATTTTAATATGTTTGGTTATAATCATTTTCATGATTTCTTTTTTCTTTCTTTTTTTAATAGAAACTTTATTTAAAGGTGATTGTCAAAGAGTGAACTGACTCTGGCTTTGGACTGAGAGAGGGGAAGGTCATGTCACTGTGTTACAGCACTCATCTCATTCCTGGCCACTAGTTTCTGCCTGGTTCTGGAGCAAGCAGATTTCTCTAGAAGGCAGGAGACAAACCTATGCCTCTGTGTGGCCCCAGCTCTACACCAAAAACCTGATGGTTGGCAGTAAGTGTCTATGGGAGAAACCTGTGAAGGAATTAGATAATCAAAACCGAGTCTGCTTGTATGAGTAAAATGTGCACCATGCACAGGATAGAAGGTCACCTCCTGGAAGGTTCATGCCCAGAACTGAGCTGGGACCATTTTTGCAGATGTGTTATTCTCCATGCCAGCTGCATACCAGCAAAAGTGATAACTTAACATGCTTATAGAGGGAAAACATATTGTGGGTGTGTGACAGCTTCTTCTTTTCTACTTAATAGAGAATTCCTTTTCACTTTTATTCTTGGGAGTTTGATTTTATTTATTTCATTGTATTTTATTTTTAAAAGAATTTAAATGCCATCAAAAAGCAGCCTAACTTTTTGATAACCTTTTATAAGTAAGTCATGCCTTTTAAAATTATACACCCATAGAAAGTTATTACAAGTGGTAAAAACACTTAACCAAACATGTAAATTATGGATAGCTTTGTCATTTTCCTCATTCAAAACCTAATTTCATAGAATTACCACTCCACTTATATAGGACATGAATTTTAAAATATATTTCTAAAGGAAGGAAAAAATAATTAAATTAATAGATGTAATTTCTAAGTGATAGTACAATGGATAATTTTTTTTTTACACTATGGAAGATTGGATCAGACTCTACGGCACATAACAACAATGGAAGATTTTTATTTTCCTCTTTAAATTTCCTACATAAACATTAATTGCATTCCTACAATTTATATTTTATCTGAAAAAAAAGAACAGTCTATAAGGGAAATCAAATTCATCTTCTTTTATATTAATTGTTCTAGCTGTAATTAGAAATTAAGTTGAAATAATGCAGTAGAGGTAGATGATTTCTGTGGCCTCTTCAGCTTTTATGTGTTCAGTTTTGACAGTCATCTATGCCACATGGGAAGAGGTGGCAGAGATAAAAACATCCTATTTATTACCTTTATTATTGTATTTATCGTTTTGGTGTTATCATTAATAGTATCATTACATTGTATGTGACATTTTTAAACCTTTTCAAATTGTTTTCTTTACCCATTTTATAGAAAATGAGACAGAGTCACAGGGTGTAAATGACTTGTCACCCCCCATTTAGTCTTCCGTAACCACTCCTCATACTGCATCTCTTTAGGAAATCCAAAAGGCATTTCAGATTGACGTTGATATATAAGGGGCGTGTGATTTGTGTGTGTGTGAGGTGGCAGCAAATTTATCTTCCTAATTATGTTTTGCTTAGGCTAACATAAAAATCAGCTTGCATTCCCTGCACATTTGCCAACTGGGAAGTAGAGAATGTTTTGTGATGGAGAAAACTAGAGATCCAAATTTGGCTATGTTTAAAGAAACAAAACAAACAAACAAAAAGAGAGGAAAAACATTTGTGGCAAATATGACCAAAAGTTAATACCTTTATAATTATTGAGCTTATGTAACACTAAAACCCAACAAATAAAATGAGCAATATTTTCTATTAGTAGAAAAAAGAAATATTTCTAGCCAAACATGTACAAATGTTAACCCAAACATATCATTTTTCTCAAGCCATCTAGTCATTAAATAAATTCAATTAAAACATTGAATTTATGGAGTGAGATCCTTTTTTAAATAAGCATTGAAAATATAAAATAAAAAATAATCTTGAAAATTGCCTTTTTTTGAAAATCAATTTGTCAATATTTATCAGTATATATCTCAGTATGTCATAAAAATGAACAGTCTTTGACCTAGTAATCCTATAATTTAAGGCAACAGTTACATATATGGACAATGCAAGAAGACATTTGTGATATGTACAAGGTCTAACCAGATGTGGAAAAATGATCCTGATAAAATGTACACAGGAAGAAGGAATACAAAATTGCACAAATACTATAATTACAACTGTATGAAAGTAAACAAGGGGACATGACGGAGAAGACAGGTATCAGCATAACAGTGGTTGTGGGATTTTTTATGCTTTTTACACTCTTTCATTTTTTCAAAATAGTGATTGTGGGGACTTTTTTTTCCCCTCTTTTAATTTTTATTATTTTCATCTCTTTCTCTTTTCCATGCTTTAATGAAAAATGTGGAGGATCAACACTTGGAATGCTGAGTGTGGGTCTGCTCCACCAGGAATGTGATGTGAACAGATCGGTCAACACTCTATGTTGAAGAATATATAAGTGTCACCCTAGAAAACAATCCGAAAAATAGGAACTATCAAAGGTTTTACATGAAAGATTTTTTTTTTCTTTTGGTATATATTTTTATCATCAGGATTATAGAATCTTAGAAATGCCTTAGCTCAATTACCACTTAAGGACTACTCTAGAAGGTGACTTTGAGAATTATCAATTTGAACAGAATTTCTCTTTCTTATATAATGATAGTTCAAAATATTCTCTGGGTCACTCAATTACCCTTTTACAAGGACCTATGTGATTAATTCTTGTCTGACTTTAGTTCTAGAAATTTTTTTTTTTAATGAAAGTAGACTAATTGTCAAGATCTTCTTTAAACAAAAACAACAACACTCTAGCCCAATTGCATGTAGAAGAATTCTTTTTTTTTTTTTTTCTGTCATCCAGGAGTTGTCAGGGAGCTTGGAGCCAAAGTCAGTGCTTATTTGATTATAATCAGCATGAACATCTCTGCCTTCTGTTTCCTTCAACTTTTCTGTGTCCTGTGATTTTAGCGCTTTGATGTTTTATCTTGAAGTTTTCTCAGAAGTAGGTAGGAACAGAAATTGGAAATAAATGAATACAGGATTTTTTATTTTAAAACAAAACTTGCTAATTATGCTTTACAAAGATGCAAACAGTCTAAAAGAATAGAAAATGAGAAAAAGAAAGTGTCCCCAAACCCAATCCTGGTCACCCAAGGTAACCACCCCAGTTTGGAGTGTATTCTTTGAGATCTATGTAGAGCATATAGGAGCTCTGGTGGTGAGCTCTGAGGAGCTCTAGTGCCTAAGGCATTTGACTGCTAACCAGAAGGCTGGCGGGGTCCAAACCCCTCAGCCACTCCTCAGAAGGAAGGTTGGACAATCTACTTTTGTAGTGATGTCGCCTGGAAAACCCAAGGAGGGGTCGCTATGAGTCGGATACAACTCCACTGCAGTGCATTGCGTTGTTTTGTTGTAAAGAGCATATCGAAGCATTTGTTTTCAACACAGAGTATAATGTAGTCTTTTATATATATATATATAATTTATGCTTTAAAAAAAAAAAAGACAATAATGGTAGATATGTGTGTTTCCTTACCACACCCACTGCAAAGACTGAGGTGTGTTTTCCAAAAATCAATAATTACTTTGATGAAGTGAAAGTTTACACATAGATTAATAAATTACTTATAAATTAAAATATTTAATCAAACTTCTCTAGAGAAATCTGAGCTACTTAGATCTGCAAATTCAGATAAAAAACCTTAGTGGAACATATACTTAGGGCAGCCCTCATGGTTGGTGTGCTTGATTGTTGCTTGTCTGTGTTTTCTTTTGTTTCTGTTGTTGTCTCTGGTAGAAAGGGACCTTCTGTCCTGAGAGTTCAGACATGTGAAGAAAAGCAGTGATTTCTAGAGAGTTTTATCATTTACGCTCTTTCTACAAACACTGTTCTTACCCAGAACCTCTAACTGAGTCCTGGAAAAGAATAATCACTGACTTCGAAAACTTAACTCCATAAACTTTTTTGTTTTTAAATTATGCTAACTATATATAGTTAGAAAAGAAGAGAAGACCAAAGTGGATGACAGAAGAGACTCTGAACCTTGCCCTTGAGTGGAGAATAGCTAAAGCAAATGGAAGAAATGAAAAGG
>NW_006921606.1:7237663-7252720 GCF_000298275.1 Orycteropus afer afer
GCATTGTAAATTTTGGTCAATGACATGAGACAAAGTATATGTGAACTGCTGTATGAAAAGTGAATTTACTCTGTAAATCTTCACCCAAATCCAAATAAAATTAAAAAACAAACAAACAAACAAAAAAAAATGGGGCTACATAAACATTAATAAATAAAATAACCAGAAAATCTTACAGTTCTTTCCAGAGATATTAGAGAATATTTTAAATCAGAGCTATTTGATATTTTTTTATATTTAATACCAATAGAAAAATAATGTTTGCAATTTGCCAAAAATGGATAACTGTCTTATTACAAATTATTGAAAATAGAAAAAAAAACTGAGTTTGATTTCATTGTTTAAAAGACTATTTGATGGTTTAAAATTACTTTTAATGAAAAGAGAAGGTGTTATCTCCATTAAAAACAAGAAATGATTTATTTAACAGCTAATTTATTTCATCTGCAAGCAAGCTGGAAAAGTCCGTATCACTTACAAAAGAGGTGTTTAATTTACTTAAAAGGATTCAATTCTTGTACAATAGTAATTCAATGTAATAATTTAAAATTTTATTGGAAGGTTGGATGGACATATTGCATAAGGTGACTCAAGGGTAGGTTTATGGTATTGTATTTACTCACAGGAAATAGCAATCATAGAAAATCAAAGGTATTTATAAAATCAAAGAAAAGGCAAAAATATTCATCTTAAGCATCCATGTGACTACCACAAGATGATCTAGCAGAAAGACAGCTTTTTTTCACATGTTTCCCATTAGTTTTAGGTGGTGATTGGGAAGTACCCTGCCATGATTCAGAAAAACTTCCTCCAAGCCACAAAATCGGAGTACACGTGCACACACATACCTTAAAAGCAACGTTTCCTTTAAACTTTTTGTATAACGATTTCAAAAATATGTTTAGCATATTTCACCCTTAAAAATTGTTCATTTTAAGATGAATGCTTAAATAATGCTATGCAATACATCCATACCATGTGATACTGTTAAGCAATAAAGAGGGAGGAACTATCAGTACATGCAACAACTTGGATAGACCCCAAAGAAAGTATGCAGGGTTTTTTAAAACAATCCCTAGAGATTATATTCTGTAAGATTCTATTTATATAAGATTCCTGAGATGACAAAATTATGGAAGTGGAGAACAACCTGGTAGTTGTCATGGGTTAAGAAGAAGATTGAAAGCAGAAGGAAGCAGGTGTAGCTTTAAAGGACAACATGCAGTATTTTTGTGGTGTGAAACTGTTCTGTATTTTGACTGTGGTGGTAGCTATATGAACTTATGTAAATTAAATTGCACAGAATCTGATTCTGAAAGGAGTTCAAGCTTCAATGAAGCCATCGTCATGACCATTCAAAAAATAAAGAGATCGACTTAATGTGAAAAATTTCAAACAATATCATTCATATCCCATGCTAGAAAATTTTTGCTAATGATAATTCAAAAATTACTCGAGCCATACATCAACAGGGAACTGCCACAAGTTTAAGCTAGATTCAAAAGATGACATGAGACGAAAGATATCATTGGTGATGTCAGATGGAACTTGGCTGAAAACACTGAATTCCAGAAAGGTGTTTAGTGGTGTTTTATTGACTATGACAAGATGTTAGATTGTGTGGACTGTGTGGATCACAACAAATTATGTTCAACATTACAAAAAGTAGAAATTGCAAAACACTTAATTGTGCTCATGTAGAACATATACATGAATTATGAGGTGATCATTTGAACAGAACAAGGGGATACTGTGTGATTCTAAATTAGAAACGTTATACAGCAAGGTTTTATCTTTTTCCTTGTTCATTCTGTATGCTCAACAAAAAGTCTTTGAAACTGGGCTATATGAAGAAGAACACAGCATCAGGATTGGAGAAAGACTCATTAAAACCTGCAATATGTTGGTGAAGCAATCTTGTTTGCTGAAAATGAAGACAGCTTAAAGCACTTACTGATGAATGTCAAAGACTACAGACTTCAGTATGGATTACACCTGAACCTCTCAAGTGGACTGATAAACAACATGATGATAAATGAAGAAGATATCGAGGTTGTCAAGCATCAACAATCAATGTCCATGGAAGTAGAATTCAAGAAATCAAAGGACATATTACATTGGGAAAATCTGCTGCAAAAGACCTTTGTTAAAAAGCAAAAATATCACTTCAGTGACTAAGATGCCCCTGACTCAAGCCATGGTTTTTTTAATTGCCTCATATGCATTAAAAAACTGGACAATGAAAAATGAAGACAGAAAAAGGATTTATGCATTCAAATTGTTATGCTGAAGAATCTTAAATATACCATGGACTGCTAGAAGAGCAAAGAAGTCAGTCTTAGAAGAAATGCAACCAGAATGTTCCTGAGAAACAAGGACGGTGAATTTTCAGCTCACTTACTTTGGATATGAAAAGGACATCATGTTTGGTAAAGTAGAGGGTCAGTGAAAACAAAGAAACCCTCAATGAGATGGATTGATACAGTACTCACACAATGAATTCAAGCACACCAAGGAACATGGAGATGGCACAGGGCCAGGCAATATTTCACTCTGTTATGTATAAGGTTGCCATGAGTCAGAACTGCCTCAACGGCAACTAAAAACAACAACAAATACATTCACACATGCACACAGATACGTAAATAAGTACAAGTAAAATTGCGGAAATCTGAACAAAATTGGTAGATTGCATCAATCGATGGCCTGGTTGTGATATCGTATTTTAATTTTGCAAGATGTTATCACTGAGTGAAACTAGTTAAAGTGTTCATTGGGTCTCTTAATATTATTTCTTATAACTGCATGTGAATGTACAATTACTTCAAAATAAAAAGTTCACTTTTTAAAAAATGATTGTTTTAGAATTGTGCTTCCTAATCTGAATTAAAGTAACATGTTTCCTTTCAGAATATGACTATTAAGGAGACATTTGTGCCGGGAAAATACATAATATCCCCATGTGCTTGCATCCTTCACTGGTCCTAAGGACACACATGATGGATCTGAAAAGGCTTTTTATCTTTTGAAGCAAAATAATTCTAACTCGTATGAACTCTAGAACACTTCTGAACATTCAGAACTCCCAGGTCCCAAAAACTTCTAGTCTCAATAGAAGTTCAGAGAAACCCTTTCAGATGCTCTAGAACAAAGTTCTAATCTTGATATCACATATAAAAATACCAAGCTTCAAAAAGCACATATTTTCTAAAACATGTATCTCCCTTGATGTAGACTTCCTTCTTTTCACAGCAGGAGGAGTTGTGTTTAGACAGAACCAAAAGAAAAATCTGCTTCGCACACTGTGTATTCTTCACATCCCCGTTTTCCACTTGGGGTTTTTGTTGTTTAGGAAGCTTCCATACCAGCTTCATGTCCTCATCCTTTGTGGTTCACAAAAGGCTTTGTATCTCCACTGCCACCTCAGTTGGTACTTGCTTCTTCCTTTTATTCCCCAAGCTATAGGATAGATCCTGGGAGCTCTGGTAGCATAGTGACTAAGGCACTTGACTGCTAACCAGAAGGCTGGTGGTTCAAATCCACCAGCCACTCCTCGAAAGGAAGATGGGGCAATCTACTTCTGTAGTGATACTGCCTCAGAAACCCAAGGAGGGGTCGCTATAAGTCGGGTCCGACTCGACGGCACATAACAACAACAACAACATAGGATAGATCCTACCACCAGTCTGTCATTTGTTGTACTGTAGTGGCTTGTGTGTTGCTATGATGCTGGAAGCTATGTCACAGATATTTCAAATACCAGTAGGGTTACCCATGATGGACAGGTCTCAGGGCAGCATCCAGGCTAAGACTAGAAAGAAAGGCCTGGCAATCTACTTTTGAAAACTGGCTAATGAAAACCTATGGATCACAATAGAATATTGTTTGATACAGTGCTAGATGAGCTCATTGGACTGGAAGTCACTCAAAATACACAGTGGCTGCAACAATGGACTTGAGCACCCCAATGATCATGAGATGGCACAAGACTGGGCAATGTTTCGTTCTGTTGTGCATGGGTTACTATGATTTAGAACTGACTTTATGGCATTTAGCAACAACAACATGGACTAGGTCCAAGGAAACAATTCTTTGAAAGACTACAAATCATGGCTCTGAGCTTCCTGTTGGGAAGTCCTCTGTTCTTCCTTGCCAAACATTATAACTACAGTGTGAGTCTCCAAAGCAGCTGTTCTTGCAGGAGAAGCTGCTAATAACTGCTCTAGAAAGAAACACTTCTTACAGTTCCTAAAGTCAAATGCTTTTACCATTAACACACGTAATAGTTCTCTTAATTTATCTCTTACTCTGCCAGAACCTGTCTGCCTCTTGGCCCTGGTTCGGTTTTCACTGTCATTTATTTGTGTTCTTGCCTACTTCTTCCTGTTTTTATCTCACAGAAGGCATGCCTGTTCCCTTTATCTTTTCCCTTTCAAGTCTGTTTAGCCACAAATCTCCATAGCCACTAATTCAACACGTCTATCGGGGAGGGTCTCCCTACCTCCTCCACCCTGTCATAGATGACGCCTAGGAAGCATGATGGCCTCTTTGTTGTTGTTATAGGGGATGAGCTACCAAGGCTATTGCTAAGATCCTTGCAGACAAGTTGACACAAGAATTGTTAACATTCTCATCTGTTCACAGCAGGCATGGTATACCCGAGTGATTCTTAAAGGTTTTCTCCCAGTAAAGCCAGGGTGAATTCAGGTCTTCAGGCACTTTAAACAATAATTCCAAGGGATTTTGGCATACATTATGTAACGTAGTTTTGAAGCATTCCTTTCTTTGATCTGCTAGCCGTGAGAGTTTTGACACATTAAAATACATTCCCCTCTTGGTGGTATTTCAAATGAATTGGGGAGAGATTCCTACTCTGCTCTATTTGTGACTCAGACTCAGCCCTGCCTGGAGGTAAGGTGTGAAGATGCTCACTTTCTCCAGGCTCTATCACCTCACTGCTCATGTGTGGGTCTCTTTGGCTCCATCAGAAATGTGGTAGTCAATAGGTGCCTCCCAGTCAATGACAGGCACACCCTACTGCAGACAGGTCAGGCCACTCCTCCACCATCTGGTTAAAGAGGTTCCTCTGCCTCCCATGCTTTCCCACCCCATCAGTGGTCCACCTTGTGATAGACCAGACATGACAGAGCGAAATCCAGATCAGACAAACTAGGCAGCAAAGGAGCTCACCATGGGAGGCAGCGAGACCGAGAAGCAACATTCCAGTTTAGGATTAGGCCTACGCTGGAAGTCCAGTCCCCACTCACCTGATTGACATGTTGCCTTGGATCTCATCCAGCCCTTTCTTAAAGGTTTTCTTGCATCACTTCCACTTTCCTTGCCAGTCACCTTGGGTTTCATGAGAAAGAGGCTAGACAATTGAAAGTTATCTTGTATTTCCCATCTCTGTTTTTAGCTCTCATACTCACAACACTGTAAAAGAAAATAAAATTTTTAAAGGAAGTTATTGCTGATAAAATTTTATACATTATAGGGATAGGCAGTCACAGACAGCAGTCATTTGGGGCCTCTGGGACCTAATTAAGGCAGTCCACATGAAATGAAGTTTTGGCTTCCAGCTAAGTCAACCCAGGGACCTCAAGAAAGTCACTCTTTCCGTTCCAAGTCTCATTTTCTCCTTTTGGAGAACAGGAAATTGGAACACATGATTTCTGAGGTTACTTCCAGCACTAACATCCTATGGTTCTAAGCTAATATAAATGAATGTATTTGAAAACAGGTTAGAAGTTAGTTCCTGAGAAATTCAATGTCATTTAAAAAGATGAGCAAATTCTTGTGTTAAAAAGAAAACAAATTAGATTTCATACTAATGATCTGTCTATCTGAATATTTGCATCCAAGAAATAACAATTACAGTTTTGCATAGAGAAGCAAAAGTCATCACTTGGAAAACAGACTAATGAACTGATCACTTAGAATATTTATTCTCACTTGGACATAAGAGTAACACATAAGAGTAACACTTATGTGAGCCTATCTTGTCAATACTGCTATAGGTCATCTCTTTCTGATAGTAATAACATTGCAGTATCTCACTACACAAAACAAGAAAAAACAAATTGACCACAAAGTGAAACTATGAATTGTAAGGAAGTGCTACAAAAGTCAGCCCTGATGTTTAATATATATATATTCTATATATATTATATATTAATATATATATTCTAGTATTCTTTCAGGAGCTCTGGTAGCATAGTGGCTGAAGCACTTGACTGCTAACCAGAAGGCTGGTGGTTCAAACCCACCAGCCACTCCTCGGAAGGAAGGTTGGACAATCCTACTTCCGTAGTGATACTGCCTCAGCAACCCAAGGAGGGGTCACTATGAGTCGGGGCCGACTCGACGGCACACAACAACAGTATTCTTTCATTCTAGAACAGTTTTGGCAAACTGAAAATTACCACCAAAAAACAACAGTTGAGTCATTCTTTGTTCTTAACATCTGCACATGCTTGCTATTATTACCTATGACATTACCTAGATAATTAATTTTTAGGTAGTCTTTTAGTTTCTATATTTGATAATAAGTCTCAATTAAGCTTGCCTCCCTCCTGTCCCCATCATTATTCTCTGAAAAATTTGCTTCCTTTTTAAAGGGGATTCATTTTAAGAGATGTGGCATACCCTAAGGTATTTGACTGCTAACCAGAAGGCTGGTGGTTCAAACCCGCCACCCACTCTTCGGAAGGAATGTTGGACAATCTACTTCCGTAGTGATACTACCTCAGAAACCCAGGGAGGGATTGCTATGAGTCAGGTCTAACTCAATGGCAGTGCATTTGTTTTTTTTGTTTGTGTCTCCACCCCAGGATCAATCCTTCGGCAATGACCCACTTATTGCCATTGAGTCCATTCTGATTTATAGCAACCCTACAGGGTTTCCAAGGATATAAATCATTATGGAAGTAGACTGCCACATCTTTCTCCTGAAGAGTGACTGGTGGGTTTTAACCGCCAACCTTTCCATTAGCATCTGAGCACTTTAACCACTACACCACCAGGGCTCTTTCAGAACCCCCTAAACTTACTAAAGAAGACCTAAAGAGTGTGTCAATTTAGAAATAGTGACTGATTAACCCAAAGAAAACTCCCGGTACAATGAATTTCCCAAACTTCAGTCCAGAACATCAAAGCAAAACGGGCTTGGGACTGCAGTCTGATGAGAAGAAGGCTCTAGCGAACTTATCTTAAATTCTGTTTGGATAACAATAGGTATCATTTATTGAGGGCTTAATTTTGCCCCACAGTTCGCATACAACATCTCTTTTAATCCACACAACAAACTTACGAAATAGCTACTATTGTCACCTGTTTTACAAACCAGGAAACCAGCATGGAGCTGTTCCAAATTGACAAAGAGGGTAAGGGCATTGGTGGTTCAGTTGTAGAACTCTCACCTCCCATGAATGAGATTCGAGCCTGGTTCCTGACCTATGTACCTCATGCACAGCCATCACCTGTCTGACAGGGAAAGTTTGCATGTTTCTATGCTGCTGAACCACCTGCTCCATGGGAGAAAAATATGACAGTCTGCTTCTCTGAAGATTACAGCCTTGGAAACCCAATGGGGTTTCTTTGCATTGCAATCAACTCTATAACAATGGTTTTTTGTTTGGTTTGGTTTGGTTTGGTTTGGTTTATGATGCTGAACAGGTCCAGTGGAGCTTTCAGACTGAGACAAATTGGGAAGAAAGGTCTGGCAACTTACTTCTGAAAATCAGCCAATGAAAACCTTATGGATGATAACAATTTGATCCACAACTATTCATAGTGCAGGACTGGGTAGTATTTTGTTCTTTTGTCCATGAGGTTGCCATGAGTTGGGGCTGACTGGATAACAGCTACAACAACAACAATTGTAACAGGCTAAGGGAAATATACACCAGGTAGTCTGGCTCCACAGCTCTTATACATCCAGACCAACAGTTCTTTAACTATGTCAATCCAGCTAGAGGTGGGACAGGGTCATGTGCAGCTGGGAAGAGAACCACTCACTTAGAGCACTGCCTCTCCAGCCATAATGTGCACACACATCCTGAAAATCTTGTTAAAATGCAGATTCTGGTTTGGAGGCTCTGAAAATTCTGAGATCCTGTAGTCCTAAAAACTCCCAGGTGAAGACAATGCTGCTGGTCCCTGGACCACACCTGGAAGAGAATAGAAGACCTTTCTATTTGGGGTGGCTTTGAAGAGGCTGATAGAAGTTCTGAGTAGGCTAATCCCCACCTTTTCTGTAAGCCACACTACGTGGCCAGAAAACCCTTAAAAACTCACCCTTAGCCAATTTTTCACAAGCATCTGGCCTCCTTCATTTCAAGGGGCAAGGGAAATAAAGGAAAAGTTAATCTTTCATTGCCTTGAGACATAGAAATGCCAATCTGATATAATGAGTCCCTGGGTGGTGTAAACAGTTAGTGTACTTGGCTGCTAACCCAAAAGGAGGTTTGAGTTCAACCAGAAGTGCCTCAGAAGAAAGGCCTGGTGATCTATTTCCTAAACTCAGTCATTAAAAACCCTGTGGAGCACAGTGATACTCTGACACACATGGGTTCATCATGAGTTGGTGTCAGAGTTGACTTGATGGCCAACTGGATTAGGAATGAAAAGAAAAACATCACCTGGAGATGCCATCCCCAGCCCCTCCAATGTTGTTGTGGGCTTTATAATCAACCTGAAGAGCTACCTACCATTGTCCAGAGTGAAGAAACTCTCTCTGACTTCAAAACCTCTGTTTTCCTAAAGGGAGCCTGAAATCATTTTGTTTCCTTCTAGAGTACCTAGATCGGTACCACTGCTAAGATGCTACAAACCAGCACCTGGAAAAGACCAAAAACCCCTTGAGAAATGTTCCAATCCTCCTCTTAGCTCCTGCTACTCTCAAATCAGCCCTTTCTCCCTTGGACACACATGTTGCTGTCATTAAATAACCATTGTTGTTTGAAAGTAACTGAATACATTGTGTACAGAAAGATAGTCATTACCAGATGGACCTGAAATCTAAACGCTGCAAACAACCACCAGACACATTGAGAAAGCATGTGTGCCAGTGAGTTACATAAGGCTAGAGTAGATGACAAGTCACAGGGACCACAAGATGTTGATTGTCATGACAATATCTTGTGTGAAAAGGAGCTGTGTATTCTGATTTCAAAGTGGATGTTAAGGACAGTTTATATGTTTGAGAGCTGATGAGACAAAGCTCAAATGCCGAGAACTCAAAGTATTTCACTTTTGCCACTTTCAGAAGAATACATGTATATGCATGTATGTGTACCTGTGTGCAATCAAGTGTATGCACATACCTATGTGTGCACATACATATATGTATATGTGCATGTGCATATACAAGTGTGTGTTTAAAAGGGAGTGATAGTACATGCAGAAATTGGAACTCATTGCTGATAGAAAACTGTGTGGTGGTTCCTCAAAATGCTACACATAGAATTACTATATGATGCAGCAATTCCACTCTTAGGTGTATACTCAAAAGACTTGAAAGCAGAGACTCAAACAGATACTTGTACACCGTTCACTGCAGCATCATCACAATAAGCAAAAGGTGGAAACAACCCAATTTCCCATCAACAAAAGAATGGATAATCAAAATCTGGCATATCTATAAAACACAATATTATCAGCCATTATCATAATCATCATCCCTATTTTATCTGTGAGGACAGTGAGGTTAAATTCTTGCCCAAGGACTCACAGCCAGTAAGTTATTACTAACTGGGTACTGAGTTTCTCCTTGGGGTGATGAAAAAATTTTGGAAACAAATAGTGATGATGGTTGCACAGCATTTTGAGTGCAATTAATGTCAGTGAATTGTACACTTTAAAATAGTTTAAAAAAAACACAGCATTTTGTTATATATATTTTACCACAATATTTTTTTAAAGGGGAAGGAAGGTTGAGCAATCTACTTCTGTAGTGATACCACCTTAGGAACCCAAAGAAGGGTCACTATGAGTCAGATCCAACTTGATGGCAGTGAGGTGTTTTTTTTTTTTAAGATGGAAAGGGTGCTATCAAAAGGTAATAAAGGTAATATATTATGTCATTTAGTTATGTTGAATTCTATCTGGGACTGGATTCCACAGTTTAAGAATCTGTGCCATGATGCTCAGGCTATGTTGCTTACCAAGAGCAAGCCCAGGTTACCATTAAGTGTTTGGAGAACGACCCTGGAGAAGAATGGGACTACACACACACCACTCTGAAAACTTCTCCAGGGTTTAGGAAAGCCCATACTTGGGTGGGAAGAAGCATTGTCCCTCCAGAGGGTAAACTGTGAGTGGTTTTTATTTGTATGTTTGTTTTGTTGTTTTGGTTGGAAGGCTCATGAAGCCTGGTAGGACATCAGAGGTGAACCTGCAGTTTGGTGCCTCTGTCATTGCTGATACCCAGCCTGGTGCTCTCTAATCCCACAGCTGCTGCTTTGACAAACTGTTACCATCTTCAGCACTGGGGCTCTTTTTCAGGAAGCCTCAGCCCATGTCCCAAGTCACCTTGCCCATCCCCCTCAGCCATCCCAGCCTGCTCAGTGTAAATTTCTCAGCAACCCTCTCCCCTCCCAAGACTGTCCCAGAGCAGAATGTACAATTATTGTGGACCAGTGAGCCCACTGTTCTGAGACCTCTAAATGCAGAAAATTAAGAATAGGAATAGTGCAGTTTCCAGAGAATGATTGAGGATACCTCCTAGGAATCTAATGGTGTCTGAAAGGAAAAGTTAGGGCCTTCTGGATTTTCAATAGCCTTATAAAATCAAATATACATTTAAAAAATCCTAATATCTACCATCTATTGATAACTTCTAAATTCTCATTGAGATGACACTTTGTTCTGAAAGATTTCAGTCAGCATTTAAAGTCATTTCTAAAAAAAAAAAACAAAACAAAACTACTTAATATCTGATGTGTGGAAAGCATTGAATTAGATCTGTGATTTCTAATTGGAATTTACATTAAGCTCAGCTTGTCAACAAGCCTTATGTACAAATGTGTGTAAACATACAGACTTTTAGTGAACATATATAGCATGTGTCAGATGAAGAGATTTATGAAAATGTACAACATATAATTTCATAAAATAACAGTTTCTCAGGCAAAAGAAAAAAAAACAGTTCATGGTAAATTTTAAAAGAGTTTTAAAACTGTAGACAAGAGTTGGCTTCATGAAAAGACACTTGCCTAGGCTGTCTCATCCAGCGGGGCTGGGGCTTGGCCATCACAGGTCTAATTGGTATAGTTAACGTCTTTTCTACTGACTATGAGCTCCACAGTCTGGGAGCTAGGGGGGATGTCTGTTTTATTCACTACAATATCACCAGCACCCAGCTCACCATGTGGTACCAGAGCAAGATTCCATAAGCATTTGTTGAATGATTTCATTGAAACCTAACTGCTAAAAAAACCCACCTACTGCATTAAGGAAAAAAAAAAAAAAAAAGCCTTACCAGTATCAAATTGATTTATTTAATTCTACCTCAGGAGAGCATTCTTTTAACTGGAAATTTCAGCTCTGGTTGAATATTCATGTTTTAGGCATAATGTTGTTGCTGGTGTTAGTTGTCTTTAAGTCAGCTCTTATACATGGCAATCTTATTTATGTATAACAGAATAAATGTTGCCTGGTCCTACATCTTCATGATCATCGGTATGTTTGAGTCCATTTTTGTGTATATTGTCTCAATCCATCTCCTTGAAGGTTTCCTTTTTTTTCATTGGTCCTCTACATGTCTTTTTCTAGTGATTGGTCTTTCTGATGACATGTCCAAAGTAAGTAAGCAAAAGTCTCACCATCCTTTCTGCCAAGGAGCATCCTGGTTATATTTCTCCTAAGAGTGGTGGCTAATATTAACTGAAGGCTCACCATGCTTCATAGTTCATCTTATTATATTCTGCTAACCCATTTTTAAGTAGATACAATTATTATCACCATCCCTGTTTCACAGATGAGGACAGTGAGGTTAAATTGTTAGCCCAAGGTCACAGAGCCAGTAACTGATAGAGCCAAGATTCAAGCCCAGGCAGTCTGGCACCATACCCCCAGCCTTAATCACTGTAGATGCTGTTCAGCAAATCTCTAACTGGGAAAGAATAACTTTATGACCCTGGGGCAGTGGAGAAGGTAAAAGAAAAGGATTTGGACCATAAAAACAAACTGCCTTCTTTCCAAAAATTATGCTTTTAATTTAAAACCCAAAGCCACCAGACAAGAGTCTGGGCTTCTGAATCAAGACCTTGTTGTTGTGTCAGCTGTCAAGGAGTTCCCCTGACTCATGGCAGTGCCAAGTCATGGTGACCATAACAAAACAAAACACTGCCTGGTCCTGGACCATCCCAATGACTGGTTGCAAATGAGACAATGATTACCCATAGGGTTTACATTGGCTGATTTTCAGAAGTAGATCACCAAGCCTTCCTTCCTGGTCTGTCTGGAGCTTCCTGGAAGCTCCACTGAAACCTGTTCAGCATAGTGACATGCAAGCTTCCTCTGACAGGCAGGTAGTAGCTGTGTATGAGATGCATTGGTCAGAAATCAAAGCAGGATCTTTTGCATGGAAAGCAAAAGTTCTACCACTGAACCACAAAAAAACAAGCAAATCCATTGCAATCAAGTCAATTCAACTCATAACAACTCAGAGAGGACAGAGTAAAATTGTCCCATAGGGTTTCCAAGACTGTAAATCAGTATGGAAGCACATTGCCACATCTTTCTCTTGCTGAGTGGCTGGTGGGTTTGAGCCACTGACGTTTAGTTAGCAGCTGAGCATTTTTAACCACTGTGCCACCAAGCCTCCTTTTACTAAACCATCACTGGCCCAAATCAAATGTTACTGGTTGCAGTCTGAGCTCAGAAACTGTAACTTTGAGGCTTTGAAAAACCATTCTAGAGATGATGTGTGGAGTCTCTAGCTCATAGTAGGTACACAATTAGTAATTTCTAAGTTCACTTTTGGAGTGCTGGTTGCATAATGCCTAAGGATTTTGACTGCTAACCAGAAGGCTGGTGGTTCAAACCCACCAGCCACTCCCCACAGGGAAGGTTGGGCAATCTACTTTCGTAGTGATACTACCTTGGAAACCCAAGGAGGGATTGCTATGAGTCAGATTCAGAGAGTCCTGGACAAAGCCATGGTCCTCGAGGTTCATTTCTTCCCTTTCTTTCTTCCATCTTTATATACACTGGTGGAAAAGTATATATTTTATATCCACATCATTGCCATAAAATGTATTTATTGTCAAATAATTGCACTTATCAAGAAGAAGCAGAGAGCAGAGCGTGGGCTCCGTGATCTGCATAAATGCAGATAGCAGGGATGTGATAGCATACATGCTGGCAAATATTTGCTGCTTAAGTGCCGGACTGCTGCAAAACAAACCACTCCTATTTATGGCTGGGGATAGACAACCAGCAGGCTTTGAAATTGTGCCTCTCTTTTGCTGCTCAGGATGAATGGGGGTTTTAGACCAGTCCCATGTTGCCAATGACAATCCACACCAACTTTTAGATTTAACATTTCGAAAGCCCCTATGTCATGAACTAAGTATGTGAAGTTAAAAAAAAACTGGAATGGAATTTAAAGACGGATCAGGACCTTTTGCAAATAATTGAGAACATGGGATGCCTATAATTCATGCACATGTGCAGGAGAGAGCCTTAAGTATTACGGCATATCTGAGGCCTCCTTTTTGAAAAACATAACTACAATTCTGAGAACAAGCGGGTCCTCAACCTGTACACCGTAATTGAACCTACAGGTATGTTTACAAAGACTGGACTCAATGAAGAGTTTTTAAAAGACTCAAACAAATCTCAATGGGAAATGATGCCTCTTCCCTCTCCCCTTCTCTCTCTCTCTCTGCAGACATATATACACACACACCACCACCACCACTACCAATTTCATCCTCAAGACTGCCAGCTCTTTTGGGTGGTCCCTTCCCAAAATATGTGCTCTTTGGGTTTCTCCTACTAGGAAGCTCCTCATTCCTCCCTCCTGGACTTGGGCCTAGTTTCTGTCGGTCATTTTTACTTGAACTTTCTCTCCATTGAAGTCTTTTCCTGATTTATACTGACAGTCTGAAATCCTACAAATTCGAAGCTGCCATATTTTGCCCACAGCAAATATATACTGTGTTATTTAATTTCTTCTCAAAGCACAAAAATATTTCCTTAAAAACAATTGTAGCAGGAACTTGGCAACATTTTCCACTGAGAAATAATGAATGGGCCAATGATAACTTCAATAAAAATTGAAGGAAAGTATACAAATTAGTCCTTTACATATATTTTTATTTCCTTACATAATCATTGCCTTCATACCTTTTCATATTAGAACACCAAAAGACAGCAGATGCAGATCATTCTGAAATAGCAGTGAGCTATGCAGAATTTACAGAAAGGCCTATAATTTGAATTGCTTTACCCTTTCCTTTCCCTTTATTTGATACCACCTTGTTAATGAAAAGACAACTCACCAAATGGAAGAAAATATTTGCAAATAATGTACTTGTTAAGAGACCGGTATCCAGAATATACAGCTGATCCTCATTATTTGCTGATTCCATATTTATGAATCCATCTAGCTGCTAAAATCTATTTGTAACTCCAAAATCATACTCATTGCACTTTCACAGTCATTTGAAGACATACGTATAGTGGCAAAACATTTTACTTGCCCAATGCACACATTATGCAGCTGAGATTGAACAAGGCAATGCTCTGCCTTTTTTTTTTTTTTTTTAACTCTCACACTATAAGCAATTGTGTTTTTTCACAGCATATTTTGTGGTATGATTTCCACATTTCTTGTGCTTTTTGAAGGTGATTTCATTGTTTAAAATGTATCCCAAGCATAGTGTGAAGTGTTTTTTAATGTTCCTAAATGCAAGAAAGTTATGATGTATGCAAAACATCGTTCCACCTCCTACTTTGGCAAGTAGCGACTGGGATCTTAAAAGCTAGCAAGCTGCCATCTAGATGCAACAATGGGTCTCTCCTCATCAAGAGCAAAGAAGAAAGAAGAAA
>NW_006921606.1:7253270-7254787 GCF_000298275.1 Orycteropus afer afer
AAAAAAAAAAAAAAGAGAGAAAGAAAGTTATGATGTGTCTTATAGAGAAATTATGTGTGTCAGATAAACTTCACTCCGGTGTGAATAATAGCACTGTTGGCTGTTGAGTTCAATGTTAATGAAGCAACAATATGTACTAAATAAGTTGTCTTTAAACAGAAGCACACGTAAAACAGGGCTATATATTTATCAATCAATGAAAACATTGTGACCAGAGGCTTGCAGGAAGCTAACATTATATTTCTTTCAGGATCAATGGTTTAATATTTGCTAATTCAATGTTTGGAGAAATTTTATAGAACATTACCATGAATATAAGCAGTTGACTTATAAAGAACTCTTACAGTTCAATGATTTTTTTAAAAAAATGTTGTTAGGTACCATTGCATCAATTCTGACTCATAGTAACCATAGGCACAAAAGAACAAAAGACTGCCTACTCCTGTGCATACGTCACAATTGTTGGTGAGCTTGAGCCCATTGTTGCAACCAGTGTGTCATGCCACTAAGAGTCTTCTTTTTTCTTTACTGACCTTCTACCCCAGGGATTGGTCCTTTCTGATAATATGCCTGAAGTATTCAGTGGCTGCAATGATAGGCTCAGGTATAGCATGGATTGTGAGGATGGTGCATGACCGGGCAATTTCATTCTGCTGTACATAGGGCTGCTATGAGTCAAAGCTGACTTGACATCACCTAATACAACAAAAACAAAGTAAGATGAAGTCTCATAATCCTCCTTGCTAAGGAGCATTCTGGCTGTACTTCTTCCAAGACTGATTTGGTCATTTTTCTGGCAATGTATGGTATATTCCATGTTCTTCACCAATGCCATAGTTGAAAGGCATCAGTTCTTCATTTTTCCTTATTCATTGCCCAGCTTTGACATTTGTATGAGACAATTGAAAATATCATGGCTTGGGTCAGGTCCTCAAATTAACATCATTGCTTTTTAACACTTTCAAGAGGTCTTTTGCAGCAGATTTGCCCAATGCCATATGTCATTTGATTTCTTGACCGCTGCTTCCATGGGCATTAATTGTAGATCTAAGTAAAATAAAATATTAATAACTTCAATATTTTCTGTTTATCATGATGTTTCTTATTGGTCCAGTTGTGAGGATTTTTGTTTTCTTAAGTTGAGGTGTAACCTGCAGTGAAAGTTATAGTCTTTGATATACACAAGATGACATAACCCAGAAACCACAGCTAAGGGCATATCCGAAGTAAAATGAGCTTACAAGATTGAAAAAAGGAAACAAGAGATATTACTTGGCAAGTGAGGACAGCTACAAGTAAAAAAAGGGAAAAGACTGTGTAGTTACAGAACTTCTAAATGGTGAGGAAGTCAAGAGAGTTGCAAGATAGAATGAACTGTTCTAAACTCAGGGAGAAAATTATAAATCATACAGTAACCTCAAAGAAAACTGATAAACCTTCACAACACAATAAAAAAGAGGACAAGCACAAATATTCAGCATATACTAAAACAACAGCAACAAAGGAAATGATAACAC
>NW_006921606.1:7257259-7257855 GCF_000298275.1 Orycteropus afer afer
GGACCTTCTAAAAATTAAATTTTTATGTGCTTCCAAAGACTTCTCCAAAAGAGTCAAAAGAGAACGTACAGATTGGGAAAAAAATATTTGGTAATGACATATCTGACAAAGGACTTACCTCTAGAATTTACAGAAAACCCCAACACCCCAATAACAAAAAGACAAACAATCCAATTAAAAAATAGTCAGAAGACATGAATAGACACTTCACCAAAGAAGATATTCAAGCAGCCAACAAACATATGAAGAAATGCTCACAATCATTAGCTATTAGAGAGATGCAAATGAAAACAACAAGACACCATCTTGCTCCAGCACTAGTAGCAAAGTTCAACAAGACAGAAAATAACAAATGCTGGTGAGTATGTGGAGAGATTGGGACTCTGATACATTGCTGGTGGGACTGTAAAAAAGTACAACCATTGTGGAAAGCAGTATGGTGATTCCTTCAAAAGTTGGAATTAGAAATACCATTTGTCCCAGCCATTCATTTACTAGGCGTATATCCTAAAGAAGTGAGAGCCATGACAAGAACAGAC
This sequence comes from Orycteropus afer afer, assembly GCF_000298275.1. NCBI lineage: Eukaryota > Metazoa > Chordata > Mammalia > Tubulidentata > Orycteropodidae > Orycteropus > Orycteropus afer. The sequence goes on from NW_006921606.1 coordinate 7,257,799, forward strand.
ATATGCACACCCATGTTCATTGCAGCACTATTTATAATAGCCAAAAGATGGAAACAA
>NW_006921606.1:7257965-7261732 GCF_000298275.1 Orycteropus afer afer
CTAAAGAATAATGTAGAATCTGCAAAACACCACACAATGTGGATGAACTTGGAGGACATTATGCTGAGTGAAATAAGTCAATCACAAAAGGACAAATACTGTATTAGTCCATTATTGTAAAAGTCAAGGAAAGGTTTATCTATAGAAGGAAATTTTCTTTGTTGGTTACCATGGGTGGGAGGGGAGGGTAAGGAACACTGTTAAATAGATAGAGATAAGGATTGATTTGGATGAAGAGAAGGGCAATATACCAATTGTGAGTGATCACTACAGTGGCATTGAGGAAAAGAAAGACATAGAGAGGTGCATAGGAGGTACAGACAACAAAGATGAATCCTTTTGCACATACACTTCTGCGTTGTCAGTGAAGGCAAACATGGGTATACAGGTAGATGGATGGGTGGACAGATGGGTGGAGAGGCTGAACTGGTAGGTATGTCTATGCAGCAGGGAGTGTACCCAAGACTATGTATAGTGTTGGCAGACATTGGTTCTACAAGTGTATTTGTATGTTCTGTAAGAATTCCCGGGGGTATAGTAGAGCTGACAAGGGACAAGGTTGTAGTCACTTCTTGATCACAGCCAGCTACCCAGAGGGACCGAGTAGTTGAACCTGTGGGCTCGGGATCATAGTCACAGGGGACATCAAGCTCAATTGGCATAACATACTGCACAAAACATTGTTCCACCTCCTACTTTGGCAAGTAGCCACTGGGAGCTTAAAAGCTTACAAGCAGTCATGTAGATGCAACGATGGGTCTCTCCTCATCCAGAGCAAAGAAGAATGGAGAAAACTAAAGATTCATGGAAACAATTAGTCCTCGCGACTAGTACACCATGTGATCCTCAGCCTATATGACTATGAGACCAGAAGAACTAGATGGTGCCTGGCTACCACTGTCAACCATTCGGAGGGGGAATCTACATAGGAGATTTTAGATAGAGAGAAAGAACAATGTGGAACAAAACTCGAAATCATTTGGAAAAAAAAAAGGAGGGGGAGATCAGGTTTGCTGGTCTGATAGAGCCTGGTGGAACCACTGAGACTATGGCCCCTAACTGCCCTTCAGGTCTGGAATTGAACCCACACCTGTTGCTTTTAGCCAAACAAAAGACAGGCATAAGAGTTGAACATGTACCTGAGGTAGATACACTCCTTGGAGAAAACAATCATGGGAGAAAGAAGGGCTGTTTATGCATAGGGAGACAGTTCAGGGGGCAGGAGTGCAAAGAGGGATGGACATAGGGAAGAGGTAACTATTAGGAGGAAACGGGAGGGGAGCTGTTGCATTGGGGTAAATTGTAGTCAATGTCATGAGACAACGTGTGTGTGAACCGCTGTATGGAAAGTGAATTTGCTCTGTAAACTTTCACCCAAATCACAATAAAATAACTAATAAATAAAGTTATTTGCAATAAGTCATTGGTCTTGTCAAATTCTATCATGCAATCTCTTTTACTATCATGCATCATTTCTATCACCAAGGCCATATTTTCCAACTACTGACCCTTCTTTGCTTCCAGTTTTCACATTCCAATCACCAGTAATTATCAATGCACCTTGATTGCATGTTAGATCAATTTCAGATTGCAGCAGTTTGTAAAAATCTTCAATTTCTTTGTATTTGGCATTAATGCTTGGTATGTATATAGTAATATTAACTGTTCTTCCTTTTAGGTGTATTGATTTTATTCTGTCACCGACAGCATTGTACTTCTGGATAGATCTTGAAATATTCTTTTTGACGATGAATGTGATTCTACTCCTCTCCAATTTGTCATTACTGGCATAGTAGACCATATGATTGTCCAATTCAAAATGGTCAATACTTGTGCATTTCAGCTCACTAATGTGTAGGGTATTGATCTTCAAGTATTCTACTTCATTTTTGATGATTTCCAATTTTCCTACATTCATACTTTGTACATTCCATGTTCCAATTGCTAATGGATGTTTGCACCTATTTCTTTTTATTTTAAGTTGTGCCATGTCAGCAAATGAAGGTCCCAAAAGCTTACTCCATCCATGTCATTAAATTCAACTCTACCTTGAGGAATCAGCTCTTATCCAGTTGTATTTTGTGTGCCTTGTAACCAGAGGGGCTCATCTTCCGGCACTAAATCAAACAATGTTCCAGTGCTATTCATAGTATTTTCACTGGCCATTTTTTTTCCCCCCAAGAAGTAGATCACCAGGCCTTTCTTTCTAGTCTTAGTCTGGAAGCTCTGTTGAAACCTGTTCACCATGGGTGAACCTGCAGGCATTTGAAATACTGATGGCATAGCCTCCAGCATTACAGCAACATACAAGCCACCACAGGACAACAGACAGATGAATGGTGGGAAAAATCATGCACACACACACAACCCAATTTAAAAATGAGAAAATTATTTGAAGACATTTCTTTCAAAGAAGATATACAGTAACAAATAAGAACATGAAAAGTGATCAATGTAATTAGCCATTAGGGAAATACAAATCAAAACCACAATGAGATATCACTTTACATCCTCTAGAATGGCTGTGATTTAAATAAGTAAATAAATTAAAGGCTGGCAATAACAAATGTTGGCAAAGATGTGGAGAAATTAGAACTCTCAAGCACTGCTTGTGGGGATGTTAAGTAGTGAAGATGCTTTGGAAAACAGTTTGGTTATTCTTCAAAATGTTAAACATCGAGTTACTATATAACCCAGCAATTCTATTCCTAGATACATGTTGTTGTTGTTGTTGTTATGTGCCATCGAGTTGGATCCGACTCATAGCGACCCCTCCTTGGGTTTCTGAGGCAGTATCACTACGGAAGTAGATTGCCCCATCTTCCTTCCGAGAAGTGGCTGGTGGGTTTGAACCGCCAGCCTTCTGGTTAGCAGTCAAGTGCCTTATGCACTATGCTACCAGAGCTCCTAGATACATACTCAAGTGAAATGAAAATATATGTTCACAAAAGTACTTGTATATGAATGTCCATACTAGCATTATTTATACGAGCCCCAAAGTGGAAGTAACTCAAATTTCCATGAATTTATGAGTGGAAAAATACAGTGTGATATTTCCATACAATAAAATATTGTTCTTCCACAAAAAGAATGATGTTCCAATACATGCTACAACATGGATGAACCTTTGAAACATGGCAAAAGAAGTTGGACACAAAAGTCTACATATTGTATACATTAATTTATATGAAATGTCTATAGTAGGAAATTCTATAGAGACAAAAGTGGTTACTAGGACCTAGGGGTAGAGGGAAATGTGTAATGGCTGCTAATGGGTACGGGGTTTCTTTTTGGGATGATGAAACTGTTTTAAAATTAGATCATGGTGATGGTTACACAACTCTATAACACCATCAAATTTTTTACTTTAAAAAGATGAATTTTATGACATGTGAATTACGTCTAAATCAAGATGTTTTTAAAATAAAATAAATACCTTGTTATTATTTCTGGAACCCAGTGCTAAAAATCTTAATTTATCATTTTGTTCATAACATACCTAAGCACACCTGTTAGACTATATCTATCCCTACTGGTAAAAAATAAAATAAAATAAAATAAAATGTTTTGACATTAACATTTGAAAGAAATGACAATGGTGGAGAGTTAAACTTTCCCACTTTTTTCAATATAAGTACTAGGAAATGGTATCACACCAGGAGCAGAATTCTTTTTTCTTTTTTTTTTATTAGGATTTGGGTGAAGATTTACAGAGTAAATTCACTTTTCATACAGCAGTTTACATATACTTTGTCTCATGTCATTGA
>NW_006921606.1:7262057-7263501 GCF_000298275.1 Orycteropus afer afer
ATTATTTTGAGTTTTGTACCACATTGTTCTCCCTCTTTATGCAGGATCTCCTACATCCCTTCCAAGTGGATGGCAGTGGTAGCTGGGCACCATCTAGTTGTTCTGGTCTCATAGTTGTATAGGTTGCAGATCGGATGGTGTACCAGTCACTAGGACTGACTGTTTCCATTAATTCTTTTTTTTTTTAGAGAGCAACAAATAATACATTTTTCCATGTCTTTCCAGATGAAGAATGCTTGTTGTTGTTAGGTGCCGTGGAGTGGGCTCTGACTCATAGTGACCCTAGGTACAACAGAACAAAACACTGCCCGGTCCTGTGCCAGCACACAATCCTCCCTATATCTGACTCCATCGTTGGAGCCACTGTGTCAATCCACCTCATTGAGGGCCTTCTGCTTCCTCGCTTATCCTCCACTTTACTAAGCATGATATCCTTCTCCAGGGAAAGGTCCCTTCTGACAATATGACCAAAGTAGGAGAGATGAAGTCTGGCCATTCTTGCTTCCAAGGAGCATTCTGGTTGCACTTCTTCCAGGACAGATATTTTTATCGTTTTGGCAGTCCATGGTACTTTCAGTATTCTTTGCTAACACCACAACTCAAAAGCATACTCTTCTTTGCTCTTCTTTGTTCATTGTCCAGTGCTCCCATGCATATGAGGCGTGGGTTAGGTGTTTTTTAGTATTCAAGGAGAGATTTTTACTCTTCAGTACTTTAAAGAGGTCTTTTGCAGAAGATTTGCCCAGTGTAAAACATTGTCTGACAACTTGACTGCTGCTTCCATTGGTATTGATTGTGGAAAAAAGGAACAGGAAATCTTAAATAATTTCAATCTTTTCTCCATTGATTTTGATGTTGCTTATAGGTCCAGTTGTGAGGATTTTCATTTTCTTTATGTTGTGATGTAATCCATACTGCAGACTGAAGTCTTTAATCTTCATCTGTAATGCTTCAAGTCATCTCACTTCAAGCAAGCAAAGTTGTGTCATCTGCATATTGCAGGTTGTTAATGAGTCTTCCTGAAATCTTGATGCCATGTTCTTCTTCATATAGTCCAGCTTCTCGAATTGTTTGTTCAGCATACATATTGAATAAGTATGATGAAAGGATACAACCCTGACACACTCCCTTCTTGATTTTAAACCATGCAGTGTCCCCTTGTTCTGTTCAAACAACAGCCTCCTGATCTATGTACAGGTTCCTGATGCACACAATCAAGTGTTCTGGAATTCCCATTCTTCTCAGTGTTACTCATAATTTGTTATGATCCACACACTCAAATGGTTTTGCACAGTCAATAAAACACAAGTAAACATCTTTTGCAAATGGAAGAAATGACAAGATAAAAGTGCTGAACAGAAAATTTCAAAGGTCAGCTTGAACAGACAAAGCCAATTACTATAATGAAATGTGCAAAGACCTGGAGTTAGAAAACCAAAAGGGA
>NW_006921606.1:7265121-7268405 GCF_000298275.1 Orycteropus afer afer
GCTGAAAGTACTATGGACTGCTAAAAGAACTAACAAATCTGTCCTGGAGGAAGTGCAGCCAGAATGCTCCTTGGAAGCGAGAATGGCCAGACTTCATCTCACCTGTTTTGGTCATGTTGTCAGAAGGGACCATTCCCTGGAGAAGGGTGTCATGCTTGGTAAGGTGGAGGGTTGATGAAAGAGAGGAGGGCCCTCAATGACATGGATTGACACAGTGGCTGAGGTAATGGCCTGAAGTACAGCAGGGATCGTGGAGCTGGCCCAGGAGCAGGAGGTGTTTCGTTCTGCTGTGCATTGGGTCACTATGAGTCGGAGATGACTCCATGGCATCTAACATCGTTTCTGGTATTCTTTACTTTGAGCCAAGATCCATCTGACATCAGAAATGATATCCCTCATCCCATGACCTCTTCTAAATCCAGCTTTCATTCTGGAAGTTCTCTGTCAATATACTGCTGCAACTGTTTTTGAGTTATCTTCAGCAAGATTTTATTTGCATGTGATGTTAATGATATTGTTTGATAATTTCCACATTCTGTGGGGTCACCTTTCTTTGGAATGGGTACAAATATGGATCTTTTCCTATCAGTTGACCAGGTAGCCGTCTTCCAAATCTCTTAGCATAACCGAGTAAGTGCCTTCAATGGGGCATCTGTTTGTAGAAACATCTCAATGGATATTCCATCAAATTCCTGGAGCCTTGTTCTTTGTCAAGTCCTTCAGTGCAGCTTTGACTTCTTTCTTCAATACCATTGGGTCTTGATCATATGCCATCTCCTGAAATGGATAAACATCGACCAATTCTCCTCTGTGTATTCCTTCTGTCTTCTTTTGATGTTTCCTGCATCATTCAATATTTTGGCCATAGGATCTTTCAGTATTGCAACTCGAGGCTCGAGTTTTGTTTTGTTTTGTTTTGTTTTCAGATCTTTCAGCCTGAGAAATGTCGAGATGTTTTTCCCTTTTGGTTTTCTAACTCCAGGTCTTTGCACATTTCATTATAATAATTTACTGTTTTCTTGAGTTGCTCTTTGAGATTTTCTGTTCAGCTCTTTTATCTTGTCATTTCTTCCATTTGCTTTGGCTACTCTCCATTCAAGGGCAAGTTTCAGTGTCTCTTCTGACATCCATTTCGGTCTTTTCTTCCTTCCCTGTCTTTTTAATGACCTTTTGCTTTCTTCATGGATGGTATTCTTGATGTCATCTCACATTTCCTCTGGTTTTCAGTCATTGGTGTTCAGTGCATCAAATTTATTCTTTTGATGTCTCTAAATTCAGGAGGGATATATTCAAGGTCATATTTTGGCTCTCATGGACTTGTTTTAATTGTCTTCAGCTTCAACTTGAACTTGCATAGGAGCAACTGATGGTCTGTTCCACAATCAGCTCCTGGCCTGGTTTTGGCTGAAGATATTGAGCTTCTCCATCATCTCTTTCCACAGATGTAGTCGATCTGATTCCTGAGTACTCCATCTGGCAAAGTCTACATGTATAGCCTCCATTTGTGTTCTTGAAAAATGAATGAATAAGCTGTTGGTCTTGCAAGATTCTATCATGCAATCTCCAGCATTATTTCTATCACCAAAGCCATATTTTCCAACTACCAGTGATTCTTCTTTGTTTCTAACTTTTGCATTCCAGTCACCAATGATAATCAACACATCTTGATTGCATGTTTGGTCAACAGCAGAGTGCAGAAGTTGGTAAAAATCTTCCATTTCCTCATCTTTGGTGTTGGTGGTTGGTGCGTAAACTTGAATAATAGTAGTATTAACTGATCTTCCTTGTAGAGATATGGGTATTATCCTATCACTGACAACATTATACTTCAGGATAGATCTTGAAACATTCTTTGTGATGATGAATGTCATGCCATTCCTCTTTAATTTGTCGTTCCTGGCATAGTAGATTATATGGTTGTCTGATTCAAAATGGCCAAACCCAGTCTATTTCAGCTCACTAATGCCTAGGATATTGATCTTTATGTGTTTCATTTTATTTTTGACAACTTCCTATTTTCCCAGATTCATACTTCATACATTCCATGTTGCAATTATTAATGGATGTTTTCAGCCTTCTGTCAGTTTGTCATACTGTGATGGCTTGTATGTTGCTGTGAGGCTGGAGGTTATGCCACTGGTAGTTTAAATACCAGCAAGGTCATCTATGGTGGACAGGTTTCAGCAGAGCTTCCAGGCTAAGACAAACTTGGAAGAAGAAAGGTGGCATCCACTTCTCAAAGAATTGGCCAGTGAAAAGCTTATGAAGAATGCTTAGTGTTTTTTAAAAACAATTACCTTGAAAATTAGAAACAAGACCTAAGTATTTTTCGAAAGCTTTTAAATAAACACACCTTAACAATTACATTTGATTTATTGTCTATCAGTTTTTCACAGGATGATGACTTACATGTTGCTATGACACTGGAAACTATGCCACCAATACTTCAAATAATAGCAGGGTCACCCATGGTGGACAGGTTTCAACAGAGCTTCCAGAATAAGACAGACTAGGAAGAAAGACCTGGTGATCTAGTTCAGAAAATTAGCCAATGAAAATCTTATGGAAAGCAACACAATATTCTCTGATATAGTGCTAGACAACAACATAGTGCTAGAAGATAAGCTCCCAAGGTTGGAAGGCATTGAAAACACACAGTGGCTACAACAATGGACTTGAGCATTCCAACAATTGTGAAGATTGCAGGACTGGACAACTTCCCATTCTGTTATGCATGGGGTCACTATGAATTGGAGTTGACTTAATTGCAGCTATTCTTTAGATGAGAAAGAAAAGGCCCAGGGACCGGGACAGACAAGGAGTGAGCCTCAGGGATCCAGGTGAGGAGAGGGAACCCAGGCCACACCCCAAAGTGGCAGGGTGGGAGAGAGGGAGAAAGGAGGGAAAAGGCCCAGGGACCAGGACAGATGAGGAGTCAGCTGCAGGGATCCAGGTGAGGAGAGGGAACCCAGGCACACCCAAAATGGCAGCGCAGGAGAACAGGAGAGAGGATAGGAATAGGCCCAGGACCAGAACAGAGCAAGGAGTCAGCCACAGGGATCCAGGTAAGGGTGGTAGGAGAGGTTTCCAACAGGGGCACAAACTTGTCTGTCAGTTTGTCCTACTATGGTGATGTGTTGATGTGAGTCTTGAGGCTGAGCCACGGGTATTTCAAACCCAGCGGGGTGCACATGGTGCACAGGTATCAGCCCAGCTTACAGATTGAGACAGACTAGGAAGAAGGAAGAGGCCATCCACTTCTCAAAGAATTGGCCAGGGAAAAC
>NW_006921606.1:7268852-7269313 GCF_000298275.1 Orycteropus afer afer
GATCTTCATCCATTTCAGGAGGTGGCATATGATCTAGAACCAATGGTACTGAACGAGGAAGTCGAAGCTGGAGTGAAGGAATTGGCGAAGAACAAGACTCCGGAAATTGACAGAATACCCATTGAGATATTTCAACAAATGGATGCCCCATTGGAGGCACTTACTCGTTTATGCCAAGAGATTTGAAAGACAGCTACCTGGCCAACTGACTGGAATTGATCCATATTTATATCCATTCCAAAGAAAGGTGATCCCACAGAATTTGGAAATTATTGAGCAATATCATTAATATCACACGCAAGTAAGATCCTACTGAAGATAATTCAAAAACGCTTGCAGCAGTATATTGACAGAGAACTTCCAGAGGACGTAGAACAAGAGATATCATTGCTGATGTCAGATGGATCCTGGCTCAAGGCAAAGAATGCCAGAAAGATGTTTACTTGTGTTTTATTGACTAT
>NW_006921606.1:7275050-7304504 GCF_000298275.1 Orycteropus afer afer
AATAAATGGAGACAAGATTGAGGTTGTCAAAGAATTCATGTTGCTTGGTTCTGCAATTGATGCCAATGGAAGCAACAGTCAAGACATTAGACGACATGTAGCACTGGGCAGGTCAACCTGGAAGCACATCTTTCAAGTGCTGAGGAGCAAGGATGTCTCCTTGAGGACTAAGATGTGCCTGACACAAGCCATATTTTCAATCACCTTGTATGCATGTGAAAGCTGGACAATGAATAAGGAAGACCGAAGAAGAGTTGATGCTTTTGAGTTATGGTACTGGCGAAGAATGCTGGAAATACCATGTATGGACTGCTAGAAGAGCTAACACATATGTCCTGGAGGAAGTGCAGCCGAAATGCTCCTTAGAGGCAAGAATGGCCAGGTTTCGTCTCACCTAGTTTGGTCATGTTGTCAGAAGAGACCATTCCCTGGAGAAAGATGTCATGCTTGGTAAGGTGGAGGGTCAACGAAAGAGGGGAAGGCCTTCAACGAGATGGATTGACACGGTGGCTGCAACAATGGGCTCAGGTATAGCAGGGATCATGGAGCTGGCATGGGATCGGGCGGTATTTCATTCTGCTGTGCATGGGGTCACTATGAATCAGAAATGATTCAATGGCACCTAACAACAACAACAACAATTGCAGCTGGTCTGAAATTCAGGGAGTTGTCTGGAGCTTGTCACAGAGTGCTGGATGAGGATTTTTCAAAGGAGAATTTAAATAAAGAGGATGGAGATGGTTTGGGAGCCAAATCTGTGGGCATTTTACACAGAAAACACCAGCTACTCACTCTTCTGGAATGCATCTGCATTTCAACCCATGAGTTAATCCTGACCCTCACTGCAAGGTCTTATTTGTACCTTTCTTGCTCCAGAGCCTTTCATGAGCCCACTTACCACCCCTAAGCAGGGTGAGCTAGCTACACCTCTCTCCCTAGTATTGTGCAATCTTCCCTTTCCTTCTCTCCTCTTCTCCTTGGCCTCACTATGCTGAGCCCTTACCATTAGTCTCTCCCTTGACCAGGTTGTTCTTTCCTTTTTTTTTTGTGATTTGGGTGAAGGTTTACAGAGCAAATTTACTTTCCATACAGCAGTTCACATATACTTTGTCTCATGACATTGACCACAGTTTACCACAATGCAACAGCTCCCCTCCCACTTCCTCCCCATAGTTACCTCTTCCCTGTGTCCATCCCTCCATGTACTCCTGCCCCCTGAGCTGTCTCCCTGTGCATAGGCAGTGAACAGGTTGTTCTTGAAAGCAGAAGCTGACTCAGGCATTATCCATGTGTCCCTACCTTCTAAGAACCATATATGCCCAGCACATCGCCACCTCAAAACATATGTTTGCTGAGTGAAAAACCAATTATCTCCTTGAGAGCGGATGGTGACTCCAGATGGGAAAAACTCCATTGAAGTAGTTTCTTCTGTGTGTGTGTGTGTGTGTGTGTAACATTGTCTCATTTCCTTCGTTGTCTTCATTGGGGTCTTCCTATTCCCTTGCCAGATACCTGACCCCTTGGCTATGGCTGTTGAGATGAAGCAGAGAATAAAAATGTGTGAGGACCTAGGGGGACCCCAAAATCATCTGATCTAAGATCTTAATTTTGTAGATGAGAAAACAGGTCTCTCCCACAGTAAACCAATTTGATCATGTTGTCTGATTCCCATCCAGTGCTGTCAGTAATAACCTGTTGTATATGAGGATAGATGGATATTATATAGGAAGAGACTCCTAGAATTGCATGAAGTGACAGTAAGATGGCTGTTTCTCAAGGTAGAAGACCTGGACTTGAGTTCTAGGCCCTTTATAGCCTTGGGCAAGTTAGGTAAATTTTCAGCCTCAGTTTCCTCCTCTGAAAAATAGACAAATTGTGAAAATAATTATATTTTCATCACGGAACTCTCATGAGACATTTTATCTAAAGTTTTATTTGAACCTTGTAAGCATCTGATAAATGTTAGTTCTTGTTATTTCTGTTGTTATCTTCAGTAATTCCAGGGTTGTTTGAGAAGGGAGGACACATATTGCAGTTTGTCAGTAAAGCCTCTATGAATGTTGTGAATGGAGAATGATAACAAAGATGGGAAACCTGAGGATGCACAAGGTTGTTGGATTTATGAAGACTTCATCAGGATGTACTGAACTCATGTGTGCTGGGAAATTTTCAGGTATTGGCTGATCTAGTTGTGTAAAAGCTCAAGACAATGGGATATAGACTGTTGGGGTCACCCGTGTGATTATTCTCACACCCTCTTGGCCCAGTCTCAGATTTCTACCTCATTTCTTGGAGGGGGGGGGGGAGTATCTGTTGCCCAACTTGCAAGGATGTGACTTGGATGCATTTATATGGTTGGAGAATATAGAATGGGTAACCCTAGGTTTTTGCATATTAACAAAAGGTTTTCAAGTATGAATCATACAAACCAAGACTGTGCATGTGAATAGAAATAAGTAAAAAAAAAAATTGGGATTGCCTCAGAAGGCTGCAAAACTGACTCCTTCCAGAAATGTTGGGCCTTTAGAGCTAATCTTAGATATGTTCTATCTTGTCCCTCCAGAAGAGGGTACCAGCTCCCTGGGCATTATCAACAAGGTCAGCCATGCCTACCATTCACCTTTGCTTTGGATGACAACTGGGTGAGGAGACAGGAGCAGTTGTGAGATCATGGCTACAGGATGCTGATGTAGCCTCTATCACCTTGGCTCCCTTGTTTAGAGAATACACAAACTCATCATAGGCCTTAGACCTTGCCATTTGACACCTGATTTTCTATTTTCCCTTGTAGATAAATTGCACATAATTTTCAATCACATCATTAATAAATTAAAAGATTCAATGGATGAGACATATTGCAATTTTGGGGGTTTTATTCCCTATCGTAAGGGGCCCTGGTAGCACAATGATTAAAAGCTCGGCTGCTAACTGAAAGATTGATGGTTCAAACCCGCCAGCCACTCTATGGGAGAAAGAAATGGCCATCTGTTTTGATAAAGATTATAGCCTCGGAAACCCTATGAAGCAGTTCTACTGTGTCCTGCAGAGTCTCTATGAGTCGGAATCAACTCAATGGCAATGATTTTTTAATCCCATATTGTTAAAGGGTTCTTACAGTTTCACTTTTAAATTTGTTTGCACTTTTAATTTTACATCATGACAAAACTTAGAGGTGACAATAAGAGAATGCATACACCTATACAGCCATGTCTTCCTTTCTTCTGCCTTCTGTTGGCAGAAACAAATACTATCTTTAATTATTTTACTTTAAAAAAAAAAAAAAAAAAAAAACCTCACCACCGTGGAGTTGGACCCAACTTACAGCAACTCCTCCTTGCGTTTCTAAGGCAATATCACTAGGGAAGTAGATTGCCCAACCTTCCTTGCAAGGATCACCATTAATAATAGTTTCCTCCAAATGCTAAAAGCAAATGTATGTTCAAGTCATACGTTTTCTTCACTCACCAACATGTTTATTGGGTGCCCACTGTGTGCTAAGCACTGTTCTAGGCTCTGGACAAACAGCAGTGAGCTAAAGAGACAAACATCCCTACACTTTGTACCCCAATGTTCACTGCAGCACTATTCACAATGGCCAATAATAGGTGAACACTGAACTAATTAGATTAGCATCTGTGGATGACAGACCCAGGCACTGAATTTTAAAGCTCCTTAGGTCTTCCAATGGGCAGCTGGGCTGGGGACATGGCACAGAGTTTTGTGGAATAAGTATGTCTAGGAGAGAATGTTGGGAGCTCTGGTAGCATAGTGCCTAAGGCATTTGACTGCTAACCAGAAGGCTGGTGGTTCAAACCTACCAGTCACTCCTCGGAAGGAAGGTTGGGCAATCTACTTTCATAGTGATACTGCCTTGGAAACCCACGGAGGGGTCTCTGAGTAGAGTCCAACTTGACGGCACATAACAACAACAAGAGGTGAGAATGTCAATTAAGTTGTGGTATGTGGGCTGCTGTGGTGCAGTGAACTACTTTGTACGGCTCTTCTAGCCATGGCCTTTGTGATTCCCACCAGATGATTTTGTGGGACTTGCAAATGTGAGGTGCTTGTGGCTCACCAAAAGGATTGGACAGCTTGCTATTAATGTAAATAAGATACATGACATCCTTGTGAGGGTGGGGACATGCAAATAAGGTGTATGGACCCCTAACACAGGGCTGGGTCAGTTTTGCCATCTCACTAACCTTAAAAGGAGCCATTCTAGAGGTGGAAAGGAGAATCTCACTACCACCAAGAAAGAAGAATCAGGAGTGGAGCACATCCTTGAACCTGAGATTCCTGCTCTGTGACAATGACAGAAAGATTGTGGCAGCAGAGGCAGCAGAACCAAGAGACTGTCATGAGCCAGGCCACAGAGCGAGAAAGTTGAATGCCTTTGGGCGAGAGGCTTGCTAATGGTGTAGGGTGCCTCTACAGATACCTAAGGGCTAAGTTAAAAGAGCTTTGTAACATTTGCCTGAGAAGCGCAGAAGCTGAGGCCAGAGAGAAGCATGCCTGTGACATGGCTGGGAAAGTGCTCTGATTGAAGAAAAATGGAGTTGTTTACTGATCCTGAATTGTAACCTGTTACTTTCCTAATAATCCTTTACTCATAATCATGAGTATTGTGTACGAGTTCTATGTGGCCATTGCAATGAATTATTAAACCCAGCAGAGAAATAGAGTGTACCATGGGAGGGACTGTTTATGTAAGAATTGGTAAAAAGTTTGGGGGGTAGCAGTATGTCATGATTCCTCATTGGGATCAGTCTTGGGCTGATGCTTCTGATAGTGATTTTCTCTCCCCCTTGTGAAATCAGAGGCGGTCAGACAATGATATCACTACTCCTTTTTTGCAGCTGCTTTTGCAATTCCAATTTAGGCGGACATAGTTGTCACAAGTTTTGTTTTTAAGGTCATAGGTGTTTAATAAAAGTTTGAAAGTATAGCAACTAAAATGTTACTAAACCAAACTCATTGCCATCGAGTTGATTCCTACTCATGAGGACCCCATGTGAGTCAGAGTAGAATTGTGCTCCAGAGGGTTTTCAGTGGCTGATTTTTCAGAAGTAGATCATCAGGCCTTTCTTCTGTGGCATGTCTGGGTGAACTCAACGCTCCAATCTTTTTTCTTAGCAGCTGAGTAAAAGCCCTTTCAATACCTAGGGACCTTTTAAAATGTTAGTAGAGATTAGAAATCAAATCAGTGCTCATGGTTTGGGCAGATAATGACTAGCAGGGGTACCATCTGGGTGCTAGCGACACAGGTGTGTTCAGTTTGTGGAAATTCATTGGGTTGTACATGGATGATTTTTCCACTTTACTAGGAGAGCATTATGTTCTGATAAAAGGCTTAAAATTTACACACATGCATATAAAAGATTGGCCACAGAGGTAACAGCAGTTACCTCTTAGGTGGTAAGATTTCAAGCAATTTAGGCTTTTTCTTTTATACTTTTCTGCACTGTTTGAATGTTTTGCTCTGAGTAGGTATCTTTTTCCAAGTGTATGTATTTATTTGGAGCTCTGGTAGCATAGTGCCTAAGGCATATTTGACTGCTAACCAGAAGGCTGGCGGTTCAAACCCACAAGCCACTCCTCAGAAGGAAGATTGGGCAATCTACTTGTGTAGTGATACTGCCTTGGAAACCCAAAGAGGTGTTGCTATGAGTCGAGTCAACTGAACGGCAAATAACAACAACAACATGTATTTATTTAAAAGAATGTTAATGGATAAGAAAGGTAGGGACTAGTAAAAGAAAAGACGGAGAGAGACATTTTATCATTTTGGGGAAAAGTTTTGTCAGTTTCTCATATTTATGATAAAGCACATAGTAATTATTTCATTCCACCACTCATCTGTCGGTTTGTTGTATTGTGGTCACGTGCATGTCGCCATGAGGCTGGAGGCTATGCCACCAGTAATTAAAATACTAGCAGGGTCACCCATGGTGGCAGGTTTCAGCAAAGCTTCCAGATTAAGACAGACTCAGAAGAAGAAAGGGGCCATCCAATTCTCAAAGAATTGGCCAATTAAAACCTTATGAAGGGCAGTAAAACACTGTCTGATATATTATTGACTGGACAGTGTTTCATTCTATTGTACCTAGGGTCGCTATGAGTTGGAGCCAACTCTACGGCATGTAAAAAGAACAACAATTATTTCATTGGGAGCAGCAGTGGCTCAGTGGTAGAATTCTTACCATTTATGAAAAAGACTTAGGATCGATTCCCAGGCAATGTACTTTATGTGGAACCACCATCTATCCTTTAGTGGAGGATTGCATGTTGCTATGATACTGAACAAGTTTCAGGAGAGCTTCCTACCTAATACAGACTAGGAAGAAAGGTCTGGCAATTTACTTCTGAAAATCAGCCAAAGAAAACCCTATGGACCACAACAGTCAGATCCATAACTGATCATAGGGATGGTGCAAGACCAGGCAACATTTTGTTCTGTTGTACATAGGGTTGCCAGAAGTTGGGGATGACTCAGTTAACAACAACAACAGCAGTTTTATTGCTTCTTATTGCAGACCAGTTCTATAATAAGGTCCTGGTAATGGCCTTCAACTCTCTACTCCTACATCTCTCCTAAATCCTGAGGCCCCAACCTCAGCTCCCAGTCTTCTTGTGGCTACCTGGATCTTTTCTGTACCTGTGTGAGGCCCTTACTGTATTTTAAGCAAAAGCAGAGGAACGCTCACTCCAGGCATCCACTCTGACATCTCCTTTGGGGATTGGTTAAGGGGCTAGGGAAGTCCAGGCAAAGCTCCAACAAGGGAGGTCTATGATATGTGGAACTATGTCACTCCACTAGGCATACACTTGAGCTTCCTGAAATTCATCTGACTGGTTTCATAAATCCAAAATAAAATTTTCCTCTTAAACTGTATGCCCCATTATAATCGAAGGAAGGTTGGGCATTCCTACTTCTGTAGTGATACTGCCTTGGAAACCCAAGGAGGGGTCGCTATGAGTCAGGGCCAACTTGATGGCAAATAACAACAACAACAACACTAGATAGAGAAGGGAAAGGGATAGGTACTAGTTACCCATCAATGACATCTGGCCACACAAAAAATGTAGCTGCATCTACCCCAGTTGCAGAGAGATAGCACTGAAATAATTTTATTTAAATCTTATTGGATGATACTTTGTGTTTGATTGATTGATATAGGAGGATTAAAATACAGTGGTTTCATTATTATCTGTCAGTACATCTTATAAACTAAAAAAGAAAAAAATGTAAGGACACCATTGCAAGGAGAAATGCCCACAGTTGTATCAACAAACGTTCCACACTCTCTGCCTGCCAGGCTGACTGCCCCACAAATTTTGGGAAATAAATGGAAAAATCCCCCAGTCCAATTCGAGAATGGCTATGGGTTTATCCTGGATCCTTCAGAGTCAGAATCAAATCAGATGGGAAGGATCTGGGCTCCCATCTCCCAGCACCTATTCTAAAGGCTGTACAAGGTGAATAGAGAGCTTGCAGGATTAGGATCCCCAATTCCCTACCCCAGCAAAACATGCTCTTGAGAAAATGTATTCTGTGCAGAGGCAGCTTTCTTTTTATGTGTGCATTTGATTCTGGTGGCTGAAATTACGGTCTACTGAGATCTTAACATTTCTTCCCTTCTTGGAACCTGAGGTCAAGTGCAGGTCCTGTGATTGACCACTTGTGGTGCAGTGAAGTACTTGGTATGGCCTTTCTATCCATGATCTTTGTTACTTCCATCAGATTACTGGGTGGGACTATGTAAATAAGGTGTATGGAACTCAAATGTGACAATTGGTTAGTTTTGCTCTGCTGCTTTGCTTAAAATGAGCCCTCCTAGAAGCAGAATTGGGGTCTCACTGCCATCAAGATAGAAGAGCTGGAGGTGGAGTGGAGCACATCCTTGGAGCCAAGATCCCTACGCCCGACCTCCTTGGCAGAGATGACTGCCTGAGGAACCAACAGGCATGAAACAGAGCATTGGGCTTGCCAGCCTATGGAGCAAGAAAGCTGAGTGCCTTTGGGCAGGAGGCTTGTTTGGCAGAGTGGGATGCACATAGGTATACCTATCAGTTGATCTAAAAGAGTCTTGTGGCACTTGCCTGAGCAGAGCAGAGGCTAGGCCAACAGGCCAAACAAAGGCCAGAGAGGCATGCCTAAGGTCATGGCAGAGGAGAGACTGTTCTGATCAAAGAGTGGTATCCTGAGAGCATTTCTGAACCTGAATTGTAGCCTGTTACTTCCCTAATAAACCCCATAATCATGAGTATTATCTGTGAGTTCTGTGTCACCACTACAACTAATTATTGAACCCAACAGAAAAGTAGTAAATGCCATGGAAGGGACAGCTAGTGTAAGAGTTGGTAAAAAGGTTGGAGTGTGGTGACATGTCTTGCCTCATAGGAATAAGCCTTGGGCTGCTGGTGGTGATGCTATCTCCCTCTTGTGAAATTAGAGGAGGTCAGAAGATGCCACCTCCATGTCCTTTTTGCACCAGTTATGTCACCTTGAGCAAGCTTGAGCCTTGAGTCTTTTACCTCTGAGATGAGGATAACACATGGAGATTTTTTTTTTTTTTTTCTTTTTTTCCCCTCTCTGTGGCTGAATCCTCTGGGAGGATTCCATGAGCTGGGACAAGTGAAAGTGCTTTTTAGCTTGTAAATCTCCAGACAGCAAATAATGGCTTGCTGAGACTGCAATCTCATTTCCTATCATCTCACCTTCTATTGTCCTCCTGGAATTCCTGATTGGTACAAACAGTTAAAACCATGGCTGCTAAAGGAAAGGTTGGAAATTCTAGTGCACTGATAGGCACCTTGGAAAAAAAGCTTGGTGATCTACTTCTGAAAATTCAGTCATTGAAAACCTGTGGAGCACAGTTCCACTGTGACAAATAGAGTCACCATGAGTTGGAGTTGACTGGATGACAACTGGTTTTATTCTGCACCCAGTCCTGGCTACCATTTTCAAGGCACTCCTCTTGACTCAGGCAAGGATGGGTTGGCCCAGATTCAAGATTAGCTTGCCTGGGCTTGGAGGACAAGAGAGAAGGAGTTGAATCATGTGTTTATATGCTTATTTGTCTCACCTCATTGGAATGTCAACTCCACAAAGGCAGAAGTTCACTGCTGTATTCACTGTTGTAACCTAGTCTCTAGGACAATGACTGGATCCTTTTGTCAATATTAAAACAAGTATGAAAGTTTGTTGAATACTTATATGTATGCATCTGTTGAATGAGTGAGAAGATGCTCATCAGCACACACCCAACAAGAAGTGCCTGGGACACAATAGGCTGGAGGACAGTGCCAAGAGAGAGCTTTACACTAGCTCTGCTTAAAGGTCCCAGCATGTCACTGTACCAGGCTTTAGTGCTGCACAGTACCTCTGTGGTGTGCAAGCCTAAATAGGTAGGTAGGTAGGTAGGTAGATAGATGTGGTCAAGTTGACTCCAATTTATGGCAACCTTATGTACAACAGAACAAAATGTTGCCTGGTCCTACATCAACCTCAAAATCGCTGGCATGTGTTAGCCCATTGATGCAGCTGTTTTGCCAACTAATCTTACCAAGAGTCTCCCTCACCTTTTGCTGGCCCCCTACTTCACCAAATGTAGTCTCCTCTTGTAGTGATTGATCCCTCCTGATGACATATCCAAAGCAAGCAAGTCAGATAATGTTCTGTTGGGATCCATAAGATTTTCATTGACTAATTTTCACAAGTCGATCTCCAGGCCTTTCTTCCTGCTCTGTCTTAGTCTGGAAGCTTCACTGAAACCTGATCACGATGGGTGACTCTGCTGGTATTTGAAATCCTAGTGGCATAGCGTCCAGCATTACAGCAATACACAAGCCACCACAGCATGGCAAACTGACAGATGTCTAATAGGTATGCAACCCTAAAGCCCCATCCATCTTTGGAGTTGCTCCCCTATTGCTATTTGACTAAGCAAGAATAATATGCTTTACATATATTCTCATCAAAATCCCCTCAAAGTTTCTAAAGCTCCAACTTAAGAGACTTCCTTCTCATTTAATAATTTTTTTATTTGATGTTAAATGTCCAAAGACTTATTTAAAAAAAAAAAAAATCTACTAATCCCAATCCCATTTTACATTGTTGGGTGAATTTCCCCTGCTGAGGAAGCTACAGAGGCTGGAAGTTCCATAAGACATGCCTCTGAGTAGAAGCTCTACCTATAGAGTGATGTATTATCTTTGGGGTTTCCTTAGTTCTACAGCCAATTGCATTGGGTCCGGTATGGAAATGGGAAGGCATTTTCAGTGCTGGCATACAGTAAGTGCACATCCCATTTTAATTGAGTGACTAAACAAATAGAGAACTGAGCTCTGGTAGCATAGTGCCTAAGGTACTTGACTGCTAACCAGAAGGCTGGCGGTTCAAATCCACCAGCCACTCCTCGGAAGGAAGGTTGGGCAATCCTACTTCCGTAGTGATACTGCCTGGGAAACCCGAGGAGGGGTGGCTATGAGTCGGGGCCGACTCGACAGCATATAACAACAACAACAATTATTCTCCAGTCCAGAAATCAAGAGAGTAGGAGAATTATAAAGAGCTCAGGAAACTTGAGATAGAAAAAAATGGAGTTGCAGTTTGACCTTGAATAGGAGTGATCAGGAGGCTACCAGATAGAAATCACAAGATAAGTGACAGCCAATAGAACAGGCCCAGGCCAGGAAAAGCAAACAAACAACAACAACAACAAAAAAAAAAAAAAACAAGCAACCAGCCAACTACTAACTGGAGTTTAGGTGTCAACTATTGGGAGCTCTGGTAGTGTAATACTTAAGGCATTTGACTACTAACCAGAAGGCTGGCAGTTCAAACCCACCAGCCATTCCTCAGAAGGAAGACTGGGCAATCTACTTTCATAGAGATACTACCTCAGAAACCCAAGGAGGGGTCACTATGAGTCAGATTCAACTCGATGGCATTGAGTTTGGTTTGGTGAATCAGGAGGGCAAAACTTCATCTTGCTGACTTTGGACACATCATTAGGAAAGACCAGCCTCTACAAAAGGGCATCATGTTTGTTAAAGGAGAGGGTCAGTGGAAAAAGAGGGAAACCTTCAGTGAGATGGGTTGATATGAAAGCCACAACAGTAGGCTCAAACATATCAGTGATCACAAAGATGATGTAAGACTGGGAACATTTTTTTTTCTGCTGTACATGGGTTCATCATGGGTGGGAGCCACCTGGGCAGTGACTAACAACAATCAGGAATGCAATTTGTGAAATTGTTGTTTTCATGTCCTTGTCTATGTCCTTTTTGTTTTCTCTTAGCTTTTTTTTTTTTTAATCTTTATTTTGATTTGGGTGAAAGTTTATAGAGCAAATTCACTTTCCATACAACAGTTCATACATATTGTCTCATGACATTGACTGCAATTTCCCACAATGTAACAGCTCTCTTCCCACTGTCCCCCCCCCCACAGCTACCTCTTCCCTGTGTCCTTCTCTCCCATGCACTCCTGCCCCCCGAGCTGTCTCCCTGTGCATACACAGCCAATATATTCTCCCATGATTGATCTCTCCAAGGAGTGTATTTACCTAATGTAATTGTTCAGCTCATATACCTATCTTTTATTTGGCTGGAAGTTCCACGAGTGGGTTCAATTTCAGACTGAAGGGCAAAGAGGGGCCATAGTGTCGGGGGTTCCACCAGGCTCTACCAGACCAGTAAACCTGATCCTTTTTTTCTTTCTTTCTTTTACATGATTCTGAGTTTTGTTCCACATAATTCTCCCACTCTATCCAGGATCTCCTACATAGATCCCCCTCCAAGTGGCTGACCGTGGTAGCTGGATGCTATCTAGTTCTGGTCTCATAGTCGTATAGGCTGAGGATCGCAGGGTCCACCAATCTCTTGGACTAATTGTTTCCATGTGTCTTTGGTTTTCTTCATTCTTCTTTGCTCTGGACAAGGAGAGACCCGTCAGTTCATCTAGATGGCCATTTGCAAGTTTTTAAGATCCCAGTCGTTATTCACCAAAGTAGGATGTAGAATAAAGTTTTTGTGTAGTATGTTATGCCAATTGAGCTTGATGACCCCTGCGACCATGGTCCCAAGCCCACAGGTCCAACAACTCGCTCCCTCTGGGTACCTGGCTGTGGCCAAGAAGTGACTGCAACCTTGTCCTTTGTCAGCTCTACTATATACCTGGACATTCTTACAGAACATACAAATACGCTTGTACAAACATTGTCTGCCAACGCTATAGATGGTCATAGGCACACTCCCTCCTACATAGATGTTCCTAGTTGTTCAGCCTGTTCTCCCATCTGTCCACTCGTAGATCAATGTTTGACATCACTGACAACTCAGTACTGTATGTGCAAAAGGGTTCATCTTTGTTGCCTGTACCCCCCATGTACCTCTCTATGTCTTCCTCTTCCACAGTGCCACCATGTTGATCACTCACATTTGGTACATGGCCCTTCCCTTCACCTGAATCAATACTTGTCTCTACCTATCTAGCAGTGTTCACTCTCCTCTCTTCCCCTCCCAATCCCGGTAACCAACAAAGAAATTTTCCTTCCATATATAAACCTTTCCTTGACTTTTTACAATAATGAACTAATACAATATTTATTCTTCTGTGATTGACTTATTTCACTCAGCATAATGTCCTCCAAGTTCATCCACGTTATGCAGTGTTTAGCAGATTTTACATTACTCTTTAGGGTTGCATAGTACTCCATTGTGTCTATATACTGTAGATTGGTTATCCATTCTTCTGTTGATGGGCACCTAGATTGTTTTAACCTTTTGCTATTATAAATAGTGCTACGATGAACATAAGTATGCATATATCTGTTCTTGTCCTGGCTCTCACTTCTTTAGGATATATACCTAGTAATGGGATTGCTGGGTCAAATGGTATTTCTAATTCCAACTTTTTAAGGAATTGCCATACTGCTTTCCACAGTGATTTTATCATTTTACAGTTCCACTGGCAGTGTTTGAGAGTCCCAATCTCTCCGTATCCTCACCAGCATGTGTTATCTTCTGTCTTTTTGAACATTGCTATTAGTGCTGGAGAAAGATGGTATCTCATTGTTTTGATTTGCCTCTTATGATCATCTTGCTAATGATCATGAACATTTCTTCTTGGTCACCTGAATAACCTCTTTGGTGAAGTGTCTATTCATGTCTTCTGCCCATTTTTTAATTGGATTATTTGTCTTTTTGATGTTGAGCTGTTGGAGTTTTCTATAAATTTTAGAGATAAGTCCCTTGTCAGATATGTTGTTGACAAATATTTTTTCCCAATCCATAGGCTTTCATTTTACTCTTTTGGAGAAGTCTTTGGAAGCACATAAAAATTTAATTTTTAGAAGGTCCCATTCATCTACTTTATCTTCTACTGTTTATGTATTTTGGGTTATGCTTGATAGTCTATTTAAGCCATATATTGTTGCTGTCATTATGGTAGGGCCCCTAAATTTGCCCCGATTTTTTCCTTGAGGAACATTATAGTTTTAGTTTCCCATTTAAGTCTTTGATGCATCTGGAGTCTGTTTTTGTGTATGGTGTGAGGTACAGATCTTGTTTCATTTTTCTGCAAATGGATATCCAGTTTTGCCAGCACCGTTTGTTAAAGAGACAATCTCTTACCAATTTAATGTATTTCAGTCCTTTGTCAAAGATCAGCTGACCATAGATTGATGGATCTATTTCTGGGTTCTCAATTCTATTCCACTGGTCTATGTGTCCATCATTGTACCAATATGAAGCTGTTTTGACTACTGTGGCTTAATACTAGGTTTTGAGATCTGGAAGTGTGAGACCTCCTACTTTATTCTTCTTCTTCAATAGTGCTTTGCTTATCTGAGGTCTCTTTCCTTTCCATATAAAGTTAGTGATTGGTTTTTCCATAACCTTAAAAAATGTTGATAGAATCTGGATTGGGATTGCATTAAATGTATAGATTACTTTGGGTAAAATTGACATTTTCACAATGTTCAATCTTCCTATCCACGAGCATGGTATGTTCTTCCATTTATGTAGCTCACTTATGGTTTCTTGAAGTAGTCTTTTGTAGTTTTCTTTGTACAAGTCTTTTGTGTCCCTGGTAAGATTTATTCCCAAGTATTTAATTTTTTGGTAATTATTATAAATGGTGTTGATTCCCTGATTTCTTTTTCAGCAATCTCTTTGCTGGTGTAGAAGAATCCAACTGATTTTTGGATGTTGATCTTGTATTCTGCCACTATGCTAAATCTCTCAATTAGTTCCAATAGTATTTTTGCTGAGTCTCTTGGATTTTCTATGTATAGGATCATATCATCAGCAAATAGGGATAGTTTGACTTTTTCCTTACCAATTTGGATGCCTTTGATTTTCCTTTCTTGCCTTATTGCCCTGGCTACAGCTTCCAATATAATGCTGAATAAAGTGGTGATAGAGGGCATCCTTGTCTGGTTCCTGTTCTCAAGGGGAATGGTTTCGGTCTCTCTCCATTGAGTATAATGTTGGTTGTTGGTTTTGCATAGATGCCCTTTATTATGTTGAGGAATGTCCCCTCTATTCCTATTTTGCTGAGAGTTTTGATCAGGAATGGGTGTTGGATTTTATCAAATGCTTTTTCTACATCAATTGATATGATCATGTGTTTCTTTTTCTTTGTTTTATTTATGTGTTGGATGACATTGATTGTTTTTGTAATGTTGAACCATCCTTGCATACCTGATGTGAACCCCACTTGGTCATGATGAATGATTTTCTTGATATGTTGTTGCAGTCTATTGGCTAGGATTTTGTTGAAGATTTTTGCATCTATACTCATGAGGGATATTGGTCTGTAGTTTTCCTTTAGAGTGATGTCTTTGCCTGGTTTTGGTATCAAGGTATTTTGTTTTGGATATGTTGTTGGAGTCTGTTGGCTAGGATTTTGTTGAACATTTTCATGCATATTCATTAGGGATATTGGTCTGTAGTTTTCCTAATTTTTAGTGATGTCTTTGCCTGGTTTGGTATCAAGGTTATGCTTGCTTCATAAAATGAATTTGGGAGGATTCCATCCTTTACTATGTCTGGAATAGTTTGAGTTGGATAGGTGTCAGTTTTTCTCTGAACTTTTGGTAGAATTCACCAGTGAAACCATCTAAGCCTAGACTTTTTTTGTTGGTAAATTTTTTATGACCTGTTCAATTTCTTCTTTTGTTATGGGTCTGTTCAACTTTTCCACCTCAGTCTGTGTTAATTTAGGTAAGTAGTATGTTTCTAGAAATCTGTCCATTTCTTCTAGGTTTTCAAATTTGTTGGAATACAGTTCTTCATGGTATCCTGATACTGTCTTTTTAATTTCAGTTGGTTCTGTTATGGTGTCGCCGAATTCGTTTCTTATTTGTGTTATTTGTATTCTCTCCCTCTTTTCCTTTGTTAAATTTGGCCATGGTCTGTCAAGTTTACTAATCTTTTCAAAAAACCAAATTCTATTCTTGTTGATTTTTTTCTACTGTCTTCCTAATTTCTGTTTCATTGATTTCTGCTAAAATCTTATTTCCTTTCTTCTGGTAATTGTAGGCTTTTTTTTTTTTACTGTTCTTATTCTAATTGTTGGAGATGATGGGTTATAATGTTGACTTTCGCTCTTTCTTCTTTTTTGCTGTGTGCATTTATTGCTATAAATTGACCTCTGATCACTGCTTTTGCTGTGTCCCAAAGATTTTGGTATGTTGTGTTTTCATTGTCATTTGATTCAAGAAATTTTTTAGTTTCATTTTTTATTTTTTCTCTTACCCATTCTTTCTTAAGGAAGGTGTTGTTCAGTTTCCATGTGTTTGCTCTTTTTCCATTGATCTTCCTAATGTTCATTTCTAATTTGATAGCATTGTAATTTGAGAAGACACTTTGCAGTATTTCAATAATTTTATATTATGAAGGATTGCTTTATGGCCTAACATATGGTCTATCATGGAGAATGTTATATGTGCACTGGAAAAGAATATATATTGTGCTGTTGTTGGATGAAGTGCTCTGTAAATGTCTATAAGGTCACATTGGTGGATTGTATTGTTTAGTTCTTCTGTGTCTTTGTTGAGTTGCTTTCCAGTTGTTCTGTCTTTCATTGAAAATAGTTATTAAAGTCTTCCGCTATGGCTGTGGAGTCATCAATTTGTCTTTTCAATTCTGTTAAAGTCTGATTTATGTATTTTGGGACTCTTTCATTGGGTCCATAGATATTTATTATGGCTATATCTTCTTGTTTGATTGATTTTTTAATCATTATATAATGTCCTCCCTTGTTTCATATGGTGGTTCTTGTCTTAAAGTTAATTTATAATAATAGAAATTAATATTTCCACTCCTGCTCTTTTTTGGTTGCCATTTGCTTGGTATATCTTTTTCCAGTCTTTGGTTTTTAGTCTCTTTTTGTCTTTGTCTCTAAGGTGTGTCTCTTGTAGAGAGCATATTGATGAGTTATGTTTTCTTATCTACTCTGCAACTCTCTGTCTTGAGTGATGCATTTAATCCATTGACATTCAGTGTAATTGTTGAGAAGTATGAATTGGTTGCTGTTATGTGTGTTTTCTTTGTGTTTCTGGTGTCTTTGTTCCATATAATTTTCTGTGTTGAGCTCATTTTGTTTATGAATCATGTTATGATTTCCTTTGTT
This sequence comes from Orycteropus afer afer, assembly GCF_000298275.1. Classification (NCBI taxonomy): domain Eukaryota; kingdom Metazoa; phylum Chordata; class Mammalia; order Tubulidentata; family Orycteropodidae; genus Orycteropus; species Orycteropus afer. The sequence continues at coordinate 7,291,693 of NW_006921606.1, forward strand.
GCTGTTATTTTAATTTCTGCTAAATATTTGTGCTGGTCCCTTTTTGATTGTGATGTGAAGGTTTATAATTTTTCTTTGATGTTACCCTGTGATTTATAATTTTCTCCCCAAGTTTAGAACAGTCCATTCTATCTTGCAACTCTCTTGACTTCCTAACCATTTAGAAGTTCTGTAACTACACTATTTTTTCCCTCTTTGTGGTTTATAGTTGTCCTTGGTTGTCAATTGATGTCTTTGGTTCTCTGTTTAAAATCTTGTAAGCTTATTTTACTATGGATATGTCCATAGCTGCGTTGGTTTCTGGGTTATGTCATCTTGAGTATTAGTGGTCGGTTGCTGTTTGCTATTGGTTCTCTGTATAAAGAACTCCCTTTAGTATGTCTTATAAGCTTCGTCTGGTTTTAACAAACTCCCTTAATTTCTGCTTATCTGGAAATCTCCTAATTTCATCATCATATTTGAGGGACAGTCTTCCTGGGTATATAATTCTTGGTTGGAAATTTTTCTCTTTCAGTGTTTTAGATATACCATCCCATTGCCTTTTTGGCTGCATGGTTGCTACTGAGAAATCAGAGGTTAGTCTTATTGGTTGCCTGTTGTAGGTAACTTTTTGTTTTTCCTTTGCTGCTTTCCTGATTCTTTCTTTGCTTTTGGTTTTAGTGAGTTTGATTATGACATACCTTGGTGATTTTCTTTTAGGGTCTATCCTGTTTGGGGTTCATTGGACTTCCTGAATGAGTATATTTTCATCATATCAGAGAAGTTCTCTTCCAATGAATCTTGGAAAATTTTCTCAGTGGTTTTATTTTCCTCTCCCTGTTCTGGAATTCCAATTACACATAGGTTATTCCTTTTGATGATATCCCACATGAACCTTAGGCTTTCTTCATTTTGTCTTGATCTTTTTCTGATTCATCCCTTTCCAAAGAAATATTCAGGTGTTTGTCTTCAATCTCACTAATTCTGTCTCCCATTGATTAAATTTTACTCCTTTGCCCATTCAATGTGTTATCAATTTCTGAAAATATAGTATTAATCTTCTGGATTTCTATCTGTATATTTTGTATCAGTTCTGATTTTTCATTTATTTTGTCATTTTGTTCTTGTATTTTCTTCCAAAATTGTTCTAAGGCTTTGTCTGTGTTTTCCTTGGTCTGCTTCTCAATCCATTGAAGGTACCTAAATATAATTCTTTTGAATTCCTTACCAGGGAGTTCCAATGCTGCTTCTTCTTCAGGGATGTGTTCTGGGTCTGTATCCTTGTCCCTTTTTTTTTACTGCTTTATCTTCCTTCTTTCTGTGGACTGGGATGGTCTGTTTTCTTGGAGACATTGTGACTTTGTTGTATTTATATTTAGTTGGTGATTGTGTATTGGAGTGATTTGCCCAAGATTTTCATATTATTTGTTTTGTTTGGCTGTATCTGAGTAAGCAGGGTTCTGTGCTCCTCTATTCGCTAGTTGGCAGCACTTATGCACTCAGCACCTGTCTTCTGGTAGGTGTGATAGAGAATGAGAGTGGGTGCACAGATCTCGGTTAACTGTTTGTGAAGAGGAGTCAAGGATGAGTCACTCTTTTATTGGCAGTCATGTGTTATTGGCCAGTTGGTGCAGAAGACAATGGTAGCCCTCACTCAATAAGCAGGGCTGCAGGAGGTGTGGGTGTGATTGGGTCATATGGGCACAGTTGTTGTCTCCCATTCAGTTAGACAAAAACAACAATTAAAAAAAAAAAAAAACACCAAAAAAGTAAAAGCAAGAGGACAAAAAGGACACACTGCATAAACACACAGGAACAATCACCAAAAAGGGGAAAAAAAGAAAAAGAAGAAGAAAGGCAATAAATGAGAGAATAGAAAAACAGGGGGTGGAAAATCCCACAATATTTGAGGAGGGGAGAATAAGAGGCAAGAGGTAGAGTAAGAGAATAATGAAGAAAAAAGGGGAAAAATGCAAAAAAGAAAAACAAGGGATGGGGAGAACCACAAAAAGAAAAAAAGGCGGGGGGAACCAGGAAAAGGGAAGAGAGAAAAAGCCAAAAACTAGAACCTGCAAAGAAAGAATAAAAATTAAAAAGAAGAAGAAAAAAAAAGTGAGGGAGTGGGCAGCAGGGCATCCAGGCTCCTTCAGAGCACACAGACTGGGATGGAATTTCTGCCAGCCCATCTGAGGAGAATTCCAGCTCTACTTCTCCCAAGACAGATTTGTTCTTTCTTCTGGCAGTCCATGGCACTTTTAGGATTCTTCACCAACACCACAATTCAAATACATCAATTCTTCTTCAGTCTTCCTTATTCATTGTTCAGCTTTCACATACATGTGAGGTGATTGAAAAGACCATGGCTTGGGTCAGGCACACGTCTTCAAAGTGACATATTTGCTCCAGAAACTGACAGACTATGCTAATTCAAAACCAAATTGTACATTTCCTGAAGATTTAGGGACTCTGTTTTTTCTGCTGTTTAATTCCTGTCTCCTAAATAATATTGGTCTTTGTTGTTGTTAGGTGCCGTGGAGTCAGGTCTGACTCATAGTGACTGTATTCCAACAGAAGGAAACACTGCCTGGTCCTGCACCAGTAATATATCAGACAGTGTTTCACTGCTATTGATAAAGTTTTCAGTGCTCAATTTTTTCAGAAACGGCTGCCACCATCCTTCTTCCCAGTGTGTCTTAGTCTCTGGAAGCTCCACTGAAACCTGTCCACCATGGGTGACCCTGCTATGCTAGAAATAATGGTGGCATAACTTTCAGCCTCACAGCAACACATAAGCCACCACAGTATGACAAACTGACAGACGAGTGGTGGATATTGATCCCTGGTACATGTTAAATAAACATTTGTGAAAAATATTGGATGTTCATGAATATTTAAAGACAAGGGGATTTTTATGGTGATTCTCAAACTTACTTGCTAACAGAGCCCTTTTTTATGAACCATCTCTTGGTACAAGGATTGCCCACTTTGGGAAACACTGAATCTTTGGAAAGATCTGGAAGAGTGTTTTATATGGTGGATTTTGTATAGTCCTGGTTCCTTAACCGGGAGCTCTGGTGGTGTAGTGCATAAGGCATTTGACTACTGACCAGCCACTCCTCAGAAGGAAGGTTGGACAATCTACTTCCACAGTGATACCACCTCTGAAACCCAAGGAGGGGTCGCTATGAGTTGGGACTGACTCGATGGCAGTGAGTTTGGGTTTTAGTAGGTTTTGGTTCTTTAACTAGTAGCAACTTTTTCACCCTTTGAATGCCCAGCACCTTACAAAGTGTCCCATTTCTAGTAGGTGATGAGAAATGCTTGTGTCTGTTGATGCTCAGTTTGTGAAGAAAAATATTTATGGGAGTGAATGGTCTGATCACACATTTGTATTAACAAAAATGTGATGCTTTGAAATGTTTAAATGCTACCCAGGCACTATTTATAGCTCCTCCATTTAAAAGGAGAGACTGTCAGAAATGTCATGCTTGCTCAGCTTTGCAGTAATAACACTATTTATTGCAGGGATACAAATAGTAATGCTAGCAATATTTAGCAGTGGCATCCAGCTTCCCTTTTGCGGTGCATGCTAACACAGTATTTTGTGTGTCAACTACAAATTATCAATTACAGTTCTCCTAGAGGGGGCCAACTTCCTTTCTTCTCCTGAGCCATTGGCAGTGTTTGCAAGACTGAGAGAAGCCCTTACTCTCCTTGCCTTCCCAGCATTTTTTATTTTAGGATTTTAAAAGAAAATGCACACAAATGTTGCTCAAATTTGTGGGGACTGGAAGGGGTCAGGGCCTGTGGTGAGTACAGCTTTCACTCCAGGAATCAAGGGCACAGTAGGGGCTCCTGTTGGGCCCTGTACACATGTTGTTTTAAATTTACTCATAAGATGCATTCCTGGGAAGATCAAGAATTACAGGGGAAAATGGTGAAAGGTCAGCAGAAGAGGAGGGGGTTGGCTGATAATACCAAAACCCAAAAACAAACCCATTGCCGTCAAGTCAGATCTGACTCATAGCAACCCCTCCCTGTGTTGTCGAGGCGGTATCATTATGGAAATAGATTGCCCAACCTTCCTTATGAGGAGTGGCTGGTCGTTCAGCCTTCTGGTTAGCAGTCAAGTGCCTTAGGCACTATGCCACCAGAGCTCACTGGTTGATAATAGTGGTAACGTGGTAATGAAAGCATTTCAAGTCTATGTTTAAGAACGATACTTTTTTGATTGTTCAAAGTGTTTGTTTTTCCCCTGAAGAAAAGATAAATGAATTGGAAAATTCTAAGAAACTCTATAAGAGAGGGGATTACACATCCAGATGGAAGATGGTTGCTGAGAAGCATCACTAATTATATTTAAGGGATTAGTAATAAAAGGACAAATTCAGAAGTCAAAAGATGTCTAAGAGAAAAAGAAGATTTTTAACTCTAAGATCACAGGACTTAAAGAATTAAATAAGTTCTTGTGTTTGCTTCTGTGTGAACAGTAGCCTACCTACATAAGGCTAATTTCCAAACTGTCAAGTTGACTTATATGCTCAATTTCCCACTTCATCATTCTGACACCAGCCACCCATATGGCACTCTGTCCCTCTGACCCTAAACACCTAGAGCTGGGTCTCCTCAAGTTAGGACTCTGTCCTTCTAGGCTCTGACAAATAGGCACACTGCTGGTTCTCACTGCCCCTGCTGGGTTTGATAATTCACTACAATTACTCACAGAACTCACAGAAACTATCACTTAAACTTACAGTTACCCATTTATTATGACTAGAATGGATACAACTGTAAAAATGCATCAGGCAAGCTCTGGGAGAGGTCCCAGCAAGAAGACTTACCACAGGGACATGCCATACTTTCTCCTGTGCATGGATGTTCTTACCAATCTTGGAAGCCCCAAAGAGAGAGCTCAAAAGTCCACAGTCTCATGACTGGAGCCTATGCATTATTATGACTGATCCAATCAGTGAGTACATATGACTACATAATGCCTCCCTCTCTTTCTGAGGCCTGTTGCCAGGGTAGGGCCCGAGTATCCCACTGCTTATTTAGATACATTTAACTGTAGCCTGTCTCCTTTAGAAAGTAGGGTTTCCAACAGATTCATTCCAGTTCCATCCCCTGCTGAGAGCTGGCATTTCCACCCCAGATATACTGAATCAGAATCTGCATAATAACAAGATCCCCAGGTGATTCTTAAGTATATGAATGAATATGAATCTTACGTATATAAGAATCCCTTGGTAACTTGTTAGATGTAGATTATGATTCAGTATATCTGGGGTGGAAATGCAAATGTTCAGCAGGGGTTCAAATGGAAATGAACTGGTTCAAAACTCTTTTAGAAAAAAAAAATACCTTAATCGCTCAGGCTAATTTTCAAAAACCAGAGACAAAAAGCCAAACATAGTACTTTGTCCCATTTGCTTAGTTCTTTGTCCTCCATTTGCTGATGGGGTACAGCTCAAAACGGGAAGAAATAACTGCAAACACCCATTAATAATTGGAATGTGGAATGTACAAATTATGAATCTAGGAAAATTGAAAGTTGTCAAAAATAAAATGGAATGCATAAAGATTGATATCCTAGGCATTAGTGAGCTGAAATGGACTGGTATTGGCCATTTTGAATCAGACAATTATATGGTCTATTATGCTGGGAATGATAAATTGAAGAGAAATGGCATTGCATTCATTGTCAAAAAGAATGTTTTAAGATCTATCCTGAAGTAAAAACACTGTCGGTGTTAGGATAATATCCAAATACCTACAAGGAACATCAGTTAATATTACTATTATTCAAACAACTAAGCCAAAGATGAAGAAATTGAAGATTTTTACCAACTTCCACACTCTGAAATTGATCAAACATGTGATCAAGATGTATTGATTATTACTGGTGATTGGAATGTGAAAGTTGGAAACAAAGAAGAATCATAGGTAGTTGGAAAATATGGCTTTGGTGATAGAAATGATGCCACAGGTTGTGTAATAGAATTTTGCAAGAACAGCAACTTACTCGTTGCAAATACCTTTCTTCAACAATAAACAGTGGCTATTCATGTGGACTTCGCAAGACAGAATGCACAAGAATCAGATTAACTACATCTGTGGAAAGAGGCAACAGAGAAGCTCAGTATCTTCAGTCACAAAAAGGGTGGGAGCTGACTGTGGAACAGACTATCAATTGCTCATATGCAAATTAAAGTTGAAGTGGAAGGCAATTAAGACAAGTCTACAAGAGTCAAAATATGACCTTGATTATATTCCACCTAAATTTAGAGACCACCTGTAGAATAGATTTGATGCATTGAACACCAGTGACGAGTGTGGGATGACATCAAGAACACCATACATGAAGAAAGCAGATGGTCATTAAAAAGACAGGAAAGGAAGAAAAGACCAAAATAGATGTCAGAAGAAACTTGCTTTTGAACAGAGAGTAGCTGATATGAATGGAAGAAATGATGAGATGAAAGAGCTGAACAGAACATTTCAAAGGGCAGCTTGAGAAGACAAAGCATTATAATGAAATATGCAAAGACCTGGAATTACAAAACCAAAAGGGAAGAACATATTCAGCATATCTCAAGCTGAAAGAACTGAAGAAAAAATTCAAGCCTTGAGTTGCAATACTCAATGGTTATATAGGCATAATACTGAATGATGCAGGAAGCATCAAATGAAGACAGAAGAAATACAGAGTAACTGTGCAAAAAAGAATCGGTGGATGTTCAATTATTTCAGGAGGTGACCTATGATCAAGAACCAATGGTATAGAAGGATGAAATTGAAGCTGCACTGAAGGAATTGGTGAAAAACAAGGCTCCAGGAATTGACAGAATACCCATTGAGATGTTGCAGCAGATGCAGCACATGCCAAGTAATTTAGAAGACAGCTACCTGGCCAACTGACTGGAAAAGAGCAATATTTGTGCCCATTCCAAAGAAAGGTGATCCAACAGAATGTGGAAATTATCAAACAATATTATTAATATCACATGCAACTAAAATCTTGCTGAAGATAATTAAAAAACAGTTACAGCAGTACATTGACAGGGAACTTTCAGAAATGCAAGCTGGATTCATAAGAGGATGTGGAATGAGGGATATCATTGCTGATGTCAGATGGATCTTGGATGAAAGCAAAGAATACCATAAAGATGTTTACTTGTGTTTTATTGACTATGTAAAAGCATTAACTGTGTAGATCATAACAAATTATGTATAATATTGAGAAGAATGGGAATTCCAGAACACTTAATTGTGTTCATGAGGAACTTCTACATATACCTGGAGGTTGCTGTTCAAGTGGGAGCTCTGGTGGTGTAGTGCCTAAGGAATTTGACCACTAACCAGAAGGCTAGCAGTTCAAACCCACCAGCCACTCCTCAGAAGGAAGAGAGGGCAATCTACTTCTATAGTGATATAGCCTTGGAAACTCAAGGAGGGATCACTATAAGTTGAAATTGACTCAACAGCGGTGATTTTGGTTTTTGATTGTTCAAACAGAACAAGGAAATACTGCATGGTTTAAAATCAGGAAGGGTGTGAGTTAGTTTTGTATCCTTTTACAATACTTATTCAGTCTCTATGCTGAGCAGATATTTTGAGAAGCTGGACTATGTGAAGAAAAACACAACATCAGGATTAGAGGAAGACTTATTAACAACCTGAGATATGCAGATGACACAACTTTGCTTGCTGAATGTGAAGATGACTTAAAGCACTTACTGATAAAGATTAAAGACTACAGTCTGCAGTATGGATTACACTTCAACATAAAGAAAACAACAATCCTCACAACTGGACCAATAAGCATCATCACGCTAAATGGAGAAAAGATTGAAGTTGTCAAAAATTTCATTTTACTTGGATCCATGATCAACACCCATGGAAGCTGTTGTTGTTGTTTTGTTGTTATGTGTCATCAAGTTGGACCTGACTCATAATGACCCCTCCTTGGGTTTCCAAGGCAGTATCACTACAGTAGTAGATTGTCCAACCTTCCCTCCGAGGAGTGGCTGGTGGGTTTGAACCTTCAGCCTTCTGGTTAGTAGTCAAGAGCCTTAAGCACTACACTTCCAGAGCTCCCACCCATGGAAGCAGCAGCCAAGAAATCAGATGTCATATTGCACTGGACATAGTGCTCCAAAAGACCTTTTTAAGGTGTTGAAGAGCAAAGATGTCACTTTGAAGACTAAGGTGCACCTAACCCAAGTAATAGTGTTTTCAATTGCCTCATATGCATGTTAAAGCTGGACAATGAACAAAGAAGACTGAAGAAGAGTTGATTTCTTTCAACTGTGGTGTTGGCAAAGAGTACTGAAAATACCATGGACTGCCAGAAGATCAAACAAATCTGTCCTGGAAGAAGTACAGCCAGAATGCTCCTTGGAAATGAGAATGGCCAGATTTCATATCTCACTTACTCTGGTCATGTTGTCAGAAGGGACCATTCCCTGGAGAAGGATATTATGCTTGGTAAAGTGGAGGGCAGCAAAAAAGGGGAAGACCCTCAACAAGGTGGATTGACACAGTGGCTACAATGATGGGCTCAAGTATAGCAAGGATTATGAGGATGACATACGACTGGGAATTGTCTCGTTCTGTCGTACATAGTGTTGCTATGAGTCAGAGCCAACTTGACAGCACCTAAAAACAACAACAACAACAGTTCTTTGCCCCACAAACTCTCTTCCCAGTGGTGAAAAATATTTGGCTGTATTTTGTTACTAAGATGAGCTATAATAATGGACAGTATTTATTGCTTCACAAGATCATTTGTATTTTTTTTTCCACTTCTTTTTGTAAAATCAGGTTGTTTGGAGTGAACAATGTTCTGAGTACATCATGGAGCAAGCGAATCCACAGGACAAGCTCTTTCCATTAAGACCATGTAGATACCAATTAAAATAACAGCACCTTTGTTAATTACTGCCATCCTAACAAAAATACCACAAGAGAGTGGCTTTAAAGAACAGAAATTTATTGTCTCACAGTTTTGGAGGCTAAAAATCCAAATCAGTGTCTAAGCTAAATGGAGTCCCTCCTTGTTGGTAGCCCTGGGCATTACTTGATGTTCCTTGGCTTGTAGACAATCTTAATGTCATTTGTTTTTCCCTATGTGTGTGTATAATGTTCTTTTTACAACTTGGAAGTGATTTGATTTATGATCCACTCTACTCTGATTAATGTGGTCCATTAACATAACAAAAGAAAATTCACAGTTGCCAAAAAGGGTCGTATTTACAGCCACACAGTTAAGATTTCAATTCTTGTGGGAGAGGGGGCAAGGGTGGGGACACAATTCAATTCATAATAATCAGGAATCTAGAAACTCCTTAGTGAATATGTAAAACCTTGTGAAAGAAAGAAAATTAGCCCCTGTTAAGAGCTACATACCAAGAAAGAAGAGTGAACACTTCAAAAGTAGTGAAAACCATATTGAGTACACATTATTAATACCAGGAAAACCCCTAAAATTCCTCTCCCTTCTCCTAAAAAAAGAAAAGAAAACTGTAAGAGTCACTCTCAGAACATAGATGACATTCATTCTCATATAAAGAGAAATGGACAGAACAACCATTGATCTTGTTGGGGTTTTAAAAACATAAAATGTAGTGATTGCTTCAACAGAAAATTTAGAACCACTGGAAACAGTTAATAATAATAATAACAATAAAGACAACACTTCAGAATATTGTATCAATAAAATTAGGTTCAAAACGAAGGATGAAACCCTTCATGAATATTATGAAAGAAACATTGTGAGGTACTAAGCACAGGAACCCTCTTTTTCCAAACTTTTAAGCAAATCAGTGTGTGGCAAGAAGTCAATCCATGTTAGCCATTGCTGATGCCATTATTCTTAAAGTAACAGAATAAATTAGTGCCCCAGAACCATAATTTAAACTATAAGCAAATAGAATTTCCAGGATTGATTAAAGAACTTAGACTTAGAAACTGAAACAGACGTAGGCATTTAAAATATTCCACATCTCATTCCAAAAAGGAATGTAAGCTGTGGGGTGCAGCTACATAACAGATAATCTGTGAAGAAAGAAACAATTAGACCAATCAATAGATAAATGAAAAGAGGCTCTGGGATAACGGGACCATCACCAGATATTGGCCCGTTTGACCCTTCTCAGCAACTCTCTGAGTATCTCAATTTTTTTAGAAGATGCAATGGTCGGTGACAGAGCTGAAGTTTGAATTCTACACTCCATGTTCCTCCTAGCAAGGGCCATGGAGTCTGACAACCACAGAAAGACAGCTAGCAAGTAACACTCTTAACATTTCCCAGCTGAGAGTAGTGAACACAGCCATGTTTTTTCAGTGTTAAGTGTGAAGTGGATACAAGCTGCCAGCATGAGTTTTACCTGTGCTATTCATGTTATTATATTAAATATACAAAAGAGTGATGATTTCCTGCCTTTAAAAAAGTGCTTTAGATTAGGATGAGCTCAAAACTAGCAGTTGAAACTGTACCTTTCCAAAGGCAATGGAAAAGTAGGGTGTTTCTAAAAGGGGGGGGAGGGAGGTGGGGGAATCCTCATGGATTCTTCATCAGATTTGGTAGCAGATAACCCTATTGAAACTCCTTGACTTTACACCTCACTTCCAAACAGTATTTTGACAGAATTATGACAATAATCAACATGAGCGGCAGAAAAGCATAATTTTTTTTTTTTAAATGATCTCAGATATACAAGCTATGAGGAATAGAAAAAAGAAAATAGAGGAGGGAAAGTGTAAATGCAACAGCGCAAATTTCTAAGTGTTTTTTCTCAGCAGTTACTACTCTATATTTATAAATTTCCAATATTTGTTTTGTATTTCTTTTCAGAATTAAGAGAAATGGAAGAAGCTTAAATAAGACTCTTCTCCAAATGAAGAAACAAAAAACATATATAGTAAAAACAGAAAATAACAAAAATATGGTCAGAATGGTTTAAATATAATAATTGTAAGAATGTATGTCAATTGGTCAAATTTTCCTATTTTTCTAGTTTCAGGTTGGATTAAGTAAAAAAAAAGTGAATATTCTACTTAAAGAAAAAAGACAAGTAGATGTGTAAAGAGGAAACATAATTGGTTTGAAAAAATGATATCAAACATACATATTATGATATTAAAGGGGAATATAAAGCAAGAAGGGCTAAGTTCATTTATTATATAATGATAAAAGGCAAAGTGATTAATGAAAAATAATTAAATTTATGTAATCCAAAACACATTGCAACAAAGTACATAAGAGAAACTTAGTTAGAATAGCAAGATTAAATAGAAAGAAACAAAATTCTAGCAGCAATTTTTATTCTATCATAAGACTTAGATGAAGAAAGAAAAGAAATAAGAATTTTCAAAACTGAGCAATACTATTAAGAAGGCTGAGTGAGCAATTTTATGGTGAGAATTAAAGAGAAAAGCAGAATATGGAAAACCTTCAGAGAAAAAAATTACAAAAATTTTTAATAAAGGAAAAACAAAAATTATACACACTACATTATATGGTATCACTGCAATAAAAGTTAATACTTCCTTGAAAAATGAACAAAAAATAATTCCATTGAAACAAAGTTGCTAGCTATCACCTGGTCAGGGAAGAAATTTTAAATATAATAACAAATCACATTCATATATGGAAAACAAAGGTACTGCTCATCAAATCTTTGAACTTAAGAAAAAACTATGTTTAGAAAAAAAGTACTGGTTTAAATCTTTTTATTAACAAGGAAAATAAATTTTTAAAAGCTAAAACCTATTCTTTAAAATTATAGAAAAAGAACTTAGCAAACCCTCAAGGGAAGACGATACATACAGCAGTAAACAAATTGGACAAGAAAGATTCAATAAAATACTAAAGCAGAAAATTTTACTTTGAAGGAAAAAAATGAATTTACTACCTATTTCATGAGAAAGTAATAAAAAATAAAGAAATATTTAAAATCTATAAAAATAGATAAAAGTCATTAGACAATATGTTGTATATTGTAGACAATGGTAATGCATTTGGATATGTAAGTAAAATGGATGATTTTACAAAAGTTACAGAATTAAAAGTAATATATGAAAAGGTTAAGAATGAGCAGACCAGTAGCAAGAAGAAATTAAGATGGTTAGGCAAGAAACTGTTTGCTCAGCCAAAATGAGTTAGAAATTTTTTCAAAATTTCTAATAAACACTAATTTTTGCTCATAAAATTTTTTCTTAAATCTTTTTTAGAATTTGAACAGGCAAAAATGATCCTGCTCTTAAAACCTGGTAATATAAACAAAGGCAATTTATCTCTAGGCAAAACTCTTATAAATGTGAAAATATATTTAAATAGAATATGACCCTACTTTTAAAAGAATCATTTACTCTAAATAGGTATGGTTTATCATAGTAATATATCTAGATTAATTCAGATAAATTTATGAATAAAGTACACAATTTAAATAAATTCAAGAATAAAATTTATATGACCTTCTAAACAGAAGATCAAAATATTTGGTAAGTTTTTTGATGTTCTTTTTGACTTGACGTTCTGTTCTGATAAAAAGTTATAAGGTTGGAATAGGAAAATACTTCTTGACATGATAAAACCTACTAGGCTGTAATAGAAAATTTTTGAGGCATTCTATTTTAAAACAGGCAGAAGCAAAGATTTTTTTTTGTTAAAATCATTTAGCATAGCTTTGTAGATTCTTGTCATCACAACAAGGCATTAAAATGCACTGGGGAAAAAAAAAAAAAAAAAAAACTAACAGCTACCCCTCCTTGGGTTTCCAAGGCAGTATCACTATGGAAGTAGATTGCCCAACCTTCCTTCCGAGGAGTGG
>NW_006921606.1:7304604-7313307 GCF_000298275.1 Orycteropus afer afer
GGGTTTGAACTGCCAGCCTTCTGGTTAGCAGTCAAATACCTTAGGCACTATGCCACCAAAGCTCCCTATAGAGTCAATATTATGAATTAAGAAAGAGCATCATTATCTGAAGTTCAGCCTAAAGAAATGAAGAATTCCAGTTAAAAACATTAGAAATAAAGAGCCCAAAAAAGAGTTCAGATGAATACCATCTGAAAATTCATAGCATATGTAGTATAAACCTGCAAGTAACTGGTAATTCATTCTAGGCAATCCTATTCATAACATCAACAAAAATTTTATAGTATTCAAGAATTACCCTAACTTGAGATGTGCAAAATAAAAAACCAAAAAATATTCTAAACTTCTAAAGGATATATAAAAGAAGACAAGCAACTACACTAGATGGAGTGACTGAATATAAATAATAATATGCTTTCCTGCATTAATTTTTAGGTCTGGTTTACTTTCCATCAAACTTATACAAATATTTATACAATCTGATGAAAACTATTCCAAATATATATATATATAATAAATAGGTTCAAATGGCAAATACAATTTTTAAAGCTTCTTCCTCATTATAAAATACCACAACCAAGTAAAATAAAATGTCTGTTTACTGAAAAAAATAAGAAAATACAGAAAAGTGTAAATAAAATAAAAATCACTTATGATCTCACTGTGTTATTAACAGGTTTCTATTTGTCATTTAAGACTCAAAAGATTTTGCATGCACAGTGAGAAAAAAAAGTACCCTCATAAACAGTAATCTATGGTTTGGGTTTCAATAACAACAAGAAGAATAATAATAAAAGAGAAACAAATTTACACACAACAGAGAATGTAGGAGTAGACTACCATACATAAAAATTTGATAAATAATGAAAAATTAAAAAGCAAATAGAGAACTAATAATTATTTAATGAATGCTTTGGGATACTTAGAAATCACATTTAAAAAAAAAAATAACTTAGACCTAGACTGCAAACTTATTACCACAATAAACAGTGGGTGGATTAAACAGTTAGATGATAGTAATAATAGTAACAGGAAAACCAGGACAAAACTAGAGAACTATGCATGAAAATGATTTTCTTATTTAAGCAATAGAAAAGTCAGGTTGATATAACTAGATTTCTAAAAATCATGGAATAATGAACAATAACTGAAAAAAATGATAGACAAATACTTACTATCAAAAAATGTTGTTGTTGGGTGCTGTAGAGTCAGTTCTGACTCATAACAATCCTATGTACAAGAAAACAAAACACTGCCTAGTCCTGCCCCATCCTCATGATCTTTGCTATACTTGAGCCTACTGTGTCAATTCATCCCACTGAGGGTCTTCCGCTTTTTTCTGACCTCCCATTCTACCCAGCATGATATCCTATCTAAAATAGGTGAAGAATTTATACAAATTCCTCACGACAGGATCAAACATAAAATGCTCAAGGGACACATGTGAAAAAAAGCTGGTAAGACACCAGCATCCAATGTAAAAGCCACCTTTTCTAATGTTTAAAGAAATTCATATTGAATCAAAATTACAGAACTCATTACTGGCAGGGCTTTGGGGAAACAGAGAACTCCTGTTTTGTTGATGGCAATGAAAATTGGTTCACTTCCTCAGAAAGAAATCTGACAACACAATATCACTTTTTTTTTTAAACACTCCTCTCAGAAAAATTTGCCTCTCAGATTTTATCTTAATAAAATTAAAAGGGAAAAATTATGTACCAAGATAATTATAAGAGTATTGTTCAAAATTTCAAACTCTGAAAACAATGTAAATGTATAGAAAAGAAGAATTGTAAATGTTGGAATTAATTGTCCCAATGGGATATCCAAGGTTAGCTGGGCAGCCCACTACACTTCATTTGTTCGACAAAAAGAAATATTCTGATAAAGGTAAAAGCTACTTCTTCTCAAAATAACTTAAAAGATAATTGCAGATGCATTGGAAAATATGTAAGAAAAATAAGAGGATGGAAAGTCAGAAAATAAGTGTATAAAAATATGTAAAATATGGATAATGATGGTATGAAATTAATAAACATGGATACAATTTTTTTTAAAGTTGCAAAGTAATATAAATGATTGAATGATTTAATCAAAGAATGTGATTATTGTTTTAAAATTGTTTTACTAAGAAATACAGTTTTAAGTCTTAAGTTAAAAAATAGAAAAGGAAAAGAGAGAACATACCCTTAAGCTCCCCCTAATGAGGAATTGTGTGCTTTCTGGAATGGAGTTTTAAAGTCACACCTTAGCAAGACCACCCACTAGAATAAAAATTAGATTTACTCCATTGGAAGGAAAGGCAAAGCAGAAGAAAATTACTTCTGATGTGGGACTTTTGCCACTTGTCTCATTCATTTCCTAGGAATCTTGTTCCTCAAGCAAAAATACTCGAAGAATGGCAGGTTGTTTAAGCAATCTGAAGCCAAAGTTCTTGATTTATTGGTGTTTATAGTGTGCTAGTGTCTATATTATTGTTCATGGTCTGAATTAATATGGTATTTTGTTGAAATATTTTTATATTTTGTTTAAAAAGTAAAAAAAAAAAAAGCCCACCGAAGTTAAATTTAATCAAAAACAGCACCATTCTTCTATTGTCTCTTATTGATAAAGAGCGCGTGTGTGTGTGCATGTGTGTGTGTTTCATTCCAGGAGGCTGTGGGAGATGGTAGGCGTTCTTCGGGTTTCTTGCTTGCCCAGCTAAAGGAGTTTTTGAGGACAAGGACCATATGAGATTCATCTCTATATGATAGCCCTAGTGCAGCTCCTGTATATAATACTCTTCATGAAAATAACCAAATAAAACAAATTACTAAGATAATGAAGAGGAATATAATGAATCAGGAGGATAGGGTAAACAGCAGTAAAACAAACCAACAAAAATGAATATAAATAAACTCTTTGTACTCTTTAAGGAAATTTACCCTAAACCATTTATTTAAAAATATTTTCTAAGCTACTTATTATTTAAGATACAACTTGCAATTTTCATCCTTTTAAATCACCTGCAACACTACCTACCATCACAGCATCTCAATGCATTTTGACCCCTCGCAGAAAGAGAAAACAAAGTCTTTTCTTAAATTCTTTTCAGAAGATGTCATTTGAACGTTACTTATAGCAGTTACTTCTTTCTAAACATGGCATCTTGACACGACATATTCATATCAAGATGATCACATTTCTGGAAGAATTGGCTCAGTAGGCTGTGGTGGAGAGTGCTGAAGTGTGGGGTCCAAAGCCTTGGGAATGAGTTCCTGTTTTGCCTGTCTAGTGTGACCTCGAACCAGCCACTCCCCCTACTTAAACCTCAGAGTCCACACATATAAAAAGTGATAATAATGATGTCAGAGACCTTAGGTGGTCCAAACGTTGCTAACCAAAAAGTTGAAGGTTTAAGTCCACACAAGGTATGCTGTAAGAAAAGCTTGGTGATATACTTCTGAAAAATTAGCCACTGAAAACCCTATGGAGCACATTTCTGCTATGACACACACAGCATTGCCATCAATTGGAGTCAACATCAAGGCAACTGGTTCAGTTTGGGTTAATAATGATGTCAGTATCTACCAATTTCACACATGAGTTCTGAGACAAAAACAAAATTTAAATTGGATAAAGTATATAAATGTTAAGATGCTATACAAACCCAAGTTTTTCATTTATAATGCCTCAAGACAACATTTCTTATATTCTTATATTATATATCTTAATTGCTGTTCACGGAATTGAGTACTTATAATGTAAAAGGTACCATCCTCAGGCAATTAATTTGGACTACCCATCCCACTCAACCCCACATGTCCCCCCTCCCAAGCCTGGTCCACTTGATGCATCAGCAGTCCTACAGAGCCCTCCATCCCTATTTACTCTCAGCTTGCTTCCTACCCAGATTCCAGACTGCTGACCTACCCCATCATCACTGTTCTCTCAGACAGCATCCTCCAGCTTCTTCAGAACTTACTTTATACGGATCTTACCATGCCTGCCAATTTATGTTGAAGTTGCTCCTACAGTGTTCTTTTTTTTTTTTTTTTTCCTTCCTCCTGGGCCAGACTGTTCCTCATCTGGCCCACAGAGATTCACCAGAAATAAATCTTGACAAATGAATTGGTCTGTTCTTGAGGAACTGAGCAAGGGAAGTATTTCATGGCACAAGAGAATGGCAGAAGCAAGGACAGAGAAGCTGAGAAGTGCTGCACGGTCCATAGATGTTTACTCCATTGGGATAAGTTTCCCAAGCTTTCTTTAATAAGTATCATTGCTTTTTAATCAGAAAAATGACGTATTTTGAATTTTAGTGTGCTTCATCTTTCAAGAATATCATGTAGAGGGGGCCATTTGATGCCTATATCTATTGGTTGTAAAATTGAATGCCTGCAAATGTTCTGTGCTTGACAGGTGCCTACATCAGCTGGGAACACAGGCCAACTTTTAGAAAATGTCAATATAAGTTTAATTTATCCAAATGTCCGTAAGGTCTCAGTGAATGCCAAGCATCTCAGGACTGGAAGCTAAAAGAAACTTTGTGATTGGTAACTCTTTTTGGAATGTTTCAAGTTGCAAAATCACTCCTGAGAAAACCACATCATTTACTTTATTGCAATCTTTTGCCAGCGCTTAGATCTTTTCCTCACATTTCCAAACACTAAATTTTCAGTTCCAAGAAAGCTCTGAGTATTTTCTTTTAGGATTTAGGTGTCTGCGTTTTTTTTTTTTTTTTTAAATCAGAATGTCACTTTAAAAATTTAGTCTGAAATTCAATTCTCCTTAAAGAATTTTCTGTTAGGTAACTTGTTGGACAAGCACGATGAGCTGCTTATGACTTGAATATTTTAAAAATGAGAATTGTGGAATTTAATAAAGTATATTATTTTCTCTTGGGCTTAAGACACCTTCAAAGGATACAATTCAAATACGATGTTCACCCTTCCTAAATGTTTTCTACAAAAACCTTTTTTTCATGTTGTTGTTGTTGTTATATGCCATTGAGCCGGACTGACTCACAGCAACCCCTCCTTGGGTTTCTGAGGCAGTATCACTATGGAAGTAGATTGCCCAACCTTCCTTCCGAGGAGTGGCTGGTAGATTTGAACCGCCAGCCTTCTGGTTAACAGTCAAGTTCCTTAGGCACTATGCTATCTGGCAAAAGAAGTAAATTTCACCAATAGTTGTTGGGATAGGGGACAGCCCTTTCTGTCTGCTTTCAGAACTCTTGCATACCCAGAGAAGTTTCTATATCTGAACATTTGAGCTTCAGACTTTTCTAGTTGTGTAAGATAATTCTAGAATTTAAAACTGCAGGCACCTAGGATATACTCCAGAATACAAATTTAATCCAGAATGTTTTACATTAGAGTAGACATACAATAAACAAGCTTCTATAGAGAGTGAAGGAGCTCTGGTGGTGTAGTGGTTAAGGCATTTTGTTGTTAACAAAGAGGTCATTGGGGGTTCAAACCCACCAGCTGCTCCATCAAAGACAGATGAGGAAATCCAATGGGGGTCGCTATGAGTCAGAATCCACTAAATATAAGAGACTGAGGTCACTGAGGGTGGAACATAAAAATCAAAATTCAGTACACAAAGGATTCATATCCAGAACACATGGAGAATTTCTATAAATCAATAAGAAAACAACAAAAAAATTAAGTTTTAAAAACTGGCAATGGGTTGAACTGGCAACATTCAGAAAAGTGAAGTGGCTATTAAATTTATGTTTAGCCTCACTACCAATTAGAACAAAAAGCCAAACCTATTGCCATCTAGTCAATTCCAACTCACAGTGACTCTATAGGACAAAGAAGTGCCACATATAGTTTCCAAGCTGTAATCTTTGTGAAAGACTGCCAAATCTTTCTTCCCTGAGAGGGTGGTGGTTCAAACCCCAACTTTTGGGTTAACAGCCTAGCACTTCATTGCTACAGCATCATGGCTCCTTCTGCTAGCAATTAACCAAAAAAAAAAAAAAAAGGAAATGAAAATTAAAACCACCAGAAGAAGACATTTTATACATATCATATTGATTAAAAAAAAAAAAAAAAAGTCCAATAGCATGAAGTATTAGCAGAAAGCTAATTTGGCAGAATTTAGAATAGTTAAAAATGTGCATGTCTGTGAACCAGCATAATTTTGCTAGGTATATACCTAGAGAAACTCTTATACAGGTGCTCAAGGAGACAAGAACAGGCATTTCTGTGATAACACAACTTAACAGGAAAGCTTGTGTGTTCCTGACAAAATCTTGCTTTGTGCAAAATCCTCTGCTAAAAATAGCATGGCTTATGGGAAAATAGAATTGGAGCAGACCACTCAAAATCTATGGAACTTTGTCACCTAAGCACTAACAAAAACTAAATACATATTTTTTTAAAAAAACTCTTGACAAGAAATACAGGACAGTTAAACCACTACTGGCATTTGGATTTCACATCTCAATTGCTTATCCTCTGCAGCCTTAAAGATCTTGGGGCTCCTGCTTCTTCTTTGGACAGATAGGTGTGGGTAAGCAATGGGATAACAGAGACATTTCCATTAAAATTTAAACTTTTTTCATTAGTCCATTGTTTTAATAAGGGGGCGGGGTGAGGGAGATGCTTCCAATGTCATATATATATATATATATATATATATATATATATATAAAAAATATGTTTTTGTGAAAGTATACACAATTTCTTTCTTAATCTTTGTCATCTGCACTTGCAGCATTGTTACATAGTTTAATAGTGGAAAGTTTAGGGGTTCTTGAAACTGTTAAACCTATCATGATTTGCTCAAAAGAAAGGCAGTTTTGCAAATTTTTCAGCTTCTGATCTTTATTTATTGCTAAATTTAATAGCTTCAAAGCAGTAACATATGTAAAAGTCACATATGAGCCAAGACCACTTCCATGCTCTACCAACATCCTTCCCTTATTTACCAATTGTGTATTAGGTAATTTGCACAAAAGACATCTGAATTGTAACAGACCAGGGAGTGTGTCCATTCCAACAATGTTTGTTGTAGTGAAAAGTTGAGTGCAGAGACCCTATTTGTTCCTCATGTAGGAATGGATAAATAAAATGTAGTATATTCAAATCCTGAGATATTACATTCTATCTAAAACAAATGGCATTGGTAGATACATATCAGCATTAAAAGATCTTGAAAACATGAGTTTCCTTTCAGAGAATATTTTTTAAAATCTTATAAAACAAGTAAATATGTAGTAAAATATTATTCAGAAAGATACACATCAACATAATGACCATAGTTCTCTCTGCAGTGGCCAGGGAAAGGAACAAAAGGGACTTTTTTAAAATAAACTTTTTATTGTGATTTGGGTGAAAGTTCATAGAGCAAATTAGGTTTGTATTCAACACTTCATAAACATTTTGTTTTGCCATGTTGATTGCAGTCCCTACAAAATAACAGCACTCTTACTACTTCCTCCTTGTGTTTACTGTTTCCATTTATCCTTCCCTCCTATCCCTTCCTGCCTTTTGAGCTTTATCCCTGGGCAAATGCTGCCTTTTGATTTTGTGTGGTTGATTGTTTTAAGGAGTGCTTAGAATACCTCCCTGGTGTTCATCTTATAGACCTATCATTTGGCTAAAAGTTGAGTCATAGGGGTTTAGTCCCTGCTCGAAAAATGACTAAGCACAGTAGTCTCTGGGTTCTACCAGTTTCTATCAGTCCTCCTCCTCTATCCAGGACCTCCTATCGTGATCATAAAGAGAACTTCTACTTTATCTGTTACATTTTATTTCTTTTAAACAAATAGGAAAATATTATCACTTGTTAATTCTGACCCATGGGTAATGTACCTCTTCAATACTTTTCTCTATAGTTTTTGGTATTAATTTTTTCCCCCAATTAAAAAAGTAGGAATTTAACACAGTTTGGCAGGCATTCACTGAATGGCTGTTATGTGTGATCATGCCCCTAAGTGACAGTGGAGAAAGAAATAAGACACCAACTCTGTCTACAAATCATTTGCAGTGAGTGGAGATGCTAAATAGGATGGAAGGGTATGGAGAAGGAAAATTGAATTCTTCCTCTGGGGACTCAGGACTGCTCATTTCTGGAAGAAGCGAAGAGATCTTAGCTAAAGGCATCAAAGTGGAGGGAACAGAATGAGCAGGGAACAGATAAGGAACTAACTGCAAGGAGCAAGTGCATAATACATACGTGTTGTAGTGGGGCATTGGGTACTAAGGGATAGAACTCCATGCAGAAGATCTAAGTTCAACTCCCGGCCAATGTACTGCATGTGCAGCCACCACAAATCTGTCAGTGGAGGCTTGTGTGTTGCTATGATGCTGAACAGGTTTCAGCAGAGCTTTTAGACTGAGATAAACAAGGAAGAAAGGCCTGGTGACAGCAGCATATCTATGGAAAACAAATTGCTGAATGTGAATGAACTCTCACAGCTGGTGATGAAAACACCGATGGCTAATAGAAACTACTCATTGGTGCTCCCCACCTCAAGTGGTGCCCAGGGTCCTCGCCATACCTGCCATAGCATAGATACACCTCTGCTTGGCAATGTATTTCCAAAAATCTACCAGGTTTGCTGGTCCAATAGAGCCTGGTGGAACCACTGAGACTATGGCCCCTAGCTGCCCTGCAGGTTTGGAATTGAAGCCACACCTGTGGTTTCCAGCCAAACAAAGTACAGGCATGTGAATTAAACATTTACCTCAAGTAGACACACGCCCT
>NW_006921606.1:7313757-7322059 GCF_000298275.1 Orycteropus afer afer
AGGTTGGGCAATCTACTTCTGTAGTGATACTGCCTCGGAAACCCAAGGAAGGGTCGCTATGAGTCAGGTCCCACTCGATGGCAGTGAGTAGTCTTACTATGGTTGTTCCTTGGAGAACAGGGTAGAAAGAGAAGATAATAAATACTAAATGAGTTGTTTTTGCAAATAATATACAACATCGATCTATTGTGCTGCACATCTAAGTCATTGTTTAAAAAAAATCTCCTTGACTGCAAGTGCCTGTGAGCACTTGCAGAATTTTCTCATGGGGCTGGGCACATGATAGTGTTCAGCAAGGGTTTGTGAAGTAGATGAGTAAGTAGTAGTCAAGAGGGGGTTTTCTCTTAGAGGAATGCCATGTTCTATGAATACAAGAGTGAATTTTTTGTTTTTTAATATTCATCTCTAAGTGAAACCCCGAGGAAATTAAACAAAGAAACTCAACAAGGCAATCATAAATGGCACCAAAAATTGTGACTCCACTGATTTTAAATGCCATTTTCATAAGACAGAATTAGAGTTCACCCACGGAAAGAAGTCAACTCTACTCTGCCAAATAAACTCATTTTGTAAATAGTACAAAAAAGGTTCACTATTGGAAGAAGACTTTTTAACACTATAATAACATTACAAGCAGTATAACTTTGGGAACATGTTTGATCCTCTCCCTATGCTTCAGTTTCCACATCTGTTAAAATGAACATGATACAATAACAGCTTCTGTTGGTTAAGAAGGGAAATGGTAGCTCAGGCGCATGCCTATTTTCAGAGCGAGTGCTCAAAAAAGGGATGTTCTGTTCCTTCTCTTCTAGAAGAATTTTCTTCTATACAAGCTGTATCTAATTACAAATCGTTCTTGTCCGTTCATAAAGAAAAATTTTTCTTTTATTACAATTTGTTATTCTGATAAAAATTATTTTCATAGTTTTGTAAATTCTTCATTTCAAAGACTGCCCAATTTTCTTTTCACGCAAAGATAATGAATGTCTTGGTTATCTAGTGCTGCTATAACAGAAATATCACAAGTGGAGGCTTTAACAAACAGAAATTTATTTTCTTACAGTTTGGGAAGCTGTTGTTGTTGTTACATGCTGTTGAGTTGGCTCCAACTCATAGTGACCCTGTGCACAACAGAACAAAACACTGCCTGGTCCTTACAATACTTGTTATACTTCAGCCCATCATTATAGCCTGTGTCAATCCGTCTGATTGAAAGTCTTCCCCTTCTTCACTGACCCTCTGCTTTACCAAGCATGATATCCTTCTCCAGGCATTGGTCCCTTCTGACAACAAGACCAAAGTAGGTTTATGATGCTAGAAATCTAAATTCAGGACACTGGATCTAGGAGAAGTCTTTCTGTCTTTGTCAGTTCTGGAGGAAGGTCCTTGTCTCTTCAGCTTGTTTCCTGGTTCCCTGGAGATCTCCATATGTCTTGTCATCAATCTTCCTCCATCTCTGCTCTACTAACATGTTTAATCTCTTTTATATTTCAAAAGAGATTGACTCAAGAAACATCCTTCACTAATTCTGCCTCATTAACATAACACAGACAATCATCTCCAAATGGGATCATAACCACAAGCACAGAGGTTAGGATTTACAACGCATAATTTTGGGGGACATACTTCAGTCCATGCTAATGAACTTAAGGTTTAAAGAATATTCACAGAGGGCTAAGAAGTTCATGAACTCTGGAAATTATCTGTAAAAGTGTATGTCTGAATAGAAGCAGACTTTTCCAGCAAAAGGGTCCACAACTTTTATCAAATGACCCCTCCATCCCGCAACCACTGCTATAAACTTATGTTGTTTGTGTTGTATTATAGTCCAGATAGGAGCTCTGGTAGCATAGTGTCTAAGGCATTTGACTGCTAACCAGAAGGCTGGCAGTTCAAACCCACCAGCCACTCCTCGGAAGGAAGGTTGGGCAATCTACTTCCATAGTGATACCACCTCAGAAACACAAGGTGGGGTCATATGATTCGGGTCCGACTCAACAGCACATAACAACAACAACAACATAGTCCAGCTATTATACATATATACAAATTGAAAATGATCTGTCTGCTCTTATGGTAATAAAAATTACACACACACACACACACACAAATAAGTATATGCATGTATGTATGTATATAGGCTCTCCTGGAGTGGATAAGGCATTTGACTGCTAACCAGAGGTTGGCAGTTCAAACCCACCAGCCACTCCACAGAAGGAAGATGGGGCAATATATGAAGAGAAATGAGAGAGGAGTATGGTAATCTGAACAAATCAACACACGTTTTCTTCTCATGCAAGGACATGGTCAATTTTCCCATGGGTGGTGGAGCGCAGCTTCTGAGGATTATGCCTGAGAGTAAATGCCACAGAAATTTCCTTTACTTTGGTAGTGGGATTTCAGCAGCTAGTAGCAGTTTTTAGTTCTAAAATCAGGACGTTGGCTGCTCTGCCTTTAGAGAACCATAAGAATACTATGATTCCAGGATCACACTGCCCCATGGAGAACGGGCAGGACAAACTAGTACACAGCCGCCACTGACCCCACCTCCTTATCCTCACTGCCAGCACATGGTCCTTTTTGTGGATCTTGTAACAAATAGGCAATGGGTTATTTATTTATTTATTTATTTTAAGTAGTGAAATCTTTTTTTTTTTTTTTAAATGAGCTATTGAGCCAACATCCAATCTATAAAACAGCTTGAAGCAGAGCAGACCTGGAGCTTGAGCAGGGGAACTGGTCATGTCTTTATGGACTCATCTTCTTTCTACCTCTTCCCAGCTTGAGTGGGGCTCTGCCACACTCTCCCATATCCCTGGAACGTCACTGAAGAACACTTGATGGAAGGAAACAAAGCAGTCATTGGTCACTATTTCTGTCAAGGTAATTGATCACAAACAATAAAATCCAATTCTAGGCACTTTGATCTGATCACTTGAAGCATCTCCTTGCAGCTTTCCTTTTTCTTCATAACAAAAGTATAAATTGAGCAATTAAGTAAACGGACAGCAGGTGGTGGAAGTCCGGTTTCTCACTGAGTGGGACTTTAGAGATATGAGCTGAGAAGAATCTAGAATGATCAACGTGAAAATGGATTAGAGTTGGAGACATAGGTTTGAGCTCATGTATAGCTTAATATAGACACAGATGGTTATATATGTGTATGTGTATATTTATCAGTATACCAATACCAGTTACTGTTGAGTTGATTCTAACTCATGGTGAGCCTACATATATATATATATATATATATATATATATATATATATATATATACACACACACATATGTTCCAGAGTAGAATGGTGCTCCTTAGAGTTTTCAGGGACTGATTTTTCAGAAGTAGATGGCCAGGCCTTTCTTCTGAGGCACCTGCTGGTGGACTCCAACCTCCAATGTTTTGGGAACCAGGACTCCTAGGAAAAATATTTGATTTGAGGACTGAGGCAGGAAATACATGACCATAGGACATCTTGTAGTGCCAGAAAATAAGAAGTGTTTTTAGAAAAAAAAAAAATCCCACAGGGATGAGGTATGTTATAGGGATGTAAGAGCTAACTAAAGGAGCTCTCAATGGCTAAAGTTGGAACATTTGAGCAACAAAACTTATAAAGTGGTTTGGGATTATTACACAATATATAAAATAAATAACCATGATTTCACAGTGATATAAATGTGATATATGTGATATGAGTAGTTGATTAAACAAATCAATAAATGAGTGAGAAACGATAAATCCATGCAGATTTCCAAGTAATTCATGTTGATATTCCACCCTTAAAGAGGGGAACATATCTCTCCACTCCTTAAATAGATAGTGACTTTCTTCCAAAGAGTACAGTATGAAAACAGAAAGGAAAAAGGAGTAACTTTACAGTAGAGAGATCTGACATACACTACCTCAAGCCAGATAGTCAAGGTCAACATCAACAGTGATAAGTCTTATTGATAAATATGTTCCCTTGATATGAAGTGATGAGAATGTCACTTTACATCTGTGCTCTTCACCCCCCAGAACACATTAACCAAGTTTAGTTATGAGAAAAAACACAAGACAAATTTCAGTTGAGGAATATTCTGCATAACACCTGGTCAGTAATTCTCAAAACTGTCAAACTTATAAAAAGCAAGGAAAGTCTGAGAAACTGTCATAGACAATAGGAGTTGAAGAAGACATGAAATCTAAATTGTGGTGTGGTATCCTGGATGGGATCACAGAAGAGAAAAAGAGTATTAGGGAAAAACTGAGGAAATGTGAATAATATGGATCTTAGTTAATCAATCATGTATCAGTATTGTTTTATTAATTGTGGCAAATGTACCATACTAGTGTCAAAACCAAAACCAAATCCACTGCCGCCGAGTCAGGTCTGACTCATAGTGACCCCTCCTTGGGTTTCAGAGGCGATATCACTACAGAAGTAGATTGCCCAACCTTCCTTCTGGAGAGTGGATGGTGGGTTTGAACCACCAGCCTTCTGGTTAGCAGTCAAGTGCCTTAGGCACTACACTACCAGAGCTCCTCGCAACCAGTGTAAGATGTTAATAATAAGGGAAACTGAGGTGTGTGTGGGGGGGAGGTGGTATATGGAAACTCTGTATTGTCTTTGCAATGATTCTGTAAATCTACAACTATTCTAAAATAAAAAGTTTATTTTAAAAATGAAAAATTATAAAATAGTTCAGGCATATAGAAAAGTATAGAAAATTATTTAACAAACACACAGATACTCTCCCCATCTAGGATTAACAGAAGTTAACGTTTTACCTCATTTCCTTCCGATTTTATTTGTCTTTTTCAAGAAGCAAAATGTTACCAATAGAGTTAGAACTATTTTCTGTACCCTTGCAAAGGAGCCCTGGTGGTGCTGTGGTTAAGCTCTTGGCTGCTAGCCAAAAGTTGGAGGTTTGACCCCACCAGCCGATCCTCAACAAAGATGTGGCAGTCTGCTTCCAAAAAGATGACAGCTTTGGAAAATCTATGGAGCAGTTCTACTTTGAACTATGGGGTTGCTATGAGTAGGAATTCTTGATTATCCCTTTTTACTCCCTTCATTCCCAAGGATAACAATGTGTGAGTTTGTTTATCATTCCTGTGTATATCTTATGCTTTTGTTATATATGTATATATCTGTTAAAATACATACTTTGTTTATGTATTAGTAGTTACATAAAGAGTAGCACATGGTTATATAATTTTTGCAACTTGCTTTTTCCCACAGATAACTTTTAAAATTTATCTATGCTCATTCACTTATTTTGAATGGTGTATAGTATTCTACTACATGAATAAAACACCATTATGCATTCTTCTCCTGAGAGACAATTAGATTATTTCCAGTTATACGGTATTATAAACAATGTTCCAAGGAACATTCTTGTGAGAATCTCCTGGTGCAAATGTCAAGTTTTTAGGATATTTTTTTTTTTTTTGAACATTTTATTGTGCTTCAAGTGAAAGGTTACATTGCAAATCAATTTTCCAATCAATAGCTCATACACAGTTGTTCCATAAAATTGGTTGCAATCCTGACAGTGTAGCAATATTCTCCCTATTTTCTCCCTGAGTTGCCTGTTCCTATTCCCAGGTTTCCCTATCCTTCCCTGTCTTCTCGTTTTTGATTTTGGGCAAATGTTGCCTTTCTGGTGTCATATAGTTGATTATTCTAAGGAGCAGATTCTTCACAGGTGTTATTGTTTGTTGTCTAGCCCTATTTGGCTGAAACGTGGTCCCTGGGAGTATCTTCAATTTCAGGTTAGAAGGGAGGACATAATTCTTATGAGTCAAATTGTTGGGTTGCAGGTAGGTATATCTTTCACCTTACAGATATTGCCAAATTGCTTTCCAAAGTGTATCATGAATCATGATTTATCTTCCCAGCAGCAGTGAATATTCAATTTTTCCCATTCATGCTCATGAACAGTTGGGACCATTCAATTCTTAATCTTGCCAGCTTGGTTACTGAGTATATTTTTATGCCCACTGGACACTCTGATTTCGTTTTCTGTGAATTGCCTGTTCATAGCTATTGTCATTTTTATTTTATTGGTACTGGTTGCTTGTTATTTTACTACTGAATACATACTTAATTCACTACGAAGTCAATAGAAGGCTCTTACGTAGTTTAATCCAGTGATATACTAAAGTTGGCCCATATGGGCTCAGAAGAGCTGATTGTACATACCTCTTCAGAACTCCATGTTCAGTGACCTCACACTGGTAGTTTTAATTGTCCGTGGTAAGAATATTTACACAACAGTAATTGGAAAATTCTATAAATCAGAGTTCTTCTCTCTCCCCACTCCAAGAGCCTATTGCTAAACATTAACCAGCATACTACTATCTTAAACCCCAAGTTGGTCCCCTCTGGCTCCAGCCATCTTCCGCAATGTATCTGGTTTGAGAGCAATCATTTGTCTCTTAACTTGATATCTCAGGCTATTGGACCTAGGCCTTTCACCTCCTTCATGAGCTATTTCATCAGAGTTTCTAAAACATAAGATAAACTCAATATCCTACTGAAATAATGCATCTTCATTTTTAAAGCTGATCATCATTCATTTTAAGGAAAGCCAGACACCTTCAGCAGCCCATCAGACACTGTAATCCAAGATAGAAGCGGAATCCATGTATCCTGTGATCCTGGGACTGGAAGAGACTTCAAATGTTACCCTGTCATCCTCTCAGTCAGTTCAGTGCTTTTCTGGACAACTTCCCCAACATGTGTGGAGTCAGCTTCTGTATGGACATTCTGGTGATGGAAAGCTCTTCCTACATAAGGTAGAACTCCAAACAAAGACTGCAAGATAGCACTAATTATTTGTTCCTCTTGGAAAAGAAGAAAACTTGTTTATTTAAAAAAGAGCTGAAATCTGTCTTCCTTCCCATTGGTTTAGTTCTGCCTGTTGGAGTTGCACAGATCAAGCCTAATCACCAATTTCAGGTTTTGGAAACCAAAAGTCATAGAAAGTGTCTCTTTTCAGTGGGGTAAACTATTTTAGTTTTTTGTTGTCTTAAACATTCTTCATGAAATGCAATAACAGCCCCTTTCCTATTCTAGCACCTGTGTCAATGTTTCATTCCCTGGTTGATCTCCACACCACAGAGCAGCAGATACTGCATAACTTCAAGATCTCGCTTGTTCATAATCTGTCCATGAGGCCAGACACAGCATTTGTTTTTAGTAAAGAGTTTGGCATATCAAGGTTGCTAAATAAATATTTGCTGAATGAATATACAAATATTCTCTACAGAATAAGTCTACACTAGAACTTAATATGAACTTGTAGTTCAGTGGTATAATTTCCACCTTCCATGTGGAAGACTTGGGTTCAATTCCTGGTCAATGGACCTCATGGGCAGCCACCACCTGTTTCTCAGCAGAGGCTTGTCTGTTGCTGTGAGGCTTAACAGATTTTAGGGAGCTTCTAGGCTAAGATGGACTAGGAGGAAAGGCCTGGTGATCTACTTTTCAATGAAAACCTTGTGGATCACAATGGTCCAGTTAATAGTGGGGATGGCTTAGGCCTGGACAGCATCATTCTGTTTTACGTGGATGGGGTTGCTATGAGTTGGGGCTGACTCGATGGCAGCTAACAATAACAACAACAACAGAACTTAATATTCTAAAAACAGCATTTTGCAGAAACTTGGATGATCTGTGGCCACTTCTCCCTGCCTTGGTGATGCTTCTGCTTCTTTCCATACTCTTAGGAAAACAAATATGGGTTTTCAGAACTACTAAAAAAAAAAAAAACTGCTCTAAGCAGCCCTAATGTGTGAAAAATCTTCATTAGTAAAACAAGTTAGGAAGTGATTAGCCCCTGAGCTTGACTGCTGTTGCCAGCACACTGATTTATAGACTATTAATCACTTGACAGGGAAAGCAAAGGCAGGAGATATACAGCTAACATGTTGTTGCTGTTGTTAGGTGCTGTCGAGTCATTTCCGACTCATAGCAACCCCAAGCACAACAGAACGAAACTCTGCCCAATCCTGCGCCAACTCCATGATCCCTGCTGTACTTGAGCCCATCATTGCAGCCACCGTGTCAATCCATCTCGTTGAAAGCCTTCCACTCTTGTCTACCCTCCACCCTACCAAGCATGACATCCTTCTCCAGGGAATAGTCCCTTCTGACAACACGACCAAAGTAGGTGAGACGAAGTCTGGCCATTCTCGCTTCCAAGGAGCATTTTGGGTGCACTTCCTCCAGGAAAGATCTGTTAGTTCTTTTAGCAGTCCATGGTACTTTCAGCATTCTTCGCCAGCACCACAACTCAAAAGCATCAACTCTTCTTT
>NW_006921606.1:7324209-7333997 GCF_000298275.1 Orycteropus afer afer
AAATGGCCAAAACCAGTCCATTTCAGCTCACTAATGCTGAGGATATCAATCTTTATGTGTTCCATTTCATTTTTGACAACTTTCAATTTTCCTAGATTCATACTAAGTACATTTCATGTTCCGATGATTAATGGATGTCTGCAGCTGTTTCTCCTCAATTTGAGTGGTGCCACATCAGCACATGGAGGTCTCGAAAGCTTTACCTTATCCATAGGAGTAAGGCTGAGTTTACTCAGATGATGCAACTCTTTCCCAGTCCTATTTTGAGAGCCTTCTAACCTAACCGGACTATTCATAAAGTTGCATGGTAATGTATCAGACAGTGTTTCTTTGATGTTCATAAGGTTTTTCCTGGCCAATTCTTTCAGAAGTGGACGGCCTCTTCCTTCTTCCTAGTCTTTCTCAGTCTATAAGCTGGGCTGATACCTGTGCACCACATGCATCCCGTTGGGTTTGAAACACCAGTGACTCAGCCTCAAAACTCACATCAACACGTCACCATTGTAGGACAAACCGGCAGACAAGTTTGTCTCCCTCTTGGAAACCTCTCCTACCACCCTTACCTGGGTCCCTGTGGCTGACTCCTCTGTTGCAGTTCCTGGGCTTTTTAATCCCCTTTCTCCGGCTCTCCAGCCCTGCTGCTTTGGGTGTGCCTGGGTTCCCTCTCCTCACTTGAATCCCTGTGGCTGACTGCAGCTAACATATGAGGTACCAAAAACAAACTCAATGCTGTTGAATTGAACCTGACACATAGTGACCCCTCCTTGGGTTCCCGAGGCAGTATCTCTATAGAAGTAGATTACCCAGTCTTCCTTCCAAGGAGTGGCTGGTGGGTTTGAACCACTAGCATTCTGGTTAGCAGTCAAATGCACTACACCACCAGAACTCCCATGAGGTACCAAAGTATCCTCTATCGATTAAAAAACACACAAGAAATCATGACATTTTAGAGCAGAAAGGTCTATTCCAACATAGTCATTTTGCAGAGAAGAAAACAGAGAGGTAAAGTGACCTGTAGAAAGTCACATAGCTTTCCCAAGTGGGGCAGAGCAGGGTAGCTTGCCTTCTCTGGGTGTGCTGCTAATAAAACATCTCAGAGCAAGCAACATTAATTAGAGGGAACAGAAATCTTGATTTAACCTCACTTTCCAGGTACATCTATAATACATTTCAAAAATTAAGGGCCATCATTTTGTACTCTTTGCTAGGATCCTTACTATTGATATTTTTGAAAAATAATTTTTATGGAAGAGTAAGAGGGCATACCCATCTCAGAGATGGACCACAAAGAATGACAAGTGGAACAGAAGGAGGCACAATTATAACCCTCTTTGTTGTTGTTATTTGCAGTCAAGCCAGCTCTAGCTCACAGCAACCTCATTTATAACGGAACAAAATATTGCCTGGTCCTGTGCCATCCTCACAATTGTCAGTATGTTGAGTCCCCTGTTGCAGCCGCCTTGTCAATCCATTTATTGAGGGTTTCCCTCTTTTTCACTGGCCCTCTATTTTATCATGCATGATATATTTATCCAGCAATTGATTCCTCTTGATGATGTGTCCAAAGCAAGCAAGATGATGTTTCACCATCCTCACATCTAAGGAGCATTCTTGATTGTATTTCAAAGACTCATTTGTTTGTTCTTTTCACAGTTTGTAGCATACTCAATATTCTTTATCAACATCATAATTTAAATGCCAATGCTCCTGTGGGAATCCATATGAGGAATCCCTATCCTTAGGATGCAAGAGGCTCATGCCAGCATGTGGAGGCTTATGTCCAGAGTGTTGGTGCAGAGGTGGAAGCCTGCCAGTCTCCATCTTGAATCTGTGGCAGTCCCAAGTGTGCTTGTTACACCTGGACAAGGTCTGGGGTCTCCAGGGACTTCCTTTTATTAATATATTGCTAAACACGGTGCTGAAAGTAGTCACAAAAGACATCATTCCAGCTGCCTATGCCCAGATGCTCACTGAAACCTACACATTGTTCCTAAAATATCATGGAAGAAAGTCAGCATTTCTAGCCCTGTGAGTTGGCTATCTGTGCAGAGCAAGTTTCTTCTCATGTTGAATGTAAACAGTTTCAAGGAGATGTGGACTCACATTACCTGCTGCTGTGTTGGACTGGACCCAACTAGAGCATCTCTAGTGTTTTCCCTACTCCTGGATTGCACTTGTGGAGACCTTTTCCCTTGCCACTTCCCACAGATAAAGTCTCTTGCAGGGGATCTTAGGCAGCTGTATCTCTGAAAGTCAGTTCATCTAAAGACACAGCTGTTGACAAGGAGGCTGGAATCTAGCATCTCTACTAACTCACATAAAAACAAATGGGAAGCATTGTGTTTTTAGAACAGCTGAAAATTTTCTAAATTACATTTGTTGTTATTAGGTACTGTTGAATTGGTTCTGACTCATAGCAACCCTATGTACAACAGAATGAAACACTGCCTGGTCCTGTACCGTCCTCACAATCCTTGCTTTGTTTGACCCTACAGTTGGCAGCTGGGAGCTCTGGTAACATAGTGTCTAAGGCACTTGACTGCTAACCAGAAGGCTGGTGGTTCAAACCCACCAGCCACTCCTCAAAAGGAAGATGGGGTAATCTACTTCTGTAGTGAGACTGCCTTGGAAACCTAAGGAGGGTTGCTATGAGTCGGGTCCAACTCGATGGCACATAACAACAACAACATAGTTGCAACTACTGTGTCAATCTATCTCACTAAGGGTCTTCCTCTTTTTCACTGACTCTTTTCCTTATCATGCATGATGTCCTATTTCAGGGACTCAAAACAATACAAAACAACAAAAACCTCATTGATCGTTAGTTGGATCTAATCATAGAGACCCCTCTTCGCATTTCTGAGGCAGTATCACTATAGAAGTAGATTGCCCAATCTTCCTTCTGAGGAGTGGCTAGTGGGTTTGAATTGCCAGCCTTCTGGTTAGCAGTCAAATGCCTTAGGCACTATGCCACCAGAGCTCCCTCCTAAGTCCATGTCTTAAGTATGTAAGATGAAGTCTTGCCATCCTCATTTCTAAGAAGAATTCTGGCTATACTTCTTCCAAGACAGATTTGTTCATTCTTCTGGCAGTCCGTGGTACATTCAATATTTTGGCCAACACCACAATTCATGCATCAATTCTTCTTCAGTCTTCCTTATTCGTTGTCTACCTATTGTATGCATATGAGATGACTGAAAATACCATGGCTTGGATCAGGGGCACCTTAGTCCTCAAGGTGACATCTTTCCTTTTCAACACTTTAAAGAGGTCCTTTGCCGCAGATTTGACAATGCAATGTTACTTTATCCCTTGACTGCTGTTTCCATGGGCATTGAGTATGAATCCAAATAAAACGAAATCCTCAACAACTTCAGTCGTTTCTCCATTTGTGTTATCAGTCCAGTTGTGAGGATTTTTATTTTCTTTATGTTGAGATGTACTGATGGCTGTAGTTTTTGATCTTCATCAGTAAGCACTTCAAATTCTTTTCGCTTTCAGCAAGGTTTGTATAATCTGCATATCATAGGTTGTTAGTGAGTCTTCCTTCAATCCTGATGCCATGTTCTTCTCCATATGGTCTAGCTTCTCAGATTATTTGCCAAGTATACAGATTAAATAAGTATGGTGAAAGGATATAACACTGACACATACCTTTCCTGATTTTAAACCATGCAATATCCCCTTGTTCTGTTAGAACAACTGTCTTGCTCTACGTACAGTTTCCTCAGCACTTCCAGCATTGCATCCATTTGTTGAAACATCTCAATTGATATTCTATTAATTAATGGAGCCTTATTTTTCACCAATGCTTTTAGTGCAGCTTGGAATCCAATACCATCAGTTCTTGATCATATGGTACCTCCTGAAATGGGTGAATGACAACTAATTCTTTTTGGTACAGGGATTCTGTGTATTCCTCCCATCTTCTTTTGATGCTTCCTGCATCATTCAATATCATGCCCATAGAATCCTTTAATAGTGCAACTACAGGCTTTTTTTTTTTTTCTTTAGTTCTTTAAGTTTGAGAAACGCTGAGTGTGTTCTTCCTTTTTGTTTTTCTAACTCCAGGTCTTTGCACATTTCATTATAATACTTTACTTTGTATCCTCGAGTCATCTTTTGAAATTTTCTGTTCTCCTTTTTTACTTTATGATTCCTTGCATTCATTTTAGCTACTCTAAGTTCAAGAGCAAGTTTGAGAGTCTCTTCTGACATCCATTTTGGTCTTTTCTTCCTTTTTGACAACCTTTTGCTTTCTTCATGTATAACATCCTTGATGTCATCCCACAACTCATCTGGTGCTCATTACTGTTCAATGTATCAAATCTATTCTTCAGATGGTCTCTAAATTCAGGTAGGATATACTCAAGGTCCTTTCAGAGCTCATGGACTTTTTACTATTATTATTTTTTTTCCAGCTTCAACTTGAACTTGCATATAAGCAATTGATGGTCTGTTTCACAATAGGCCTTCTTCTGATTGATGATATTGAGCTTCTCCATCCTCTCTTTCCACAGATGAAGTTGATTTGATTCCTGTATATTTCATCTGGTAAAGTCCATGTGTATAGTCGCCATTTATGTTGCTGAAAAAAGTATTTGTAATGAATAAGTCATTAGCCTTGCACATACTATCTTTATCAGGTGCTGTTTCTATCACCAAGGCTATCTTTTACAACTACTGACCCTTCTTTTTTGTTTCTCATTTTCTTATTCCAATTGCCAGTAATTATCAATGCATCTTGATTGCATATTTGATCAATTCCAGACTGTAGAAGTTGGCAAAAATCTTCAATTTCTTCATATTTGGTTTCTGTTGTTGGTGAGTAAATTTGAATTATAATAGTATCAACTGGTCTTCTTTGTAGGTGTATTGATATCATCCTATCACTGACAGCTTTGTGCTTCAGGATAGATCTGGAAATGTTCTCATTGATGAGGAATGTAAAGCCATTCCTCTTCCATTTGTCATTCCCGGCATAGAAAACCACATGAGTATCTGATTCAAAATGGCCAACAGTAGTCCATTTCAGCTCACTAACGCCTAGGATATTGATCTTAATGCATTCTATTTCATTTTTGACAGCTTCCAGTTTTCTTAAATTCATAGTTTGTATATTCCACATTCCAATTATTAATGGATATTTGCAACTGCTCTTTTTTCTCATACTGAGTCATGGTATATCAGCACTCTTAATTTTTTTTTTTTTTTTTGAGATATAATGTGTAACCATCTCAAGTGTACAGTTCCATGTGTTTTTGATAAATACATACACTAGTATAGCCAATACTCCAATCAAGACATGGAGCATTGCATAGGTAGGTAGGTAGGTAGGTAGGTAGGTAGATAGGTAGATAGATAGATAGATAGGTAGATAGATAAACAAAACCAAACCAAACTCACTGCCGTCCAGCTGATTGGACTCATAGTGACCCTTTCTTGGGTTTCCAAGGAGGTATCTCTATGGAAGTAGATTGCCCAACCAACCTTCCGAGATAGACAGATAGAGAGATAGAGATAGAGAGAGAGAGAGAGCATTGCATCACCCTAGAAAGTTCTCTGTGGCTTTCCCTAGATCTGTCTGCCCCTGCCAAGTGCAATCATGGTTCTGATTTTGATATCATAGATCAGTTTTGCCGGTTCTTGAATTTCATATAAAGGGACTAATGCAATGTGTACTATTTTGTATCTGATTTCTTTCACTTAGAATTATACTTTTGAGACTCATGCATATTTTTGCATGTATTACTAAGTAGCATATTGCCTAAGGCACTTGACTGCTAACAAGAAAGCTGGTGGTTCAAACCCACTAGCCACTCCTCGGAAGG
This sequence comes from Orycteropus afer afer, assembly GCF_000298275.1. NCBI lineage: Eukaryota > Metazoa > Chordata > Mammalia > Tubulidentata > Orycteropodidae > Orycteropus > Orycteropus afer. The sequence continues at coordinate 7,330,041 of NW_006921606.1, forward strand.
AAGGTTGGGCAATCTACTTTGGTAGTGATATCGTCTCGGAAACCGAAGGAGGGGTCACTATGAGTTGGGTCTGAGTTAATGGCAGTGTGTTTGGTTTTGTTTTGGTATACCACAACTTGTTTATCCATTTTCCTTCTGATGGACATTTGGGCTGTTTCCAGTTTTTTGTTATTACCAATAAAGCAACTATGAACATTCCTATATATGTGTTTTTGTGGATATATGTCTTCATTTATTTTGGGTAAAAACCTAGGGGTAGGGTGAGTGGCTGGATCAAAATTTTAACCTTATGGGAAACTATGAGGCAGTTTATATAATGCATTCTTAATTAATGAAACTTAATTAACTATAAAGTGAATAATTATTTTTAAATGATTTATTTTTGTCTTAAATTGCATTGCTATGATATGGGCACACATTCTTCTCAATGTATCCTTAAAGATAAGATCTTGATTAACTGTTTATCATTCTAATGTTTCTGAGTTACTTACAGAAACAGCTTGCAAACTGGGAGAATCATCAGAAAATCGGGATGATCTCTTTCATAGATCTCTCTCATATTTTTCTTTGTCTTCTTGAATATTTTATATATACAAATATGCATAACATATATGTTATCTATAAAGCATAATAATTAAAATGGGAATCTATAAACCCACGATCCAATTCAAGAATGAGCACTTTCCAAGATCATTATATATGTCCATGGGCTTTTCTCCTGTCTCCTCTCATAGTTAACTGTTACCCTGAATTTGGGGTCCTTCATTCATCCTCTTGCTAAAACAAAAAAACAAAATTTATATTTAATTTCCTTGCTTTAAATTTTTTTAATCATATATTTTTAGTTTTGTTTTTGAGCTTTATAAAATGATGTTATGCTATGTAGAATTTTTTGGAAACTTGCTTTTTTCACACAAAATTGTGTTTCAAAGATCTGTGCATATTTTGCATAGCTATAGTCTACTCATTTTTGCCGATGAGTAGCATTCCATTCTGGGACTATATCACAATATATCATTTGTGTTGTTTCTCATATTTTTACTTGATTATATATTACAGTTTGAGGCAGTCTGGTACATTTAGAAAGATAATTTTAGATAAACAATATTTTTGAGAAATGAAAACATATGGCCAGTTTCATTCTAAAAGAAGCGGCATCAATAAAATACCCGGGGAAAAGTGTGAAAAACAAGAGTGTGATGTATTGTTAATATGGTTATAATGCAAAGATAACAATTTTTTTCTACATAATTTTTTATCCCCCCCCTCCAGAAAAGATAAGTTTGACTTGGATGTGTAAGCTATAATAAGAGAAAAGAATAAAAATCACCTTTTTTGTTTATGTGGTCAAATTATAGCCTAAAGACAACCTAAATTTAGATTTTTTTCCTCCAAACATTAAGTTATATAAAAACTTGTATCGAAGTACACTAGTATCTAATTAATTACAAAAAATCTTAATCTCATTGATTTCCCACTTCTTCAAGAAAATACACACATTTTTAAAATGAAAAATCATTCTTAAAAAAAAAAAAAAGACCAAAGCCAAAATTCTACAATTCAGTTAACTGCATGGATTTCTCTGCTTATGATCTTAGAAATAATTTAATAGGTACTAAAATATATTATGTAGGAAGGAATTAAAGGCTTTATATTAGGCTTAGCCTTCGAAAAGTCATCCCTTAACTTTTAATTTATAAAGATATCAAAATTTTGTATCAAAAATTTATTTATAAGGTATCAAAAATTCTGAACACTACATATAAAAAAAATATAATCCTAGTATTCTTTACATCTAACTCATAAGTGGATTTGTAGACATCAAGATCAATCACAAGCTGAAATTCTCTGAGGAAATATTTAGAAACTAGTAGTGTAAATTCTGATTATTCATAGTGTATAATTTTTAAATTCCCATATGCTAAATTTCAGTTTCTTTTCATGATTTTAATATGTTTATTTCAGTGGTAAAGTCCAAGAACATTGAAAACCGAAATATTTTATTTAGAAATTAAGTTAAATTTCAAATAAATAAAACAATTCATATAAATAACTCTCTAAAAGGTTTATTTTCCTTATATATAACTGACTTAATGAAGTGAACTAAAAATTTCCTAGAGGAAAAATAATCTAGGGAATAAATAAGAAAATAAAAGGCTATGTTTCCGTTATGAAAGTTTTTGGTTTGTTTCCAGTTCTTAATAATTTAAAAATTATTTATGAACGAGGGGATGAATAATGTAAAGCGGAAATCTTTTACAATCAGACAGTAATAGAAGCAACCCACCTTTCCTTTAGAACAAATCCCCTAACCGACCTATCTGATTGTTCATGACACAAAACACTAGTAGATCTATTGTTGTTGTTGTTGTGTGCCGTCGAGTCAGCCCTGACTCATAGCGACCCCTCCTTGGGTTTCCGAGGCAGTACCACTACGGCAGTACCACTAGGATTGCCCAACCTTCCTTCTAGTAGATCTAGACATTCACAACTCTTTTATTAGTCATCTTTTTGTAAAAGAAAAAAAATTATTGACATTAATTAGCCTGAGTCATGAACGGACCACATTAAAGGCGACACGTGGCTCAATCACTATTTTTAAAAGTCGACGTATTTCAAACTCCTCTTTCCTGCCAGGGCTGCGCTGTCTCCCCCTTGGAGGACATGGTCTCCGCAGCACTTATCATTAGCTGGCAGTCAGGGCAGTCTTGCCTCGGGAAAACCTCTCCTCCGGCACCTTCAAGAAAACCACCGAGGTTACTTGGGGTTGGTGCTAGTAGTATCTAGTCACTTACTTAGCAAACCAAGCAAGAGAGACGTGCCCCGGAGGACCAAAGGCAGGTGCGGATGGGTGTCCGCAGCAACCACAGATCCTAATGGGTGTGTGCCGCTCGGTCCTGGGTCTGGACTGGAGCCAGGATACGCCTTCTGGCCTGGCTATCCCACACTCCTGGCCCCTCTGACACGCCCCTCAGCCTCCGGGACCTGCAGTCCCGCATCGCCGCGCCACTCCGGCGCTCCCAGCAGCACCCCACGTGGTGGAGCTTGGAGCAGCGCGAAGCCGCAGGGAACACTCGGACTGTGAGGCCCAGCAAGCGAGACCCAGCCCGCGGTACCCCAGGCAGACCCCCAGACCGGGCCCCCGCATTTCCTCCCCCGGAGGGAGGGAGGCGACAGTGCGCGGGCCAGCCCTCCCCAGTGCCCATCGCGCCCCCTGGCGGCCGCCGCCGGACGCGCCCTGGGCATGCGGAGCGGCTGTCTGGGCCCCCCCTCTGGGCTCGGGGTCCGCAGCCAGCGGCGGGCGGGCTCCGCGTGAGTCCTGATCAAGCTACCCAGACCGAGCCCTTTCCGCTCAGCTCCTCTAGGACCCCGAAACTACGGCCTCCTCAGCTATGATGTCGCGCCGCCCCCAGCATTGCTTCAAAGTGCCAGCCGTAGTAGCTCGGGGGTCCCCTTTTTTCCAGGGGTGCCCCCACCAGCCCTATTCCGACTTTCCAGCTCGCTGCGAAAAAATTCTGCATGCACGCACTTATTTATTTTGCAACAGCTGCAAGAAACAATGAAGCTTTTCAAGAACTGGGAAACGCGCTTTCCAGCCGCGCGGTTGTTTTCAATGAACCTCTCCAGGCCCCGCGCTCCCCGCCCACCGGGCACCCGTCCTCGGTTCGGCTCAGAGTCCAACCCTCCTTTTCCCTCCCCTTCGCTGGGCCCGGGCCAGCGCCGAGGGCATTGTTTTTGGAATCCAGCGGGAGGGGAGGGCGCGTGCGGGGTAGCCGGCGCAGTGCGGGTGGGGGATAGAGAGTGTACGCGCGCGCGCGTGCGTGTGCCGGCGCGGGCGCGGGCGGGGGGCGGGGGTGGTGCCTCACTGCTAGGCGCCACACGCCCGGGCTCCGGTCCGAACGTCCCGGGATCCCGGTCTCCGGCTCTTGGCGCGCGCCGGTTGGGCCGGGCCCTCCG
>NW_006921606.1:7334097-7334832 GCF_000298275.1 Orycteropus afer afer
GATCCATCTGACAACAGCTATGATATCCCTTGTTCCACATCCTCTTCTGAATCTAGCTTGCATCTCTGGAAGTTCTCTGTCAATATACTCCTGCAACTGTTTTTGAATTGTCTTCAGTAAGACCTTACTTGCGTGCAATAATAATGATATTGTTCTATAATTTCCACATTCTGTGGGATCACCTTTCTTTGGAATGGGTACAAATATGGATCTCTTTCAGTCATTGGCCAGGTAGCTGTCTTTCAAATCTCTTGACATAACTGAGTGAGCGCCTCCACTAGGGCATCCGTTTGTTGAAATATCTCAATGGATATTCTGTCAATTCCTGGAGTGTTGTTCTTCACCAATTCCTTCATTGCAGCTTCGACATCCTCCTTCATTACCATTGGTTCTAGATCATATGATCTAGAACCACTTCCTGAAATGGATGAAGATCAACCAGTTCTTTTTGGTACTTTTTGTGTATTCCTGCCATTTTCTTGATGTTTCCTGCATCATTCAATATTTTGCCCATAGAATCTCTCAATATTGCAACTTGAGGCTTAAATTTTTAACTCAGTTCTTTCAGTTTGAGAAATGCTGAGCATGTTCTTCCCTTTTGGTTTTCAAACTCCAGGTCTTTGCACATTTCATTATAGTTATTAGTTTTGTCTGCTCGAGCTGCTCTTTGAAATCTTCTGTTCAGCTCTTTTATCTTGTCATTTCTTCCATTTGCTTTAGCTACTCTCTGCTCAA
>NW_006921606.1:7338538-7348593 GCF_000298275.1 Orycteropus afer afer
CCCGCCGCTTTGTGTGTGTCCTGGATTTGGGAAGAAGCTTGTGGTGGTGGCGGCGGCGGCGGCGCTGAGGGAGGAGGCGGTGGCGAGCGGAGCCCTGAGGAGGAGGAGAAGGAGGAGGGGGACGCCTCATTCATTTCTGCACCGCATTTCAGCCTCTCGTCGGCCTCTCCGCGACCCGGACTTGGGGAAAGACTGAGAACTGCGTCGCGCCCTCCAGCCCGGAGGCTCTGAGTATCAGGCAGCTCCCGCTCTGCTTAGGGTCGGGTCTGTTTTTCCTCGCCAAGACAAATTTAGGCTTTCCCCCTCTCTTTGCAGTTTTCCCCCCTCTCCTTCTGGGTTTGAAAATGGAGGCCGACGACGCCGACCGCCCGGCCCGGCGCACCTTGGTTCCCCGACTCCGAGCCCTGGGCCTTGGCTACCGGAGCTGAGGGACCGCACAAGTCCCGCGCCGCCGCCCGCCCGACCGCAGCTCGCGCGGGTCTCCCGGCCGGCGCCGCCTTCGGATTCTTGTTTCCCTCGCGGTAGTTTTTAGAAGGGGGCGAAGACTGAGTTGGACACTTTTTCTTTTCCTTTCCTTTTCCCTTCCCCCCCCCCTTTTTTTTTTTTTTAAACGAGGGGAATTTTGTACTAAATCAAAGGAATGAAGTCTGGCTCCGGAGGAGGGTCCCCGACCTCGCTGTGGGGGCTCCTGTTTCTCTCCGTGGCGCTCTCGCTCTGGCCAGCGAGTGGAGAAAGTGAGTAATGGACCCCACCGCCCGCGGCCACTGCGGGAACTTTTCCTCCGAGGGGCTGCGCCCTGTTTGCGAAACCCGAGTTGCCACCGTCGCAGCTGTCGGCCCCCGGGCTCGGGAGCGGCCGGGCGGGGCGCGAAGGGGCCCGGCCGGAGCGGCCCCGGGGCTGAGCTTGTGAATTTGGAGCCTGGGGGCCCTGGCTCAGCGCATCCCTCTCGGGAGGGGCCTCGTGGGCTTTATCGTTCGCGGTCCCGAGAGTCCTGCCCTACGAGCCCGGCTGGTCCGCAGCCGTCCCTCCGGCGCGGCCCTGTGACCCGGCCAGGCGCGGGCTCTGTGAGGGAAGTTAGAGCAAGGCGGTCCCCACACCCCTTGGGGGCCTCAGCCGGCACCTTGTCCTCCCCAGCGCGCGGGGCCGCTCGGCGCACGTCGCTAGCCCCGCGCGGCGCGCCGGCGGCATTGACAGCTCCGGCGGCCGCGCTGCGTCTCGCTGCTGGAGCTGACGCGGAGCCCGGTGGTCGCGAGCCGGGAGCCACCCAGACCGCCCGGTGCAATTTGCCCTCGAGGGAGTGGTACCCCGCGCGGAGCCCCGCAGTACTAGGACACGTTTCCAAACATCCCGGGGCTGCGCGGCGTGGCTTCCTGTCCCTCAGTGTGCTTCTCTCATTGGACGCTTTTGATCCCACAAATAGTTCTCTGGTGGTGTGCGCTTCTTGGGCCCCCGGCCCTTCTCCCGCTGCTCAGCGGGAGAAGCCCGGAACGATCTGCCCCCAGTGTCCCCGACGCAGCTCAGTGTGTGTGGGGGGCGAACCTGCCTCGTCCCCAGCTCAGACCCTCGCCAAGTGCGGTGTCGGTTCATCAGCCAGAACTTTCCGGGAAACGCGTCGATATCCCTAGTTCAGAAGGTTATGGGACCGTCTACCAGTTTATACCTGGTCCTGGCCGCCTTTTCCCCTCCTGGGGGGGCTAGGCTGAGGGCTCGGGCAGAATCCGAGTGAGCTTTCGCGGGTGTGTGGTCGGGTCCGACATGCATTTTTACACATGTACTTCCAACCCGGGGTGTAGCATCCGCCACGCGGCCGCACTGGGACACCCACATGCCTAGCCCAGGAGAGAGGTGCCCTAGGCTGTCGTTTCAGGAGTGGCGCGGGGTGGGGTGGGGATGTTTTGCGAGCACAGAGCCCTGGCCTCTTGTTTTGTTTTGTCCAGAGTTGTGCAGCAAACCCCGCGCCCTGCACTTCCTTTGTACATCGTTAATACGCAATATCGCTCCATAGTCTCTATCGTTTGCAATCTGATAGCTTTTGTTTTGGTGGTGTTGGGTAGAGAGAATCGCAGGGAGGGAGAGAAGGAGCGAGAACTTAGGGCCCTACGGTGTGTAGAGGGGAAGAGAAGGAGGGAGTTTTATTCTTCTAAAGTAATAATAATAATAATAATGTAGCTTACTGTAAACTCGAGAGGGTAGGGTGGATGGATAATTTGAACACGGTTAAAAGTTTAAATGCAGTCGCAGAGCTGCGTCTGGGACAGGTAGGGCGTGCTGATGAGTAATGTTTGCCAATGGTATGCAGGTGGTGCAGATTAACTTTGAAAAATCGCTACTGAACCTTGAAGAGATCGAGAAGCAGGAGGCAGCGAGGACTGTCTGGCCCCATCACAGGGGCAGTTCAGAAAGGCTGTTTCTATAAACCTTTCTTAAACGCCTTATGAGAGAGAAATGAATTCATAATAGAGTAGGGGCAAATCTTTATGGAACTATCATGTTTGAATGCAAAAAAGTTGTTGAAAGTCACAGATTGGAGCCAAGTCCTTCCACAAATGTGCGTTTCCCAGCTCTTTGTTTTCTAAACTTTCAGTACACTTGATTGGGCGAAAGGCTTCTGTTACTTAGGACTTTGGGTGGTGTTTGGGGGGACAGAGGAAAGTTTCTAGCTTTTAAAAGCTAAAAATAGAAGACACAGGAGAGCTAATTCATTTTATTGTAGCATGCCGTTGAACTGTAGTTTCTCTGTTTTTTTTTTTTTTAATTTTGAAAAGTCAAGATAGCAGTGATGGCCTTGCTTCTCTGATGCAGGAATCTGGCATCTTAAAACAGGCTGATTTGCTTGGAGCATTTTTCACAAAAATACTGTTTGTGGAAGGCAGTTCTTTCTTGGGAAAACAGTGGAGGGGAATGGAAATTATAATGTATGTTTATCATCCCCTAACACCATTGCTTTCTCCAAAGATCCTTTTAAAATTACTGATTCCTTGAAACCTGATAGATGGCCAGAGGCACCCCAATGTCTTGTTGAGGTCCTGGCTCCATACCTGCCCCTCCCTACATCTCTGTAATTTTGAGGATTAAATAGTGTGCCCAATGTGTACATATGTTCAGTTCTCCATGTGAAAGGAGCTAGTGAGAAATAAGCTACAGACTAGGGCATTCTTTTGGCTGTTGTCTGGTATAGTGATGAAGGTTTGGGTGTTTTTGGTAGAGAGGTAGATGTTGTGCAGGTACATTTAAGAATTAGCATCTCCTCTCCGAGTGTGATACCAATAGGGTAAGGTTCCCCCCCCCCGGAAAATGTAGAAGTTTTTCAAGCAGATGAAGTTATATGAACGGGCTTGTATATCAATAAAATGTGGACAGAGCATCTAAATTAGTGAGATTTGGAAGTAATGAGTAATAGCCGAATAATCTGATGGCTGCCTTTTTTTTTTTTTTTTTTTTTAAGATGAACGTTCACTTTCAACTTACTGTAGCCATTTCATTAAAAGGCTTGAACGGATACAGTAATCTTTCTCCCCCAGGCACAATAATATCCTATTGTCAGAGAAATATAGATGTGTGAAATACTGGTGCTAAAAGAAGTTAGTGTTTTACTATCAGAAGGAGAACGTAGAATAAGAATTTTTGAAGGAGGCTAAATAACATTATAATGTAGACTTTCTAGAGGGAGTGATATTTTATATATGATATTTTGAGGTGGAGGGGGATGTAGGTCAGTATTCAAAGTTTGGAAGGTCATATGTTTGATTTGTCAAAAGGGTTAGAAAAGTCTAACCTTGAGAAATATGCTAAGATTGATTGGAGGAACCTTAAAAATTGTGCTAATTGAAAGATGGCAGTCATAAAAGATCACATGATGTTTGATTCCATTTACTATATGAAATGCCTAGAATAGGCAAATCCATGGACATAGAAAATAGATAAGTGGTTGTTAGGGGATGGGGGAGGAAGGAATGGGGAATAACTAATAGATAAAAGAGTTTCTTTTGGAGTGATGAAAATGTTCTAAAATTAAGGTGTGATGGTTACACAACTTTCAGAATATACTAAAAAGTATTGTATTATACGCTTAAGATCAGTGACTAAGATATATATCTCAATAAAGCTGTGATTTGTTTTTAGGAAATATGCTAAGATTGTAAAGAATGCATTGTGCCACCTTGAACACAGAAGTTAGGCTAAAATTATTAATTTGCCCTGTGGGTTGGTGTCTATCTTTTTTAAATATATGTTTTTCAGATCCATTAACTCCAGCAATACACCAAATGGGTCATTGTAGCTCTGGCAGTAGGGGTTTAATAGAATCCTTAGAAATGGACAAGCAGGAAAAAGGGATCTTGGTTGTATGTTGCTGGATTGAAGGAGTGAGGGATTGGATTAAAAAACACAAGTGCTAATGAAAGATTTGTTACAGTAAAATCCTCAGTGAATATGAAATTGTGTTGGTCCTTTCAAGATAAAGTTAGTTTGGGTTTAGGAGCTGAGTCTGGATGGCTGTTTTTTTCTTTTTCTTACATATATTTTCTAGCATAGAAATAATGTAGTGTTTTAAGATAAATAACATCCTCTCTCTCTCTCTCTCTCTCTTTCATATACCCTATTAACCACAAGTAGTAGTAGAGATTGAGGATGAACTATTCATTTTAATGCAGTTTTTTTCCCCTTCGTTGCTTATTCTATGTTTTAAAAGGTTTCCGAATCTGAGTAGGAAAAAGAAACTTTCCAAGACATAGTAGTTTTTTTCAACCTCGTTCAGTGACTTCTTCATTTGAAAAAAAAAAAAAGAAAAAACCACTAAAATTTTTTATGCAGGAAAAGATATAATGTATGGTGAAGACATTTTGTTTTTTCATATTGTGTCTTTATCCAAATTTACCTTGGGCTTTTAATGGGAAAAGCCCTAGAGAATAATTTGCTTGCATTTGTTTTTGGTCTTTGTCTAAGGCTTAGTTTACTAGTAAAAATGTTTCCTGACCTTCTGTTGTTGCAAGATCAGGACAGTAATGAAAATCTACTGTATCATTTTCACTTGTTGCCTTAGAGTTTACCAAGGGGAGCCCTCAAGGGAGAATAGTGTCCTTTTTAATCCAGTTTCATTTGTTTTATAAGAATGTGCTGGATGAACCAACTAAATGCAGTTAGCACTTATTGGCTACTTACTGTATGAGAGCTGGGCCCTGTGCTAGGCAATGTGTGAGTTTTCAAAGAAATAGGACTATGCTTTTGCCCTTACAGCATTTTATATACTCCTGCGTGAAACAAAGTTGCTTGACAGTTAAGATCTTTTTCAAACTCAGTTTTCAAATCTCCAGCAAGCAGCATGACATCTTTTAAAGGCTCTTTAAAAACATTTCTTTAAATTTAAGACTTGAAGTAAACTATTGTTGACCTTTGGAAGGCTTGTTCTGCACCATTCTTGCCTTATTTATACCTTCCCTTCCATTGGGACATCACTGCAGGCCATGACATACAGGAGACATTTGCCCATCTTGATCAGCAGCACTGCCTTCTCTATAACATTGATTATGACCATTGTGAGAAAAAATATGTGCTGGTGTAAGGAGTTCTGGTGATGCTGCTCCGTGGGAGAAAGATGAAGCAGTCTCTTTCCGTAAAGATTTGGAAACTTGGTGGAGGTTGCTATGAGCTGGAATCAACTCTATGGCATTTTGATTTTGGTTTTTGGTGTAGCCTACCTTGTGCCAAAACTTTAGGAGTCACAGGTGTGTGCATGAACATTGCACATGTTTTGAGTTGCTGAGACCTATTTCAAAAGCTTTCTGGAGTTACACATTGCTTAGTTACTTAGCTTTCTGGAAATCATTAGGAAACTCATACTTTTAAGAATTTCTATAATTTAAAATAACTTAATGTTTTCAAAAGTTTGAGGGGTACTGATGAGATTGAGGAGGCAATAAATCCTGTACTTTTTGTTTTGTTTTGTTTTTAACTGTAAAATGTATAAGGCATGTTTCTGTCTGGGCTGTGATTTCCTTCATTTTGTGTTCAAAAGTCATATAGACATCAACCCTAGTTCATAGAAGAGGCATTCGTGCCCCCAAGCCAGCTTGCTTTGATGCTGCTTTTCTTAGCCAACTCACGACAGGTGCTATCTGATTCCAAGAGAAGAGCTCTTCTCGATTGTACTAAATATATAATAGTTGCACACATGCTTGTAGTGTAAGGTCTTGGTTTTTCTGGGATGTTCTAAAGGAAACATATGAACACTTTAAAAAAAACAGCAAAGTGAGTAATGAATGATATACTCCCACCCCTCTTTGAAAAATGAATGTTTGGCATGAGATTATCAAGAGGAAGTTCTCCAGTTATTAAAGATGTGATTTGCTATAACTAAGGAGTGTGTGTAAACAACAAGCCTGATGTTTGTGGACATCAAGACCTGTTGACATTTTAGGAGCAAAGCTGATTTTCAGTATTTGGAAAGCTTAAAACTTTGAATATATAACTACCCCCTCTTACCCTTCCCCCTACTCAAACCAAAACTAAACTCACTGCCATTGTGTCAGTTCTGACTCATAGCGACCCCCACTGGGTTTCTAAGGCTGTAAATCTTTACAGAAGTTGACTGCCTCCTCTTTCTCCGGAAGGGCAACTGGTGGGTTCGAACCACTGACCTTTTTTGGTTGTAGCCTCAACCACTGCACTACCAGTCCACCTTCTCCCTCTACTAAGTATCTGTACAATACTTGATTGGTTCTAAGGAAAGAGCTTATGTTTTGTATAAAATGGTTAGTAAACAAAGGATCTTTAAAAGCAAGTTAGGTTGTTATCTCAATAGATGCAGGTTTCCTCAGTATGAATGAAATTTGTGTTTCTCTTGTTAAATTGCTTTTGTCTTATTTGACTCAAAATATAACTTTAGCTTTGATTTTGAGACTTTTGGACTTCTGAAAATTATGTTTTTCTGTTTTTCAACAGCCAGTTTTACTCATGTTTGAAAGTCCTACATGTAAATTTTGATTTCCCTCCTTTTTTCACTTTCACTTTATTTATGGTTCCTGAAATTAATTTAAAACTCTTGGGGAATATAGGAGCTCTGGTGGTGCAGTGCCTAAGGCATTTGACTGCTAACCAGAAGGCTGGTGGTTCAAATCCACCAGCCACTCCTGGGAAGGAAGATTGGGCAATCTACTTCTGTAGTAATACTGCCTCGGAAACCCAAGGAAGGGTCACTATGATCTGATTTGATGGCGGTGAATTTTGGGGAATATTGCTATTTTTCTATTTGAAATAGTTGTTTTTCCCCTCCTCTCGTCCTTAATAAATACATGTTGAGTCATTACTGGGGTCAATTCTTTAAGCTTAAAAATTATTTTTGATGTTATAAAATATTTTTAAGTTTTAAAGATAGAAATTACTTGCAATGTTTATTTAAAATACTGAAGAAACAAAACTACTAATGTAGGGCTTAATACATTTTTTTTTTTATTATTGTTTTTTAAATCTTTTCCTGGCCTGGACTTCTAGAATCTTTCAGCTTATACATTGCTATTTAGATTTTACTAAGAGTCAACAGAAAGTGGTTTCTTTTATGATAAGGAATGAACACCTTTGATTGCAATAACGTTTATAGTGTTTTGTTGATTGTATTTATGACTTGGTTTAGTTTATAAGGGCACTTGCTGGGGGATCTGACCATAAGCTGAGTGACTGCCCCTAGCATGATGGCTGATGGTCCTGAAGTCCACGCTTTCTTGCTGAAATAACTCTGTAGCTAGCCACGTAGTGATAATGTGCAGACATGTGAATGGTGCCATCCTATACTGCAAAGATAGCTCTGCTTACCTTAAATGTTCATAGTGTAATAGGCTATATGGTTTTTTTTTTTCTCCTTAAAGCATTTATATTTAAATAATTCAGAAAATATTCTACTACTAGTTCAGAAAAGTTGGGGGTGCTTAAACTTTATTCTTTTATCTCACTCCTCACTATCCTATCAAGACTTTGCTAAAACAGCTTAAATTATTTTACTTAAGTAATGGTTATATAATAATAATACTGTTTGTTCAGAATTATGTATATCCATCTATCTATCCAAATTCTGACAGTTTGGAATACAAGTTTGTGATATCCATTGTTGCTGTTTTGTACACTTTTATTTGGCTATATTCTTTTTAACATGACATCAGCTTTCTTTAAACTGGCTTCAGAATTATTTGTCAGTTTGGTAATTTAGGCATATGCATACTGCTTTTTTAATTATTCTTGGTACAGGAGAACAAATATATTTTGACAGTATTAAAACATAAATGGTTTTATAGAGCAGAACTTGGAAGTTTTCCTGAGAGATTTTGAATGTTTAACTTCAGCATTAAAATGTAATCTGGGTTTTGCCTTGAAAAAATTGATTATTGGAGAGTCATGTTTGACTAAGTAAATGAAACTTCCTTAATTTGAGTGAGGCAAATTTTAGTTAATAGTACTTGTAAGGAACAGAAGTCTGCTAATTAAGAAGAGATGCATTATGCATAGCAGTTTTTCCCAAACTTGCAGTATCTAGGTGGTCTTTACCAACTTCCCAGGAGAGATGCCATAGGAAAAAGTAGGAAGGATGCCAAGAAGACTGGCCATGTGAAAGGTGTGTCCACAATCCCCCTGGCTTTATTAGTTTACAAACAATTTTCTAAATCATTAGATACAAATTATGTATAGATTGTAAAATCCTTATCAGTTGTGCTCATCAGTATTGTCCTATGTCTGTTCTCCCACCTAATTTACCTGGATCTCATGATACTGGGATAATATACGTGCTTTCAAACTCAAGACATGAAAGGGAATCACAGATTGCCATGAAAACACATGAACAGAGAGAAGTCTGCCATTCCAGTTTTCCTTGATTCCATTGTCTGATTTCTGTGGATAATGAGTTTATGGCATATGTTAGGTCACTGTGTGGTATAATTTAGTTACAAAAAATTCTTTTGTTATAATACCTTTGCTTGGCCAGGTAATATATTTGGAATGTTCTTTCTTACCTGCATCTCAATAAGATTTTCAACAGATTGGGTCAGAGTGGATGGACATTCTAGTTAAATTCCAGTTCTTCAGACCATCCCTTTCTGGGGAGTCTGGTTAATTGGATGTTTCATTTCTACTTCATTGAGTCCCTTGAAACTGTTCTGATTTGCCTTTTTCTGGTTTCTCTCTGGTCCCACCATGGTCCTGTCTATACCTGCATCAGCTCTCTGGGCAGGTCCTCAGTTGGACCCTAAGCTAGCCTTTTTCACTCCTGTGCTGTTCTGCTATTCCTCTGATTTGATGAAGAAGGGGTTGAAAGCCCCACATTCTCAAAATAGTGTGTGATTGTGGTCTAAGAATTGAGTCCAAGACCCCTAATGCTGGGCTGTAATGCCTTCATACACCTTTGCCGTAGGTATGCAGTGTTAATTTCCAGTACTCCCTAATGCCTGTGTTTTACCTCTGTGGTAAGTAAGACATGCCATTCCTGTCTCCATGCTTTTGCTCCTGCTGTTTGCATGCCCTAGAATGCCTTTCCTCTTTGCTCTGCTACCCCTGTTACTTAAGAGTGAAAGGTGCTACTGTACAAACAAACAAACAAACCAATCTCACTGCCCTCGAATTGGATCCAACTCATAGCAACCCCTCCTTGGATTTCCCAGGCAGTATCTCCACAGAAGTAGATAGTCCAACCTTCCTTCCGAGGAGTGGCTGGTGGGTTTGAACCACTAGCCTCTTCTGGTTAGCAGTCATATGCCTTAGGTACTATGCCACCAGAGCTCCCAATGCTACTCTAGTGCACAGCAAAGTAACCTAGTTTTATTTCTCCTTGGCTGCCAATTAGTTTGTTGGCTCTGAGCAAGTTATTTTGCTTTTTTGAGTCTCAATAAAATTATGAACTCTTTAAAAAAAAAAATGGAGGGGGAGGAATGTCTTCTGACAAAACAACAACATGAATTTTTTTTTTTTTCTAATATATTTATTATTTTCTAATATATTTAGGGAGCTCTGGTAGCATAGTGGCTAAGACACTTGCCTGCTAACCAGACAGCTGGCAGTTCAAACCCACCAGCCAC
>NW_006921606.1:7348693-7383181 GCF_000298275.1 Orycteropus afer afer
CGTAGTGATACTGCCTCGGAAACCCAAGGAGGGGTCGCTATGAGTCAGGGCTGACTCGACGGCACATAACAACAACAACAATATATTTAGACAACTGAAGTCAGACAAAGCTGTAAGTCTCTAAAGGTGGAGCACTAAATCTATTGGTTCCTTAGCCTCAAATACCTTTCTGTGGTTTTAATAGATCTGAGATACCATCCTTTACGTTCTAACTCAGATTCTTTGTCCTTCCTAAAGCTTTTCATGATCGTCCTAGCTTCTGTAGACCTGACTTACCCCTTACTCCTTTGATAACCACTATATTCTTGTTCACAATATGTTTTGTCTTGTTCCTCAGCTTTTGACATTTTGCAAGGCTGTAGAGGGTAGTGGAAGAGTCCCTAGGTGGTGTAAACTGTTAACATGCTCAGCTGCTAGCCAAAAGGTTAGAGGTTTGAGTCAACCCAAAGGTACCTTGGAAGAAAGGCCTGGCTATCTATTTCTGAAAATTCAGCCATTAAAAACCCCGTGTAGCATAATTCTGCTCTGATACACTTGGAGTCATCATGAGCTGGAGTTGACTTGATGAGCAACTGGTAGAAGAGAGTGGAGCCACTGCCTAGAATAGTCTCAGCTTCTCAATGGCTAAGGTCTCAGGCAAATTATTTAATCTTTGTGTGCCTCAGCTTTCTCATCTGTGAGGTCGTAATCGTAAAAGAACCTGCTTCATTCATTTATTCATAAACATAAAGTGAATTAAGACACATGTAAAGTGCTTAAAATGGTAAGCTCTCAGATTTTAGCTGCTACTGCTCTTATGGATGTAATAAACTTGAATAGAGATGTTCTTTGGACAGTGTCATAAATAGAGGTCACACTTGAGATTTGACTGGCCTTGTCATTTATGTGACATAGAGCCTGGGACATACTAGGTGCTTGAGAGATGTCTGTTTTGTAATAAAACTTTTTTTTGCTCAGATGCTTAACAAGAAGATTGAGTTTGCCTGTTAAACACAGCTGTGTGGGTTTACCTTTTTCAGTAAAACAATGACCAGCCCTTGAAAGCTCACCTTCCATTTCAAAAAGTTATTTATTACATTTTCTCTCTTAATCTTTCATTTGTCAGTTCTGCTGGCGTTTGGGAAGTATCCAGGGTGCACTTTGGCCACCTCACCAGTATGTAGGCGCCATCTAGTGGCCTGAAGGGAAATTTAGCTTCTTGAGTGACTGAATTAACATTGCCTGAGGATGGAAATACAGATTTTCCTCTCTAGGTTTTGCTTTCTGCTGGGTTCCTGGAAACCAATTGCAGGAAAACATGGAGACTTCAGGCTTCTGTACAAATTGTTGGGATATGGTTTTGGATTAAAGTTGCTGTACTGTGTCTGAGAGCTAGTGTGAGATATTGAGTGTCTTCCTAAATGTTGTAAACAAACATAGTGCAACTCTTTAGCAGAGTTGTGATAGCTAGTGTGGCTTTAAAATTTGGGCTAGGATGTATTTACAGTTTACCTTCCATTTCTCTATTTTAATATGTGGTAACATTTTAATTATCATTCTTATATGTGTCCCTTTGGGCAATTTTACGTAGTGAAGATGCTCTGCAGCCAGAAACCCTAATAGAGAATGAAAACAGCTTCCATTGGTGGCATAGTGCCTAAGACATTTGACTGCTAACCAGAAGGCTGGTGATTCAAACCCACCAGCTAGCTACTCCTTGAAAGGAAGACTGGACAATCTACTTCCGTAGAGATACCCACTTCAGAAACCCAAGGAGGGGTCACTATGAATCAAATTGACTCGATGGCTGTGAGTTTTTTTTTTTTTTTTTGGGCATTTTGTTAGATGTTTTTCTGTATTTGGTTTTGTGTTTTATTGGTGTTTTCAGATTTCACTTTCTTCCTGCCTTGGCGAAATCATACTAGATCATGTATAGGTGCTTAGTCACTTTTCTATTTCAGAAGTTTTAGACCTGTTTCTCATGACTGCTTTCTATAATTTTTAATTTGGAAATCATCTGTCTGGTTATCTGAGAGAGGGCTTCAGACTACCTTCCTCCCAGACTTGTAGAATGACTCTGGCTGTTTCTGCAGCAGGTGGAACTCACTCCGGTCTCTGCTTTGGCTGGTGGAAGTCCCGGGATAACTCTGTCAGCCCTCTGGCATACTCCTTTGAGAGCTAGCTACTTTACCTTCCCTGGTGGCCTTGATTCTGCATGCATGGTGATTGCTCTCACATTATGCTCCAACTCTTTATACCCCCTCTTAGCACAACACCCCTGTGTGTTTCCCCTGAGTGGATGGGGATGGGAGTGGTCTCTTGGCCATCTTTGAATTCCCAGCATGTAGACATGTGCCTGGCACACAAGAGGAGCTCAAGAAATGAAAGTCTTCTTAAAGTAATAAACTTTTCACCTTCTCCATTCACTTTGAAGCTCTGTCTATATACAACAAAATTAATTATTTTCATCTACTCATTGTAACTATACCAGCTGAAACATTTCCTCATGGTGCTTACTGTTAGATAAGGAGCCCTGGTGGCTCAGTGCCTAAGGCATTTGACTGCTAACCAGAAGGTTGGAGGTTCAAACCCACCAGCCACTCTTCAGAAGGAAGACTGGGCAATCTACTGTAAAGACTTCCTGCCTTGGAAACCCAATGGGGGTAACTATGAATTGGAATCAATTGAGTGCAGTATTTTTTTTTTTTTTTTTGGTTTTTTTCTTACATATAACTTGAAAAAATTACCTGTAAAGTTAGGATTTCATTAGGCTTTTCACATGTTCAAGTGAATAAAAACAATTACAGCTCCTGGAAAAGCTGCTTGTGAGTCATGCCTTGTGTCCAGCCTGCCACAGCCCTGAAGAGACTGTGTTTCATAAGCTCCCAGTGGACATGATTTAATGAATAATTCATCAGCATCCCATTTGTGTTTGTAGTGTGCTTTACACCATTATGGTGGCTGGGGCATGATTGAAGGGGGGCATCTTCAGGCTGGGCTTTGCTGTGTCCTGCTCTTCGCACAAACTTGGGCTTGAGGGGGTGTCAGGCTCCTTTGCTGCTGCTGACTGCCCAGCTCTTAATGGCAGGTGAGATTGGATAGTTTCTCATGGCTCTTTAGCTCTCACCTCAGACATAAGGTGGAGGTTGGAGCTTTTAGAGACATCTGGTTAGAACTGGCAGAACCACCGTGAACAGAAGTTTGCTTCTGTTCCTTGCATTGTTTCTTGGGGAGGGCAGTAAACTTTGTTTTGCTTGAATCGTAGCAGGGACAGTAACCAGGTCTGAAAGGGCTCACTTTTGTGTCCCTTTAAAAGCAAACACTCTGCACTGGCCCCTTGGAGTGTGGCCTCTGACTCAGGACATTGCAGGCAGAGGGCTTGCTCTGAGGGGGACAGGCTGGTATGTGCCAAGTGTACAGGTGTGGGTCCCAGGTTTCAATATCTCACTGTGGGGCCATTGTAGAAGGTAGAGCCTGCTCCTGTCTTTGACACAAGAAAGTTTACTTGTGTAGGATGGTGTAACGTGGTCTCCTGAACTTAATTAACACCTAAGAAATTATCATTAAAAGCTATGATACTCCAGAGGAGACTTGTGAGGTGTGATATTTCCTACAGAAAATGTAAACATAGTCATTTGAACCTGACATGTTAATTTCATGCTCAGCTTGTGAAAAAAGTGTCTTATAAAATCCCCCTATGAACATTGAGCTTGGTAGATGTGCACTTGCCAGGACGAGCCGGGACAAGCTAGGACTGTGGCTGTCTTTTATCTGCACTTTCCATGGGGGGTATGCATATGGACAGTACTTCCTTTGAAGGTGGCTACACTGGTAATGAGAACTGCCTTCACCTGTTTCTCTCAGTCTCCCTCTCAGTGATGTAAAGGGAGCTACAGGCCTCAGTATCTTCACTTGTAATTTGGAATAACGCTGCTCTGGCCAGGGATGTGGAGCCCCTGGGTAGTACAAATAGTTAAGTGCTCAGCAACTGACCAAAAAGTTGAGGATTCAAATCCACCCAGAGGAAGAAGGGTCTAGCAACCTGGCTGCAAAAGGCCACAGCTTTGAAAACCCTTTAGAGTACTTCTACTATGCACACCTGAGACTGCCATGAGTCGGCACTGACTCTGCAATAACCGTTTTATTGGCCAGAGATGACAGGATGATTAGCAATAATGTATGTAGGATGCCCAGCAGAGAAGGCCAATAGAAATCACCTGACACATGGATGCCTTGATCTTTCTGCATCCCCGTTTCTCTCTGAGACTTCCACCTGGGACTGGGGCATTGTTATCACTCATGGAAGATAACATGAGTTACCCTCCTTTCTCATACTGAGACTCAAGTTTGAGCCCTGGAAGTCTGAGTCACAGCCCTACATTTGGACCCACCAACCAGGCTGACCCAGGTGGATCCTAATATTCAAGGCCATCACCCAGCAGAGGAGGTAGAGGTTAGGAGTAGAGTAGTGGGGACAGGACCAAGCTCTGCTTGGCATTCAGGGCTTTGAAGGCCTCCAGTGGCCTGGGGTCCATGGAAAGCATATGAAAAAACATGAGTGATTTTTGTTCTCGAGAAGCTTGGTGTCCACTTGGAAAAACCTAAGTGCTAGTGAATAGTAACAAGCAGTATGTATTCAGTGCTTAATTACGTGTGGGCTGTAAGTGGTAGAGTCTTCAAGCTACTATAGCTCCACATAGCTTTCTAGAGGATGCTTGACTTGTGTGTGCCATGAATATTTGACTTCCAAAGTCCAAGGGAAGAGCATCATTGGTGGCCCAGAGGAGGACAACATGGTATGTGGGTAGCAGCAAGGGCACAGGCCTGATGGAGTGGAGGATGGGTGTCAGAGCATGAAAGGCACCAGGAGAAGGAACTTGATGGGGTAGAGACAGGAACTTGGAGACCATGTGCAGTGGCCCTGGTGAAGAGGGTGTGCTAGGAAGGCTACTCTGGCCCCTTGGTGTAGTCCAAATTGGGGAGGAGCTAAGATAGGAGCCCTGGGTGTGAAACAGTAAGGATGCAGGTGAGAGGGGCTAAAGGAGCAGCAAGTGACAAGACCTCTTTTGGCCTGGATGTGAGTTGAGGGGATGACCAATGAGAACACGGTCTTGCAGTGTGATGCCTGGATTGCCAGAGAAGCTGGTAACCAAGGCCCTGGGCTGGGCATGGGGAGAGGCTGCCTGTAGGGAAGTCTGGGCGGATGTGAGGCACAACCAGCATGGCACCAGGGTTGACTGGAGGACAGGGGCAGGAGCACAGGGCAGTCCCTCAAGAAGGCTCTTGGCAACTTTTAGGGACTGAATGGGGAGGTTTAGATTTAGGAAGAGCAAACTTCACTTCCGGTGTGTGGCAGTTTTCATAGCAAAGCCCTTTAGAAAGAGCAGCATTCTACGTTTTCTGTCCCCAGGAGCTGGACTTCAGAATAACTTCCATGGAAAATGAGTCTCTTTGTTAGAGATAGCAGGCATACCTGGTTAGGTCCAGGTTCGGGTTCAAACCTGTGGGTCAGTATGTACTTTAAACTTAGAAATGAAAACAAAACCTTTCCATGGGAGCATTTTCGTGCTCATTTGCTGGGAGTTCACTGGATTACAACTTTGAAACATAATGTAGATTAGTGATGACCCTTGTTTCTGTCTGCACCTGGTCAGGTGGCCCCAAACTGGCCATGGGATGAGGTGTCCCAGGACCTTGGCTGGGCTGCTTGAGGCTGGGATGAATGGCCACCCTGCAGTACTGGCCAGCCTTGCAGGGGCTATTTCCAGCCCTCCACCCACATAGGAGCCCAGAGGAAGTATTTGTTTCAAAGGGAGTGCCAACATTGTGTCTAGATCTGGGTTTTGCTACTGATGTTTTTAACTTGTATTGATTTATGTTTTTAAATTGACTTAGTCCATGATTAGCCTGCTAGGTGGAAGCTGCCTGTTTTGCAACTGTATCTATTTGTTTTCACTCAACAAATAACATTAAAACACACAGTAATGCAAGAGGCTTTGTGGGAGGGTGATATCATTTGGCCTGTGGGCTTTTTGTATTACTTTCCTACCCTCAGGATGGTGAATTCTAAATGGTAAATCATTTTCCACCTGTTCTAGCAAGCAGAGCCTAAGCAGTTACACAATATCAGTTTCCCTCAGTTGGAAAGTATCCTGCCTGATGCCATACAACTTTTCCCCCAGACTTATTTGATGATCTTGATTCTCTTAATGATTTTTTTGAACAGTCTTTATTTTTTAAGAGTAATTTTACGTTTACAGAAAAAAATGTGCAGAAATTACAGAGAGTTCCCATATGCCCCTTCTCCCTCTTGAACATAGTTTATTCTTGTTCATTCCTGTGGTACATTTGTTGTGATTGATGAACCAATATGGATACATTATTATTATTAACTAAAAGTCCATAGTTTACATTAGTAGGGGTCACTCTTATGTTGTACAATCCTAAGAATTTTGACAAATGCATAATGTCATTTGTCCACCCTGACATAGCATCCTGCAAAATAATTTCACTGCCTTGAATATACCCTGTGCTTCACCTCTTCATCCCTTTCCCCCGTTTGGTTCCCTTTCCCCCCTTTGGTTCCATTTTGAACTATGGGTTAAAGCTCAGAGACTCTCAGAATAAGAGGTTCCTAGTGGCTGTGGCTAGGCATGTTGTTTAACCTCTCTGCCCTGTTTCTTCCTGGTAAAATGGGAGATAATAACAATACACATCTCAGAGGATTGTTACAAGTATTTCATGAGCTAGTATATCTGAACTGTTTAGAACATAGTGCCTGCTATAAGCACTAGGAATTACCTATTTATTGTTAAGGATAGAGGAAATATACTAGAAGTTGTTTACTTAAAAAAATAGTACGCTCCTGAATGTTGATGAATTTTAATATCCTGCTCTTAGCTTGGTTCGCTGTTTCTGACCTTTAAGACTCTAGCTTCGTTTTACGCCATGTAGTGCTTTTTCTTTGGTGGGAGCAGAAACATACCTGCCTGTCTTTGGCTGTCCCTCTCTCCCTGCTGATCCCCACTGTGCCTGTGGGAGAGGGATGATCACACCAGTCTCCAATCTCCTTCTTCCCCACAGAGAATTGTTTGGATTCCAAGCACCTTCTCAAGAAGGCCAATGTGTCAGGGTGGCCAAGTGACAGGATCTGGTCATTCATATTTTAGTGTGTACTCTTCACTTTTCTTCCTGTCTGAAAGGAAGGCAGGGCTTCTGTGCATGCAAGATTTGTAAAGCATGAATTTACTTGTCCAGAAAGCTAGAATATTTTCAATGGAGAGTGGAGAAAATTGAGAGCCTGTGGCCCTTGTAGGTTGAATGAGGGCTGCTCATAGGGATGAGAGCTCTGAAAGACTGGGGCCCTCAGCCAGGGGACAAAAAGCCAGCCACAGATACATGGCTTGGCTTGAAAACTTTTTTTCTTTTTTAATTTATTGTGGTAAAATATACATGACAATGTATTTGCAATTTTAATCATATTTAAGTGTATAGTTCAGTGATATTAATTATGTTCACCATGTTGTACAACCATCACCACTATCTATTTCCAAATGGTTTTCATCTCCCCAAACAGAAACCCAGTTCCCCTTATGCATTCACTTCCCATTCCCTCCTACCCCCAGCCCTTGATAAACTTTTGTTTAGCCCACTGATAAACTTTTGGAGTTATGCATTTGCCCATTTGATCAGAAAATATTTATCCACTTGTACTTGACTTATTTTTCTCAGCATAATGTTCTTAGGGTGCATCCATATCATAGCATGGATCAGAACCTTATTTTTTTTTTATGACTAGATAACATTGATTTGAAAACATTTTATTGAGAGTCATCCTCTAGGACCACAAGAAGAAACTGCTCTCTTGCTCTGCCCCCTTTGAGTGCATGTGATTTCTGCTTCCCAGGCCCCAGAATTCAGGCTTAGTCCTATTGGTATTGAGTCTATCACCTTTGGTAGTCTTTCCAAGGCAAATGTGTTTTGAGTCCAAACCACTCAACCAACTTAATGGAACAAACTCATAGTAAGTGACAGTACTGTTTACTTTTTGTGATAAGAGTTCTCTAAGGAGGAGGAGTTGGTTCCTTTGGTTTCAAACTTAATGCCTTTGTTGATTTCTCTCTATGAGTGTGCACCCTGTAGGATGGGAGCGGGGGAGAGAGGGGCAATTCCAGTAGACTAGTCCCTGCCCCTGGAGGCCAGACCTGAAGAACTGAGCAGAGGGGCCAGAGGGGCAAGTACCTTGAGGTGTTGCAGGTGTCAGAGGCTCACAGGGAGGAAGTGTGAGATCAGGGGAGGCCTCACAAGAGACCGTGGATATGAGCCAAGTCATGAGGGATAAGTTTGTTTTCCATAATGAGCAAGTAGAGCAGATAATGTTTTCTTTTCAAGGAAATCAAGTCAGGAGTCAAAACTCGCATGCTATTGTAGTCACAAATGAAATTTATTGCTAATCAGCCATGTGATGTGTAATTGCTTTTTCATTTTCTTATTTTTCCAGAAGAGAGATTTGTTTAGATATTTGGTTCCCTCACTGATTTCATTGGAAGTTTTTCATTTGTTTTGACAGCTCCATTCTTTTTTGGGAGCTGACTCCCTCATTACATAGTGAGCCCTGAAGGAGAGGGATTGACCTCAGTAGGCAAGAATCTGAGCATCTCAAAAGCAGAAAGGAGCCAGGCCTTCCACTTTACAGATGAGCAGACTGAGGCTCTGAGGGGTGTACAGTGTGAGGGTTGCTTGTTGGCCATCCTTGTAGATGCTCTCTGGGGCCTGTTCTTTTAACCAGGAGCCAGGGTGCAGTCCTGGACCTACTGGATTACAAACAAAATGGCCAGGTAGCAAGATCAGGGGAAGCCTCACAAGAGAGGTGCATCCCCAGCCACACCCAGGGTAGCAGCTCTTTGTGGTCTGGGATTAGTGGTAGGACACTTATTGCTGTGTCTGGAAGTTGGACTGTCATTTTCCTTGTATCCCAGAAGCAACCAGGAGTGTCCATTTATGACTTCCTCTGGCTCTGCCCAGAATGTTTTTGCTTGTTTGTTTGTGAGCTTGCTTTGCCAGGGTATTATTGAGTAGGGGGTTTTGTCCTGTGACCAAGAGGGATGCACTGTTCTCCTTGGGCTGGTGCAGAGCTCTGGTAGGACTGTGTGGAGTGCTGCAATGCTGTTAACAGTTTTCAAGACCGTTCCAGGGCTCCATTTCCATGTAAATGCTTGGCCAATTTTGAGAGTTGTTTACAGAAATAATTAAAAAAGAATTTAATTGAATCCAGGGAACTCTGGTGGCTTAGTGCCTAAGGCACTTGACTGCTAACCAGAAGGCTGGTGGTTCAAACTCACCAGCCACTCCTCAGAAGGAAGATTGGGCAATCTACTTCCATAAAGATACTGCCTTGGAAACCCAAGGAGGGGTCTCTATAAGTCAGAGATGACTCAACGGCACGTAACAACAACAACAACAACAACCTAAAAGTGTGTGTTTTCCAAATAGCACTATACTCATTTGCCTGCTTAAGCTTTGACCACCAAAAACCCAAACCCTTTGCTGTGGAATCAATTCCAACTCATGGCACCCCTATGTGTTACACAGTAGAAGTGTACCATATGGTTTCCTTGACTATAATCTTTACAGAAGCAGATCACAGGCATTTCTTCTGTGGTGCTGCTGGGTTGGTTGGAATAGCTAACTGTTTGGTTAGTAATCAGAGCACAAACGATTTATGCTATCCAGGGACCAGATGCTTGCAAGGTAGAGCTCCTCTTCTGTGCACCCTATTGCTTTTCTTGAAGTGAACACAGTTTGAGAACCCCATTGCCATTGAGTTGATTCCAACTCATGGAGACTCTACGACAAGGTAGAACTGCTACCATTAGGATTTCAAGGCTATAAATCTTTACAGAAGCAGACTGCCTCATCTTTCTCCCACAGAATGGCTGGTAGGTTTGAACTGCTGACCTTTGGGTTAGCAGCCCAATGCTTTAACCACAGCACCACCAGAAAGTAACATAAATTTATTGGGCAATATCTCATGATTCTGTTTTCCCCACTTGCAGGGTAATACTGTCTTTTAAACTTTGCAGCAGCTACATAGAGAAAGATTATACCCTAGGACAACTTAACTTACATTTTTTTGAAAACTCCTTTCTAAGTAAGTAGTGTACCACCCCTTGTCTTCCATACCTTAGTGAGCACATACCTATTGGGTGTACATGATCCAGTTCAAAGTAGCTCTTCTTTATCCTTCCCTGGATCTGTTTGGTAAAGCTGACACCATTATCACTGGAGGTGGAGTGGGGATTTGATGGGAAGAGAGACTAGCCTGGCTACAGCCCATTTCAGAGTGCCGGATGGTGCTTCCCTCTTCCAGCAAATGCAGAAGGCAGGGTAGGTGACTGTTAATTGTTTATAAGCATTAACTGTTTACAAGTCATGCTTGCTATTTTAAATCTGACCCTGCTATTATGTTGTTTTGTTTTTGTTCACAGCTGAATTTTAAGTGGGGTGGAATTTAATGCTGAGTCACTCCCAGGATGGTAAAATCAGTATCGATCAAGCCTTCCTACTAATCCTGTAAGCAGTTTAGAGACAGATGATACCGTCTTAGCGTTTCTGCCAGCGTGGAGCCCTGAGCAGGGGCTAGGCTTCCTGAGGACTCAGTTAGCTCCTTTTATCTGCTCATCTGAAACCTTCAAGGGGTGTTTAATATGCTCCTTGAAACCTCAGTTGTCTGAGAATATGGAGTTTAAATGAAGGGGATAAAGCCCCTGTGCGGTTCCCCCACCCCTTTCCTCCCGGAACTCTGCCCTGATTTCTCGTGTGAATTTCAATGAAGGCATGTCAGTTATTTGCAGTCAATTCTGGTGCTTTTCTTTCTACTCTGGGCTCTGAGTTGAGCACCCAAACCTAAAGGTGGGTTTGCTGTTCGTTTCTTACCTTTTTCAGAAAGTTGCACCCAGGTTGATATGCATAGGGCTGCTGTGAATTCTTATTGATGACATCTGCAGAGAAAGGTGGTTTAGTAGTTAAACCATTTGTCTGTTAACCAGAAGGTCATCTGTTCAAACCTGCCATCTGCTCTACAGGAGAAAGGTATGGCAGTGTGCTTCCATAAAGATTTATAGCCTTGGAAACTCAAATGGAGCAGTTCTACTCTACCCTAGTGGGTTTTTATATGAGTTGGAATCGACTTGATGGCAGTAGGCAAAGAAAGCTTGAGGGTGAGATATCTCTAGACACTGAACAGGGATGGCAAGATCCTCTAATTCTTGGCTGTTGGAATTTGGGCCCCTGACTCCCTTTAAGGCAATGAGTGAAGCACCCACACCTACCATCTCTCCTTCCTCTTGAAGCCTTGCCATGTAGGGGTGGAGCATGAGGGCTTTCACCCAGGGATGTACAGCCAGCTTCATCTCTAACTTGCAATCCTCAGCCTGGTTCTGAAGTTGGCTGCTTGGCAAGGAAGCCACACAAGGCACGGAGGGCCGTTCTGGCTCCTGGCAGGGGTAATATTCACTCAGCTCGGCCTTCTCCCTGATGCCAAGCCTGCCCAGGGCGCCGATGAGAGCATGGGCTGAGAATGCCACTTGGATTCCGCTACAGTGGGCAGCAGGGTGGGTGTGTTTGGTTTTGCTTTTTCCAGAGCAGAAGAGGCCAGCAAGGCAGATCAGGGGCCCATGGGGGAGCTAAGCTGAGTAGAGAAGAGTTTGCTTTAGTAGGAGTTGAAGAGAGACAGCTTGGTGTCTGGATGTTCAGGGGCCTGTGGGAGGTACATGAGGCATGTAAAATTCAGCCCCTGCCTCAAACAGAGCTTACAGTGTAGTTGAGGAGATGAGGTATACATACACAGCTGCTCTAGGGTTGGAATGAGCATAGTGTGAGCAGGGTCAGAAAGGGTTGTGGAAATTGAGAATGAGATTTTCATGCCCAGAGTGATCCAGAGGCATTATGCAGGAGATACTTGGAGGAACAAGGATTTTTTACTATGCTTGAGAGTGGGGCTGTGGTCAGGACATTAAAAATGCTGGATGAGACTTGAGGCAAGATTGGAGAGGAGGTATGTTTGGGTAGTAGTTGGGGATTAGGCAGGGTGCAAATTGGGGACAGATTTTAGGGGTCTTTAGAGGCCAACCTGGAGTCACTGAATAATGCAAAGGTTAATGCACGCTCTTGCTAACTGAAAGGTTGGAGGTTCAAGTCTACCCAGAGGTGCATTGGAAGAAGGGCCTGGCAATCTACTTTCAAAAAATCAGCTGCTGAAGACCCTATGGACCCCAGTTCTACTCTGACACACATGGGGTCATCAGGAGTTGAAGTTGAATTGGTGACAACTGAGTTTCAGAGGCCAGACTTAAGTGACGTGGTCATTTCCTGAAGGCAAGAAGAGTCTATTTGAGTCTGGTTCCTTGTTCATACCCAGTTAAAGCAACATACCAGAGGTTATTCATCTTTGTGAAATATCTTGTAGCCTTTTTGGAGAGGTGGTGGTGTGTTTAGAGAAGGAGATGGAGAAAGGGCTGGTCCCAGGGGACCTGAGGGGCATCTGAGTGATGGTTACCATTTCTGTTGTGTTTGATTACCTTAGATTGTGGGAGATTCCCTTACTAGGAAGCCAGAAACCAAACCAAACCAAGCCAACTGCCCTCATTTGATTCCTATTCATAGCTACCCTGCAGAACTGTGCATTCTTTTTCCGTGTTCAGCATAATGAGTCTTCCCTCCATTCATTGGGTGTCTTGCATTGGTGCAGTCTTTTCAGAGAGTGAGCCCTGCACAGGGCTACCTACCCTGTAGATAGAACTGCCCTACAGGGGTTTCAAGGCTGTAAAGCTTTAAGGGAGCAGACTGACACTGTTTTTCCCACAGAGTGGCTGGTGGGTTCAAATTGCTGACCTTTCAGTTAGTAGCAGTGATTTAACCAACATGCCACTAAAGTGGCTTCGGGAGCCAGGAAAAGGCCTTCCAAGTTATCAAAACTGCCATGAGTAAATAAAAACCAAAAAACAAAAAGACTCAAATTCATTGCCATCAAGTTGATTAGGACTCAGAAACCCTTATGGGGTTTCTGAGGCTGTAAATCGTTACGGAAGTAGATTACCCTGTCTTCCTTCTGTGGAGCATCTGGTGGGTTTGAACTGCTGACCTTTTGGTCAGCAGCCAAATGCCTTAGCCGTTACACCACCAGAGCTCTTAATGAGTAAGTAGACTCACTTTTTGTATTTCCCTGCTTTATTCCTTCTCTTTCCACCCTAGACTACCATACATTTATACCTGTCATCTAATATAGTCTGCTAATAGGAGCTCTGGTAGCATAGTGGCTAAGTCACTTGCCTGCTAACCAGAAGGCTGATGGTTCAAACCCACCAGCCACTCCTCGGAAGGAAGGTTGGGCAATCCTACTTCCGTAGTGATACTGCCTCGGAAACCCAAGGAGGGGTCGCTATGAGTCGGGGCCGACTCGACGGCACATAACAACAACAACAACAATAGAAGTGGTTATGTTTGATGGAAAATCACTGCAAATATCGTACAAGGCCTGGTAGCTTTCAGGTATTCTGATTGTGAAGCTTTGGGATGGAAAGAAGTTTTCTATTGAGTTGTTCCTTTTTGGAAGGAAGATGATGGTGCATTCTTTTTCCTTGTTCAGCATAATGAGTCTTCCTTCCATTTGTTGGGTGTTTTGCATTGGTGCAGTCTTTTCAGAGAGTGAGCCCTGCACAGGGCCTGGAACTCCATTTGAAACTAAGGAGCTAAAATGAGAGCCTGCCCCTCCAGTCTGCAGGTCTGAAAGCATTCATACAGTTTGGTTGCATGGGCCTTTGCATTTTCTCAGACTTAGCAGCAATATATCAAGTATAGTCTTTCCTGAAACCAAAGTGATCCTTGTTTTTAATCAATGGGAGGGTGTTTTGAGATGTGAAATATTTAGGATCCTGAGTCTATTCCAGGTTCAACACTGGGGAGGAAAGTGGAGGCTAAAGGCAGCTCTGGAAAGCAAACATGGAGCGGGCTCCATCCATGGAAATCATGAGCTCCCATCTTCTGCTCCTTAGGAGCACTGTAAACAAAACTCCATTTGTAGAGAGCCAGGTTCCTGCTGAGCCTTTAATTATGGGGAAGGTATTCTGGTGGTTGGGGTTTGAAGCTTGAAGTGAGGAATTTACCTAGTGGTTCATTTTCCCTGGCCTTTCTTTCTTAGGTCTTAGCTGTTTTAGGATTCAGAAAATAATGCAAAATGCCTAAGATTGCTGAAATTCCTGACCTTGGAGACTTGAAAACATGAAAGGGCTAGGGTGTCAGGCTGGCCACTTTACATCAGCCAGTTCCCACTTCCTGATTCATAGCTTTCAGGATTTGTATTGCCTTCAGATTTCTCTCTCTCTCATTTAAAAGCAGCCATTGAAATAAAAAATAAATAGCAAAATCCCTACCCCAGAAGTTCTACTTCCTGTTGTTGTACTATTAAGTTCTGAAAAATGGCTTCACAAATTTAGGCTCTTGTCTGGGTTATTTCAAAGGAATTCTTGAGATCTTTTTGTTTGAACAGGGTGTATGAAGGTGATAAGTTAAAAGAGCTTTGGTTTAATCAACACAGAAATGCAACTAAATTTTAGGTACTTTCTTAGCTTTATGGTGTGTATATGAATATAATCCAAGTGGCAGCGAGCTGCTTAGCCAAGGTACACAAACCTTTTCAACAATGACAATTGTTTCTCTCTTAATGTTTCATGTTGATTTTACCCTATTTATTCAGATACAGATTACGTTTTGTGAATATAAAAGAGTTGGGAATATTTATGATTCCTGCAACAAAGGAGAAAGATCCAATCGTAAGGAAAATGAAGGAATGGCAGGCACCAACCCTTTTCATTAAATAAAAGTATAAAACCTCACTGCCATCGAGTCGATTCTGACTCATAGCGACCCACTTTGGGTTTCTGAGGCAGTAAATCTTTATGGAAGTAGATTGCCCAGTCTTCCCTCTGTGGAGTGACTGATGGATTTGAGCCACCAACCTTCTGGTTAGCAGTCAAATGCCTTAGGCATAGTGCCACCAGAACTCCTTAAATAATAGTATGTATCAGGGAAAGTGTCTATAATTCAAATGCTTCCAGGCTACACATTTTCTTCCTCCTGTTTGAAAATTCAGCCTAATTTGTGCTGAAATCATAAAATTTGAGAAATACAAAACATTTGACAATTCTAGCTTTAAGGGATGATGTCTTGGCAACTCAAATGGTCCACATAAGTAAGGTAATTTTGGTTTCAGCATCATTTGATCTGTGGGAAATGGGTTTGTTGTGGTTT
Source organism: Orycteropus afer afer (assembly GCF_000298275.1). Lineage (NCBI taxonomy): Eukaryota > Metazoa > Chordata > Mammalia > Tubulidentata > Orycteropodidae > Orycteropus > Orycteropus afer. The sequence goes on from NW_006921606.1 coordinate 7,363,979, forward strand.
GTTTGTTTTGTATGTGTGTATGTTTGCAAATCTCTGAAACCAAGAAAGCCAAACTCACTGCCATTGGGTCAGATCCGACTCATAGCGACCCCTCCTTGGGTTTCTGAGGTGGTATCGCTATGGAAGTAGATTGCTCAGCCATCCTTCTAAGGAAAAGTGGAACCAGGATATCTAGTAATACTTCATCTGGGCTTTATGAGGATTAACACAAATATAGTTGGGTGGAGTTTCTAATACCCAGCTCCCATTGTGTAGTTCACTAAGTTTCTTAGGAGAAGTGGGACTGCATTATCATCTAGATGCGTCTTAAAGTGCTGTTTTCTTTTTTTCTGTGGGGTTAGTGTAGGGTCTCCTTTGGTGCTCACATGGTTTTACATTCATTGTATGGTTAATTGAAACACTGGTCTTCTGGAGGACTCTTATCTGTCCATGCCTTCTTTCACTGTCTGACTTACCAGTTGGCTGTCAAATCAGCTCTGTCTCAGGGAGACCCATGTGTTCCATAGGGTTTTCATAGCTGAGACCTTTCAAAAGAAGATTGTCAGGCATTTTTTCCAAGATACATTTTGATGGATTTGAACCATCAACCTTTTAGTTAGTAGCCCAGAGCTAACCATTTGCACCATCCAGATACTTCATCTAGTGGTTGACTTGAGGTCATTAAGTAAATAGGAGACTATCTTTCTCACTCTGGTTTGTCTTCCTTCAACTGCCCATTCAGTGGGGAATAAAAGCTCTCCTAGCTGTAGTTTTTTAGTACTCTTTAAACAATAACAAATTGGGTGGGGGGAGGGGCTTAGATTCCTGGTTGGTGATTTTCTTTTTAAGTAGAAAGAATTTTAACTCTTAGTAGCCTTGCAGGAGCTCTGGTAGTGTAGTGCCTAAGGCACTTGACTGCTAACCAGAAGGCTGGGGTTTCAAAACCACCAGCCACTCCTTGGAAGGAAGATGGGGCAATCTACTTCTGTAGTGCTACTGCCTCGGAAACCCAAGGAGGGGTCAGTCACTATGAGTTGGGTCCAACTCGATGGCATATAACAACAACAACAGTAGCCTTACAGATCATCTTTGAAAACACCTTTGTAATGGATGAGGCAATGACTATTGGATTCTCTTTTGCCAAATATGTGTTCTGTAATTATCATCAGACTCTCCTGGCTGCACCTTTGGCTTATGAAGAGATCTGTCCAATTCCTGCTGAGAGTATGGAGCTCCTGGGAGCTGTTGCTCTAGATTAGAAGATGAGTGACTACTAACTTCTTCAGGCCACTGTTCTGCTAAGTGGTTGATGTGTACCTCCTCTGTGTCAGGCCTTGTGCTACGAATTAGTCTTGCATATTATGTAATTGAAGGCCAGCATCTTTTTCTCTCTTTAAATTTAACCAGTTGACATTGAGTTGATTCCGACTTTATGGTAACCCCAAGCATGAGCTTGTTTTCCTCCTCATCCAGTGAACTTTTCGTTGTGGTTGTAATTTCTCTAAAAAATACTTGGAGAAAACTCTAGAGCCATGCTCCATTTGTATAGTTAGGATGGTCTGGAGGGCTTAAATGGGTTTCTGGGAAGAGTGGGCATCTGTAGTGCCCTCTGTATGGTCAAAACATGAATGCTATCTATATCAGTTCTAGAAAACCTGTATTTTTAAAGCAAGGATGAAGTCTCAACTTTATGGGAAAATAAACCTTAGATATCTTGTTTCAAAATAGATTACTGTAGAGGCCCCTGGGTGGCACAGATGGTCTACACTTGGCTAGTAACTCAAAGATTGCCTGCTCAAACCCACCCAGTGGCACCATGGAATACCCAGGCCTGGCAAGCGGCTTCCATAAAGATTACAGTCAACTTGGTCCTAGAGCCTATTGAGTCTCTTCAAACGAATACATAAACCAACAAATCAGATTCAATGTGTGAATCTGATTCTCACATTGAAACAAGATTTGTTATTAAATCATAATTGTTGTTGTTGTTATTTGCCATCGAGTCGGCCCCGACTCATAGCGACCCCTCCTTGGGTTTCCGAGGCAGTATCACTACGGAAGTAGGAATGCCCAACCTTCCTTCCGAGGAGTGGCTGGTGGGTTTGAACTGCCAGCCGTCTGGTTATCAGGCAAGTGTCTTAGCCACTATGCTACCAGAAATACCAAAAGAGTAAAACTGTAATTATCATTATGGCTTTAACTTAGAATTTTGGAAAGTAACTGTAAGCTCCATGAAAGCAAGAATCATGTTCACCGTTGGATCTGTAATACTTGGCACATGCTGGAACCTGGTACCTGTCTTATCAGTGTAAATTAAATAGAGGTCCAGAGAGGCTAAGATGATAGGTAAGGCGAGATTTTAACCCATGGCTTCCTGCTTTCTTCCAGTTGCTGCACTCCCGAGCAGAGCTCATTGCCAGGTCTACAAAGTGGATTCACATAGTCCTGATACTGATTCTGCAATCGAGATAATGATTTTACATAGTTGACACATAGATAATGTGCAGCTGTGATGAACATTGAACCTTTATTAGGGGCACATTTGCCTGCCACCTTACACTACAATTATTTTATTATATTTATGCTTCTTGAAATTATAAAAATAATAAATGATTATCATGGGGGAAATTGGAGAATATAGTTAGGAAAAAAAGAAAATGAAACTCATCCTTAATCAATCCAGAGGTAATAATTTTTTAATATTTTGTTATATTTTCCTGAGATCCCTTTTTCCCTAAGCTTCTGTGAATATCTATATATTTTGATTATACTAGATACTATTTTTATACTACACATATTCTATATAGATTATACTACAAATATAGTTTCTTTAATCATTATTTTTCCACTTTGCATGACATTGTGAATTATTGCCTGTTAAATTACATTTTTAACATTTGGAATATGATCTTTTAGTGAAGTTACTAAAATTAACATAATTATTATATAACTGCTAAATTTAATCAATTTTGTAATTTTTGCTATTAAAAATAATGTGATAAAAATCATTGTATACTATTGTTGATGTACTATTTTGATTATTTCTTTGGGTTAGATTCCTAAAAGTTGGGAACATGAAATACTTAGAATTTCATAATTGTGAATGCTATGATCCTCGGCAGGTATTGCCACATTGCTTTCCAGAAAGATCCTGGTTTTTTCCCCCAGAAGCAGTGTGTGCATGTCACCAATACTGTTCATCAGTATTGAGCATTGTCTGATGCTGCACAATGTTAGCATTGAAAGGATTATATCTCACAGTTCTTTAAAAGTTGTATTTCACTTTAAAAAATTATTGGTAGGATCTTGTTATTATTTATGTTTTTTTGCTTTGGTTACTAATTAAACTTATAAATTTATATAACCAAAAAAACCAAACCCACTGCCATTGAGTGGATTCCAACTCATAGTGACCCTGCAGGACAGAGTAGAACTGCTGCATAGGGTTTCCAAGGCTATAAATCTTTATGGAAGCAGACTGCCACCATATTTCTCTTGCAGAGCAACTGGTGGATTCAAACCACTGACCTTTTGGTTAGTAGCCAAGAGCTTTAACCAGTGAGCCACCAGGGCTCTGTTTATCCTGTGTATTTCAAATATTTTCCCTGATTTGCTGTTTATTTTTTGATTTGTTAAGATGCACAGTGTTTCATTTTAATATAGAAGAAGTCTCTTTATCATGGTTATTAGTTAATTCTCTTGCTTAGAAAATTTATTCTCTTGTCAGAATCTGTTAAATTTAATCATGTATATTGACTTCTATTTTAGATTTTCTTCTTTTAACTTTTCAGTGCTTCTAAAATTTATTTTGTATTTAAAGGAACTGTGATATCCCCGACCCATTGAATTTTCCCAACACTGTGCAGTTTTACTTTTTCTTCACTAGTTTGTGATGTTGTCTTTACCATTATCTAATGTCTTTTATATTATTGGGTCTGTTTTAAAGCTATAGTTTCCACAGACCTGCCTTCTGCTTGTAATAAAATAATATCTTACCTAGTGTAGTTTCATTATGTGTGTTAACATCTATTAGGAAGCATCTCCACTCAGTTAAGTTTTTGGGGTAGAAGAATATTCTTTCAGAGAAAGTTCTCGTTTTTTTGTGTTTAAAAATTTTTTTTTTGCAAGTGTTCTTTCCCACTGTTTTGCAAAATCCATTTAATTGTGATTGTGATTGTTAATAAATCAATTTGGGAAAAAAATAACATTTCCAAACATTTGGACTTCTCATTTAACATGTCCTGTTGGTCCATTTATTCAACTTTTATTTATCTATTAAGAAAGTTGTATTTTCCACTCAGAGGGGGATCTAGGTAGGAGATCCTGGATAGAGAGGGAGAATAATGTGGAACAAAACTCAAAATCATTTGGGAAGAAAAAGGGGGACCAGGTTTGCTGGTCTGATGGAGCCTGGTGGAACCACTGAGACTATGGCCCCTAGCTGCCCTTCAGGTCTGGAATTGAAGCCACACCTGTGGCTTCCAGATAAGCAAAAGACAGGTATAGGAGTTGAACATTTACCTGATGAGGCAGATACCCTCCTTGGAGAGAACAATCATGGGAGAAAGATGGGCTGCTTATGCACAGGGAGACAGCTCAGGGGGCAGAGGTTCATGGAGGGATATGCACAGGGAAGAGGTGACTGTTGGGAGGAAGTGAGAGGAGAGCTAGCTGTTGTACTGTGGTGAATTGTGGTCAATGTCATGAGAGAAAGTGTATGTGAACTGCTGTATGGAAAGTGAATTTGCTCTGTAAATTTTCACCCAAATTGCAATTAAAAAAAAAAAGTTGTGTTTTCTGTATTAAAGGTTCTGGACTTTTCCTTTTGGGTTATTCCTAAGTAATTAACACTTTTTTTGTTCCTTTTGTGGAGGGAATCTGTTCCTCATTATATCTTGTAACTGATGATTGGTTGTATTTAAGGAAAGCTATGACAATTTGCATGTTTATCTTGTGTCAACCTGATTCATTGATTGCTGTTGTTAGTTATAATAACCTTTCAGTTGATTCTCTGGACTCTTCTGTGCAGAAACTCATTGAATACAAATAAGGATAATTTTATTTCCATTTTTCCAGTACTTATGCTTCTCACATCTTTCAGGTGTGTATCATTTACTTGCAGCAACTGGCTGCAAGTAACAAGAAACCTGACTAACAAAGGCTTAAACAGTCAAGGACTGATTTTTTTCTCAGGTACCAGGAAGTCTGGAGGATAGCAGTCTTGGCCAGTGCAGTGTGCTCAAGGAGGGCCTGGAGGACACAGATTCCTTCTGGCCTCTGATTCTCCATCTTTAGCATATTGCTTTTTCCTTCATGGTCACAAAATGGTCCCCGTATTTCCAGGTGTCACATTTGTGTCTCAGGTAGGAAGAAGAGGAAAGGACAAAGGCAAAGGGCAGAATGCAGAATGGCATGCCAGCAAGTCTTGCTCAGCAGACCATCTATCTCTCCCCTCTTATTAGAACCAAGTTCCTTGCTTAGCAGGTGGAAGTGGCTAGTGGGCCAGTCTTCAGGCTTGGGTCAGCTAAGTTGGGTGACCCAAGTTATGTATGCCACAAGGTCTTGTTCCATTGTCTAGTATGTCTTTTGTTATTGTTGTTGTTGTTGTTGTGTGCCGTCGAGTTGGACCTGACTCATAGCGACCCCTCCTTGGGCTTCCGAGGCAGTATCACTACGGATGCTGATTGTGGGCATAACCGAAAAACCAAACCCACTGCTATCAAGTTGATTCTGACTCAAAGTGACTCCCATTGGGTTTCCGAGGCAGTAAATCTTTGTGGAAGTAGATTGCCCCATCTTCTTTCCATGGAGTGGCTGGTTTGAACCACCAACCTTCTGGTTAGCAGTCAAATGGCTTAGGCACTCTGCCACCAAAGCTCCTTGATTATGGGCATATGCATATGTTAATGCCTATATTAATGGTAATGCCTCTGATTGTTCAGTATACATGGTATCTTTTGGTTTAAGAGAGGTTTTTTTTTTTTTTTTAAATCGTGTTGAATCAACCTGTAATTTTCATGGGTAATTTAATAGAGATAGATGTCGAATGTCAAAAGAGCCCTGGTGGTGCAGTGGTGAAAGCACTTGGCTGCTTAACCAAAAGGTCAGCAGCAATTCAAACCCTCTAGCCGCTCCTCGGGAGAGAGATGTGGCAGTCTGCTTCTGTAAGGATTTACAGCCTTGGAAACCCTATGGGTCAGTTATATTCTTACCTTTCAGGGTTGATACAGGTCAGTCAGTTCCATGGCAATGGGGAAGAGGTTGAATGTCATTTTGGCATCCATTTAGATTCAGATTTTGTTGTTGTTGTACCTGTTAATATGATGCAGGAATAGACTACTGTATATTAGTTCCTTCTCAAGTTCCTGGGATGGACTTTTGGTTGTAGTGAGTGACCGTTTAAATTCATAATTATATTTGGTTTGCTACTATTATATTTAGACTTTTTGCACCTATAATTTTCACTGGGATGATTTTATGGTTTTATCTATATGCTGCCTTTTCTGGATTTTGATATCAGATTTATGCTAGCTTTGCAAAATGAATTTGATGCCTTTCCTCTCTTTACCTTCATCTCAGAGCAGTTTATATAGTATGGCAATAAGCTGTCCTTTGAAGTTTTGAAAGAACTCACTTGTTAAACGGTTGGAGGTTGTCACTTTTAAAAATGAATAGTTCTCTAAAAAGAATGTTAAAATATTTCTTTGGGTATTGCCCTGTTTTGGATTTCTGATTCTTTTCAAATCAATTTTGGCAATTTAAAATCTCCAAGTCAATTTCTTCATGTTAAAAATTGTATCTCAGTTGTATGTATTATTTTATTCACAGTGTTTCTTTCATTGGTATCTATTTTCTCTTTTTTCAGTTACTTTTCTCTTTTATTCTTATTAGACCTGCCAGACCTTTCCCCATTTGTGTCCTACCCCTCCCTTCTTCAATATCCAGAATTATTTGCTTCCTTCTTTAATCTCCTATTGTAGTTCTCTGCTGTTGAGTGGGCCACTGAATTATGGTGACCTCATGCACAATGAACAAAATGCTGCCTGGTCTTGTGCTATCCCCATGATTAGTTGCAGGTTGCACTATTAGAAAACCATAAGATTTTCACTGGCTGATTTTCAGGAGTAGACCATCAGGCCTTTCTTTTTAGTTTGTCTTGGTCTGGAAGCTCTGCAGAAACCTGCTTAGCATCGTAGCAACACACAAGGCTCAGCTGACAGATGGGTGGAGGCTGCGTGTGAGGAATTGAACCCAGGTTTCCTGTATGGAAGGCAAGAATTTTACCACTGAACCACCAATACCTCAAGAGTAGTCCCTGAATAAGCCTCCATTTAATGGGTATTTGGGGGGCCACAGAAGGTGACTAAGGTGGCCTCTCTCTGATGGGTTCTGGCTGCCAGGTAGAAATTGACTTGGAACCCCAGCACTCTGGGTAGTTATATGTAAGGAAAGCCTTGGAGCACCCTAATCATCTCAAGCTCCAGCCTTAGGGCTGTTCCTCAGAAGGAAGGTTGGGCAATCGACTTCTGTAGTGATACCACCTTGGAAATCCAAGGAGGGATCACTATGAAGTCTGACTCGATGGCACATAACATGACATGCCCTGTGTCTCAGTGGAGAGTCTTGACTCAAGCGTTGAGAAAGGTCAGTCTGGCTCAGTTAATGGGTTCAATTGGAATATTCTGTTCATTTTTCTTCTTTAAGACCTACATCAGACCAATAATTGAATTTAGGATCTTTCTCTGATACCATTTGAATTATTGTTTGGGATATTTGATTACAAAGAGACTAGTTACTCATCATAGAAGGGAAGAACTGTGATGATTTCTGTTGGGTCATGTGAAGTTAATTTGGAATTTTGATGGAGTCTTGTACACCTCATTTGGAGCTAGGTGATGTTCTGTATAGAGTGAGAGAAATTAGGAATGAGTATACCAGCCCAGTGCCTGTCTAGGTGTAGGGGAGCTGAATGAAGGGCAGGCTGAGTTTGGTTATCCCTTCCCTGAGAGGGCTAAAACAACAACACATCACTACTTGGCTTCTGCTTGACCTGGGAGACCTAAATGCAGAGATTTTCCAACTCTTTAGACTTGGTTTGAGTTCTGTCTTGTATATGTGCCTGAGAGAGGGGGATTTAGGCTTTATTCTAGCCCAGTCTTCCTTGGCTTGGATTCCTTAGAACCTGTCTTAGCTCTTGCTTATTTCAAGGTAATTTAGATACCTCCTAACTTTTATCCTCCAGAGCAAATATCACTCTTTAGAAAGGATTCAGTGATGATCTTATTTGAAATGAATTTGAGTAATCTTTCAGTTCTCAAATAATACTAGATTCTTTCATCCACTAAAGCTGTCTGAGCTGGGAAAATTCCAGAAGACAGACAGGGCCTCTGTTTTGCTTATGGTATTCCTGCTGAGTGAACTGGTGTTCCACTTAGGGCTTGGAGAGACCTTCACATTGGAGAAACTTATCTGTACTCTTGGATGATTTTTTTTCATGGGAAGAAGCATCAAGTAATTGTAAGAGGAATCCTTTTCTTTAAATGGTTGATTCAGAAGTGTGGGAAGTTTAATTGAAGGTCTACATGTTCAGAGGCTGGTGGTTCAAACCTGTCAGCCACTCTTTGGAAGGAAGGTTGGGTAATCTACTTCTGTAATGATACTGCCTCGGAAACTCAAGGAGGGGTCACTATGTGTCGGATCTGACTTGACAGCACATAAGAACAACAGTCTACATGTTTTACATTCTCCTCAGGGAACTAGAAACTAATACTTTGTCTGGGTTGCTTTTTAAATTTATATGTAATGTCTTATTTTGATCTCAAATGTGATGAGTGGTAAAATTTTCCTTACCATGCATTGTTCTCTCAATCAGCTCTTGGGCAACATTCTTCTCTATCGATAGAGTTGATTAACCCTCTCACATCAGCAACCACTCTAGCTATACACTGTTAGGTATACTGAGAACAATGATGATGGGATGATTTGTTTTTCTCTCTCCTCTCTTTTGTTATGGGGGTTCTTTAGGAGCCAGGGACCCATTCTTTGTTTCTCTAATATCTGATAAAGCACTTAGTAGCTGTTCATTAAAACAGGTAGAATTGGATTGAAATCACAAAGGGAGAGATTCCTTGAGTAGTGCAAATGGTAATATACTTGGCTGATAACCAGAAGGTTGGACATTTGAGTCCACCCAGAGGGTGCCCTGGAAGAAAGGCCTAGGGATCTACTTCTGAGAAATCAGCTAATGAAAACCCTGTGGAGCACAGGTCTGCTCTCATGCCCACAGGACTACTGTGAGTTGTTTTGTTTTAGAAAGTATCTACGTAGTTTGGCTGTATGACTTAAAAAGTTGATAATGTCTCTTTATGGATACACCTCAGTGATTTTTCACGTGATCTGCCTGTTTCTTCAGGATACAAAGAGTAAAGTGTTTTCTATTGAACAGATGGAGTCTTTCGCAATCTGATGCTATCCAGTTCTGTTAAATCTCCTTCATAGTGTTGGGTTTGGGGCTACTTCTTCTTGACAGGCAGGAAAATTGCTGGGAAGTCCCCTGGGTTTGTAAAGGGACGTGAGCTTGTCCGGGCATTGCTCAGTTGGCTTACAGCTTATTTACTGCTGATGGTTTTTAAAGGATGAGGTCATCTTAGCTCAGCTTAGTTTCATATACAACAGTTTTGTTTGTTGACGAAATCATTGCCTATTGAAGTTCTTAAGATGTTAGAGACCTTTCACTTTGCAATCAAATGGGTGTCCTCTTACATAAGTGCATCTGACAAGCCAATTTCACAAGTACATCTCATCAGTCACAGTTGGATGGCAAAGTTTATTTATTTATTTATTTAAAGATCGGAAAGGAAACTTTTATAAGGAAACAAAATGGCTTCAGAGGCTAAGAAATGGCATGGGTGTTTGGAAATCTGAAGATAATTTCCCATTCCTCTTAGTCTCCTCTGATCTCTGGGAGACTGAAAAGGCTGTTAATTGAACATTTGAAATATAATGAAATTTGAGTGTTGTGATCACCTGGTCAGTTTCGGTCTCTGGGATGGTCCTGGAGGCTGAGGACGCTGCTCTAAGTTGCTCTAAACAGTGTCTTCGCCAGTTGGGTCTCATACTCAGACCTTGCTGCCCATCCCTTAGCCAGTTGTTAAATCACATTGGATGTGTCAATAGCCTCAAAAAGTCACAACTTAAAAAAAAAAAAAGGTCAAATAAAGAAAAAGGTAAGGAAATGATATCCTAGTGAGACAACTTCTGCCTAAAAAATAAAAGCTTCTAAGACATAAATTCTGTATTACAAACAACTTGTAATTTTCATAGTTCTCTGTTTTAGCTCCAACGACCTCTATGATAGATCTTAAATATGTTTATCACAGCTGGAAAAATGTTTTTACTGTCAGCCTTGTTTATCATAATATGCCACCACCTCTGGCTATGTCTTACAACTGTAGGTCTTTTTTTTTTTTTTTTTAAGGCTTTTCAATAGGGATGGGGGCAGATGAATGTAACTGATACCTAGAAATTGAAACAGGAAAAAATGTTTTCAGCCAGTACTCTTTCCAGGTTATAGCTAGATGTCTGTTGGCAATCTCCACAGTGTGGTTTATTGAATAATACTTAATACTTTGTACAGCCCTCAGTGAAGATCTTTTTATGACTTTTTCTGAATGTTTTACAAACATAACTACAGCCTGTCCAGATGAGGAAAGGGAGTGCTATTTCCTTCATTTATAAAGGGGATAAAATTTGGCCACTAGGATTCTACAGCTTGGAGTCCAGAAGGAAGCACAGCCAGGAGGAGACCTGCCATGTGGTGAGAGGAACGTGCATGGGGCTTGGCCTTAGCCAGTTCAGTCTTGAATCCCACCCAGCACTAATATTTACTGACTGTGATTTGGGGCAAATTATTTAGTCCCTTTGAGCTTCAGGATGTTTGGGAAACCTTGTGAGGAGTTGGGCCCCAGATTACCAATTAAACCAGTTGCCATTGAATGAACAGTGACTCATCGTGACCCCACATGTGTCAGAGTAGAATTGTGCTCTATTGGGTTTTCAGTGGCTGATTTTTTTGGAAGTAGATTGCCAGGCTTTTCTTTTGAGGTGTCTCTGGGTGTATTTGAACCTATAACTTTTCCATTAGCAGCTGAGTGCTTACTTGTTTGCATCACCCAGGAACTCTGTGTCCCAGACAACATGCTCCATATGTTTCTTTTTCCCCTTCTTGTTCTCCCAATTTCAGGTCATCCCTACCTGGGTTTTGCAGAGAGGGGATTTTACCCTGCCACTCTACATGTAATTGAGTGCCATTTGTTAATAACATTTGAAAATTCATTTTAATACTATCTTAGGCCAGGTGTAATGAGCCGTCAGTTTTACAGGCTAAAGTCACGTAACGAAGTTAAGTGGGAACCGATTTTAGATTATTTCAGTTTATTGGTTTCTTTGCCATTCTATCAGGATGCATACTGCTTTGGTGGCAGTGTGGAGCGTGCATTATAGAGGATTAGACCAGAGGCCTAGGCTCCAGCGAGGTGCTATGTGGTAACCAGGGAAGCAGTAGTGGTAGCTGCCTGAACTGGGATTTGGCATACATGCTCTAGAATCCCAAAGTTGTCCTGGTTAATGATTAAACAGACAAAGAAATAAAAGTTTTGAAAAGCTTCCAGTTGTGAGACTCTGTCTCTCCTTGCCTTCACATTTTGGCTTTGCCATCTGTGCCTCTGATGGGAGGTGGAAGTCACTTACTTTTGCAGCTAGGAGTAAAATTCCTCATGATCACTAGCCCTTGGTTGGTGCTTTGACTTGCATGTGAATGAAAACGGGCTACACAGTGTTGCTTTGCTTGAAGACATTTGCTTGTGGGAATGACAGTGGATGAGGCCTTGTTTTCTGTGGTTTGCAATCTGAAAGGAGGCTTTTGGAAGGGTGTTTGGGTCCTGGTGGCTGAGGGTCTCTGTGTGGCTGCTGTGGTATCTAAGGAAGGATACAGTGGCTGGCTACATGCAGGGGTTCCTAGTGTGTTCTCTGGAGATCATGGATAGATGCTTGGTTTTGAGTTGTGGACCCTACACCTGGCCCAATTTCATAGTAACAGCACTCTGGCTCACTACACAGATTGTTATCATTGTTAACTGTGTGTGTGATATAACAGTTTTATCACTTCACTTATGTGTAAGCATGTGGCATTAGCATGTACAAGGATAATACTAGAACCCATTTTTTGGGGTCGAGGCTAACCTCTGCTGGATCTGCTGCATTTTTTTCTAGAAAAGTCTCTGTTTTGGCAACATGAGATCAGGCCTCTGGCTTCCCCCCTGCTAGCATATTTTTCAGTTTTGAGGAAGTCACCTTACCTCTCTCAACCTCAGTTTATTCAAGGGTAAAATGGTATTACAGATACAGAAAGCTCAAGACTACCTGATTAAGGGTCTGTGACTCAGGAGGCCCATAGATGGGGTTTGGGGGACCCCTTGAAATTGCATGCAAACTCTCTGTGTTTCTTTCTTTTTTTCAGAGACAGAGAGAGAGGGCCTAGTTTTTATCAGATTTTCCAAGAGATCAAGGACCTAAGGAAGAAACAGTGACTCATCTCAGAGGGTTCCCTCTTATTGTCCCTTTTACTGACATCTGTATATCCACAGCGTTTCTGATTGCTGAATGTTTTTGCGCCTTCCTTCTCTGTGAAAGGTTGGCAGCTCTAGCTTGCCCAAATGTTAAGCTCAAGTAAGCAGAAGCTCAGTCAGTGTTTGTGAAATCAAATCACTCTGCAAAATCAATGTTAGTGAAATTAGATCACTTGATCTTAAAAGCAATGCATAATAGCAGCTTTTCATCTTCATTGTGCTATTGTCTCCCTCTAGATATTATGTAGTTCTTTTGTTTGTTTGCTTTTTATTTTGGTGTCCTTTTCAAAGAGAAACAATTTGTCCTATGTCTCTTTTGCCCAAAATAATGACCTAGAGACTTGAAGCTTGCTCAGTGGTGTTTTCCAGACCCTCACCCCCTAGCCTCCAGCCCTGCTGCCTCATGTTCTGTGAACTTGTTTTTCTTATTGCCCCCTTACTTGCCATCCACCTGCTATGCACCCGTGGTACTGTGGCTGTGATACAGGTTAGGTGTCAAAGGCTGGGACCATGAGCAGAAAGCAGCAGACATTGTGTGGTGTTGGCCATGGCAGATGAGCCTTGACCTTGCCTGTCAACAGTACCTACCACCTTGCATGTGGGGCACAGGATATATACCATTCTATTGTGGGGGTTTGAGGCTTTTGTTTAGGTACTGTTTTCTCCTCTTTAGATGACTTCATTTTTAATCCTATACGTTGAGCTCTATTCCATTGGCAAGTTCCTGGGAAGACTGGTTCAAACAGCTTCTGAGCATGGTAGCTCTGTCTGTGGAATGCAGAGAAGGCTGCAGATGCAGCTAGAGATTCTCTAGGGCTCTATCACCTCCTTTGCCTTCCTGCCTGTGTGAGCGTCAGGGAGTGGCTGCCACCACCTGCAGGGGCTGGTCTGTTCACTGATAGAATGATGATCTGTTCTGTGTATTTCCCTGCTGTCAAGGGTAGAATTCTTAGTGGCTGCCATGCATTATTCCAGAGAGGGGTAATGAAAGAAACATCAACTCTTGCAAAGTGTGCTTGTGATGGGGCCACTGGGTAGTACCTTTCTCATTGCTGGTCACTCTTCGGAAATGTGTCAATTATTTGGTTAAAAAGGAGCTTTTGAGTTTATCCCATTACGCTTAATCGCCACATTTGTGTCTTGAGTTTTTTTTTTTTGTTGTTGTTTGTTTTTTTAAGCATAATTGTTCTAGTCTACATGGTGTACCATGCTGCTGACTTTAAAGCAAATTAACAGTACATGCTGGGTGAAGCATCTCCTCAAAGGCTCCTCCTGTACACTGTTTATTCACAGGTATTATTATGTGTACCCCTTTAATCCACAACAGTCCATCAAATGGGCTTTCCTGTCCACCTTCCCTAATGAGAATGAGGCTTGGGAAGGCTCAGGGACCCCCAGTTTTACCTCTCTTTGGCTTTGTGGGTATCTGCCCCCTTCCTGGATGACCCAGTTATGGATATCCTGGCATTTCACCCTTCTCTTGGGACCTCAGCCTGCACTGCGCCCTGCAAGGCCTAGGGGATAAGGGGATGGCCACATCTGAGGGATGATGATACCATGGCTGGCAGTTGCCATTTGACCTCTTGTCCTTCACTAAGTATTTGCTGTAAAGATACAGGTTGCTTATGCTTATCAAGCTCTCTGTATACTTGAGAGTTATATTGCTCTCAAGCTAAACTTGTAAAGAAAATGATTTTCTTCTGTATTGCTGTGGAAGAACATAGTTTTTTTTTGGGTGAGGTTATAGCTCTCTTAACATTCATTCTAAATATCAGTATCAAATTATAAAAAAACATGTTGTTAAGGTCAGGGAGGCTGGCTTATCTCTGACTTCTAGAGGAAAGTTGGATCTATTTTAAAGTAGAACTGTTACAAATAGCAATATGTGGAAGGAAAACTATATATTTGAGTGTCAAGATAAAACTGGGCATATGATTTAATAGAAGCACAAGGAAGGATGAGTAACCATTGTCTGATGAAGTCCTGTGTTCTAAATCTGTGAGATCCATCTATGTCCTCCAAAGAAAACATCATATGTATCATATGTGCAGGCAGAGTTCTTATAGTTGGATTAGGTTGTGTGTCTTCCCCCCCTCCTCCCCGCTCAATTCTGTGAACAAAAACAAGAATTTGACATTCTGCAGTGAAAATTAGCTTGTGGAAGTAGTTTATGCTTTGCAGTAAAATACAAGGTTTGATACAAGAGCAGTTTTTCCAGGGAGTCAGTGTTTCTTCCTTTTACATGCAAATTGGGAGCCATCTTTAAAAGTCTGTCTTTCTGGAAGAACACAGGGCATTGGATTGGACAAGAAATCTATCCCCAGAGCCTGTAAAGAGGTCCACATTTGTCAGATGATTCTCAGTGCGGGATGGTTGGGAGAGCCTCTTCCAATCAAATATGCACCTGGCTGCAGTCTTCTCTGTAGCATACTTGTCAGCCTTGAGGTACCTCCATAGAGGAATTTTCTGTACCAGACTATGTGCTGTCACCTGAATTTAAGCTCCAGCTCTGATAAATGTGTGATACCAAGTAGGTCACTTGGCCCTTTTTGACCCTCAGTGTAATAATATCCTGGGGCTACAATAACAAATGGGTGGCTTATAAAAACATAACTTTATTATCTCAGTTCTAAAGGCTAATAGTCCAAATCAGGGTGTTGGCCATGTTGATTCTTTCTGAGGGAGCTCTGTTCTGTGCTCTCCCTTAGCTTCTGGAGATAGCGAGTGATCCTTGGTTGTTGTTGTTGTTGTTGTTGTTATGTGCTGGCCCCGACTCATAGCGACCCCTCCTTGGGTTTCCCAAGGTGGTATCACTACGGAAGTAGGATTGCCCAACCTTCCTTCTGAGGAGTGGCTGGTGGGTTTGAACCGCCAGCCTTCTGGTTAGCAGGCAAGTGTCTTAGCCACTATGCTACTAGAGCTCCCTTTAGTTTCTGCCTCTGTCTTCATAAGGCTGTCTTCCCCCTGTGTCTTCTGTATCTCTTCTCCTTTATAAAACAGCACTAATATTGCATTAGGACACACCCAGCTCCAGTATGACCTTATGTTAACCTAACTGATAGCATTTGGAAAGACCCTATTTCTAAACAGTGTCACATTCACATTAGATATCAGAGTAGGACGTCAACATATCTTTTGGGAGGCATAGCTTAACATATCTTAAAGATCCCTGGTGGTGCAGTGGTTAAAGCACTTGGCTGCTAAGCTATCTGAACTCTGGTAGCATAGTGGCTAAGGCACTTGACTGCTAACCAGAAGACTGGCGGTTCAAACCCACCAGCCACTCCCCGGAAGGAAGATGGGGCAATCTACTTCCATAGTGATACTGCCTTGGAAACCCAAGAAGGGGTCGCTATGAGTCGGGTCTGACTTGACGGCACATAACAACAAACAAAAACAACAGCTACTCCATGAGAGAAAAAGATGTGGCAGTCTGCTACTGAAAAGATTTACAGCCTTGAAAACTCTATGGTGTAGTTCTACCCTGTTCTGTAGGGTTAACATGAGTCACAGTCAACTCAATGGCAGTGGATTTGGCTTGGTTGTGGGGAACACAATTCAGTCCATTACACTGTTTCCTTAGTTATAAAGTAGGGGAAATACCATCCCCAAATAGTTACCAGTAGTACCTGCTTATAAACTCTCTTAACATGTACAACTCCACACCAACCTTTATTACTTCTATAGGCTGTCCATTCTGTTTTTAGATGACTCCTACTGTGGGTTCTTATATGAGAATCAAATCCTTCTCCCTGTGTTGGTGCTGGTTCTATGAACCGCTTTCTCCAACAGGGTCACATAGAGCCTGAGCTACCCTCCTCTCTGTGAACACTACTGTAGTTGTTTTCTGCAGCCAGTCTTTGTGAGATGGGATTTCAAGTTCCCTTTCTTCCCTGGCCGTCATTTGGATGTTCATTCATTGGCTCACGTATTTTTTAAAGTATGGAGCCGGAAATAAAACTTAGGTCTTGGGTTTAGCCCTTTACCATCCTAAGTCTCCCTTAACATAGTCAAGACTGCCTGGCTTTTTTTTTTTTTGCAGCCACAACACTCCATCATCACATACAGAAATTATATCCAATTAAATCTCCTAAGTCTTTTTCACACCTCCTACATTTGTGCATTTCTGTTTTTTGCACCCAAATGTCCAAATAACATAATTTCCTCTCTATTCAAACTTCAATCTGTTGATCTTTTTAGCTCTTGACTCTCTCATCCAATGTATTTACCATCCCTCCTGGAAACTTGTCATTCTTTTATTAGATAAACATTTTATCTGTGCCATCATTCCAGTAATTGATAAAAATGTTGAAACATACCGAGCTCAGAAAGAGCTCTGGGGCCTTCCACTGGAGACCTTCCTTGAGCCATTCATTAATCACTTTTGAGGGTGAATTGTGCATTTGCCAAGCTGTACAAATGTAGTTCATATTTCTTCACCTTGTCATCAAAGATATGATAAGATTTTAGAAGGCACTGTAGACAAATCTAGTATGCCTATAATCTGCCAATTAAAAAACAAACAAACAAACTTATGCCAATGAGGGGAGAGGAAAGTCATTGTGGTTTATGATTATGACCCTGGCTTTACTTTGGAGCAGCATTATTCTATTTCTGCCTTAAAGTGCAGATAGGGGAATGTTACTGCCACATACATGGCTGGGTGGTGGGTTATGATTATCTGTGACCTGGAGAGAATGAGACTGAGGAGCTTGGGAGGAAGGTGTATAGATGGTCCCTTTTGGGGAGCCAAGACCTGGAGGGCCTGGGTTTAGACATCCTTTCCAGGCAGGATTGGGGAGTGGCTCCTGTAGGGCTGCAGTCTGGACTGGTGGGTGGAGAACTCCTCAGTGCAGAGGGTATGAGGTCTTGGTAAAAGTTGCCACTCACTTCAGTGGAGGAGTCAAAGATATGCAGATTTTGTTTCCAGGTGTTCAGGAGAGCACAAAATGGAAACAGTTGCATCTTCGGGAGAGAACAGAGTCTGGAGGTCTTCAAGCAGAGTAGTAAATGCAGGAGTTGTTGAAGATATAAAAGCCTTTGCAAGAGTGTGAGTGATTACTTAAGGGAAGGCAGGGCTGAGGGGAACAAGGATGGAGCAGTGACCAACCCCAGCCTTCTCATAGCACTTCCACCAGATTTTAAAAGATGAGAACTGAGTTGAGGTACAGATGTACCTGACTTTAAGAAACCAGCATATGAACACCCACAGTTCATTTTCTAACACAGAGAAAATCCACAGAGTGTGGTAGTAACTCTTCCCGCTAATCACATTAGAAAGTGAGGTTCAGCTTCATTGTAGTTTGCAAAGATGGTTGATTTGCGTGTTGTGGTTGGCATCTCCCCACTCCATATTGAGGTGCATGTGGGTACCCTCCTGCCTGCCTGTGGGGCTAAGTGCCCAGAACCCATTTCCATGGGGAGTCTGTGCAGGACCCTTGTTAGGCCCCTCTGCTTGTTTGTGCCCCGATGTCTCTGGTTGTGCCTTGCATGTGCCTCAGCCACGTCGGCCTGGGCTGCAGGCTACATTTCTGAGTAGCATCTTCTCATGTCTGGCCAATGCTTGCTCTGTCTTTGACAGAGCTGATGCCAAACCAACTTTCCTTCCAGCCTTGGTGTCTCTTGGGTCCTTGGTGGTAGACGGTTGTGTGGCCTGTCTCCAGCTATCTGTTTTCACTTGTTTTACTCAAGTGGGGGGCATGATTACATAACAGCAAAAATTTTCCCTATACTTTTGATTGAGTACTGGCCACTGTTGCCATGACCATTTTAAAGCTCCATCTGTATGAGCTACTCATGGTTAGGACTTCTCAGTGGCCATTCCTTTCCACTATGGTACGAATGCTGGTGCTGAAGGAAGCTTTGTTAGTTTTGTTCACTGTTGAATTACTGGCACCAGCAAAGTGCTTATTAGTACATGGTAGGTGTTCTATAAATGTTTGTTGGAGGAATGAATAAATCAAGTCCCAGACCTGCATTTGAATTACAAGGAAACTGAGGCACAGAGCAATAAAGTGACTGATCTTGGACCATATGGTGAAACTGAGACTTAACTGATCCTTCGGTCCTAATTCGGAGTCCCTGGGTGTTGCAAATGGTTAAACTACTTGGGTGCTAACCAAAAGGTTGGAGGTTCAAGTCCACCTAGAGGTGCCTTGGAAGAAAGGCCTGATGATCTACTTCTAAAAAATCAACCATCGAGAACCCTGTGGAGCACAGTTCTACTCTGACATGTATGGGGTCACCATGAATTAGAGTTAACTCTATGGCAACTGCACTTTGAGTCCTAACTCAACATCTTCCTCTCTAGGAAGCCCCTGAGTCACATAAAAAGCCTCCACTATTCAAGGGGCTGGTATTTTAATACCCCTTAGGAACTCTGGTGGGGTAGTGCCTAAGACATTTGACTGCTAACCAGAAGGCTGCTGGTTCAAACCTACCAGCCACTCCTCAGAAGGACAATTGGGCAATCTACTTCCTTAAAGTCAATCAGAAGTCTTGATCAGAAATTAGTATTGCCACTCCTGCTCTCTTACAGTTGCCATTTGCTTGATATATCTTTTTCCAACCTTTGATTTTTAGTCTGTTTTTGTCATTA
>NW_006921606.1:7397625-7409974 GCF_000298275.1 Orycteropus afer afer
CCCTTTTTTGGTATTTTCACGCAAATTCTTCTGCTAGTTGGGGTTTAGTCTACTTCTGAATCCTTCTCTTCAAGGCTCCAAGAATAACTTCTATGTCTGTGTCAATTGGTTTTCCTTTTCTTTGTTGAAGAGGGTCTGTGCAGTCCTTCTATCTAGTCCGCCATCTTCCGCTCCCCTGGGGGAATCTACTTCCATAGAGACACCACCTCAGAAACCCAAGGAGGAGTTGCTATGAGTGAAATTGACTAGAAAGCAGTGAGTTTGGTTTTTTTGGTTTTCTGTCAAGAATTCCACTGCCAGTAGGAGAAAATATGAGTGGAATTTCTCTACTGTCCATCAGCTTGATGTAGATAACCATATAGCTAATTGAAAAAGTAAATAAAGGTAAATAAAGGAAATTAGAACATTGTAGGGCAAAATAAAATCCTTCTTAAATGAGGAGGTAAACTTCATGGTAACTGGAATAATGTGATGTGTTCTACAGAAGTAAAGCAGTGAGAGAATAGTCACCATAGGGCTGACTTTTGTTTCATGACATTTGTCTGGTTCTGAGCAGCAAATGAAAAATCATGAGACAGGAGGCAAAGGGCAGAATGGATCCCATATCCTTTGTCAGGCTGTGGCCATACAGACCTTGTGGGCTGCTCAGTGTCATCCTGCCCATCATGTCTCCTCCTGTGCTTCCGCCAGTGCCCTGCCCCCAGCAAGCTCCTCTGCTGCAAAAATTCCGTAAGTTCAGAGGACTGTCCACTGTACACCACGGTGGGCTTCTGGAGTGAAGACGAGGTACATGAATGACATGCATTGGCTGCCCCTGGGGAGCCCTTCCCCTGAGGCAAAGCTCTGGTGCGTGACATGGGCTCCAAGAAGGTCCCAGGGGTCTGAGCGCATGGTTGGGGATTGGGGTGGAACCCAAGGACTATAACCCCTGTGTGCTGTCTCATCAGCAGTCAACCATACATCTTAAATGTAAATAATTCAAAATGATAAGATGCTTTTTTTTTTTTTTAAAGAAACATAGAATATTAGGGGGCATTGGTGGTTTGGTGGTAGAATTCTCGCCTTTCATGAGGGAGACCTGGGCTCAGTTCCTGGCCAGTGCACATCATATGGAACCACTACTGTCTGTCATTGGAGGCTTGAATGTTGTTATGATGCTGAACAGGCCTCAGCAGAATGGCCAGAATAAGGTGTACTAAGAAGAGAAGCCTGGCACTCTACTTCTGCAAATCAGCTGTAGAGTCATCATGAGTCAGGCCAATTTGATAACAGCAACAGAGAGAATACTGGACTTTCAGATATTTTCTGATCAGAAAAGAATTTTGAGATCTATCAGAATGGGTGAAATTGTTTTCATGAAGATCCATGAACTGCAGTTGTTGCCACTCTGTTAAAGTAGATAAACCTTTATTCTGACCCATGCTATTTGACTTTCAAAAACCCACTGCCATTGAGTTGATTACAGCTCATAGTGACCCTTTAGGACAGAATACAATTGCCCCATAGGGCTTCCAAGGCTGTAAATTTTTATGGAAGCAGACTGCCTCATCTTTCTCCTGTGGAGTGGCTTGTGGGTTTGAACTGCCGACCTTTGGGTTAGCAGCCAAATACTTTAACCACTGTGCCACCAAGGCTCCTTCTGTTTGGTTTACCGATACTTTTAAGTGGAAGGGCTTGTGTTCCCTCCAGTCTTTGAATTAATTCCTGGCAAAGTTTCCATTTCTTTATTGGCATAATTGGATTTAAACGTCTCACTTATTGTTGTAAATTCTTTGCTTTCTTGGTACTTCATTTTATGTTTCTAGTCTTTAGAACTACATTTTATTTTAGTTGAGTATGGAGTTTTAGGTTGTGTTTATATGTAAAATAGAGACTGGCCTCTTCTGTGGGACATTGAAGAACCATTTGCAAAGCTGAAAATTGTACATAATTTTTAATTTCTGTTCTCAGTCACCTGTGTAAGGGAATCCTTACATGATCATGGTTGTCCTTAGTTATTCCGTGTGTCAAGTGGCCCAGACTGCTGTCTGGGTGAAATATAAATGTACATATGCAATGTAAACACATTCTCATTGACACATGCAGATAAAAGGCTTAACATGAATTGGGTCTGTTTACACTTACATAGAAAATTCTACTATAACAAACTCTGGAGTATCTGTAGTGTTTGCTATTATAACATTGTCTCCTCCCCCCAAAAAAAATCTCTGGCTTTCTTGTTAGTCACAGTATCCTGCCCAGGGTAGAGGATTGAAAGAAACCCATGCCCCTCTCTCCCTTGTGTGTGGAGGACAGAGGACAAGGGGAAAGTGCTGCAAATTCAATAGCCCTGGGGGATTCAGTCTCCACCCGATGATTTTTAGCCTGTGCTGGGTTTCATGTGAGAGCTCTAGTGGCGTAGTGCCTAAAGCATTTGACTGCTAACCAGAAGGCTGGTGTTTAAACCCACCAGCCACTCCTCTGAAGGAAGATTGGGCAATCTACTTCCATAGTGATACCGCCTCAGAAATTCAAGGAGGGGTCGCTGGGAGTCGGATACAACTTGATGGCAGTGAGTTTGGTTTGGTGTTTCATGTATAGTTTCTGATGGATTGCTTGGGATTTTTCTGGCAGAGTGAAGATCAAATTAAGAAATACAAGTACACAGGCTTTATCTGTACCACACTACAAATACTGCTAGGTGGGTGGGGATGGTAGTGACAAACGAAGGGTGTTAAAGGGTTATTTTCTAGCAAGGTGATGGTTCTCAGCATGGTGTCCAGACCAGAAGGATCAGCACTATCTGGGTGCTAAGAAAACAAATTCTTGGGCCCCAATCTTCTGTTTTAATACATCTTCCAGGTGATTCTGATGTGTGCACAAGTTTTTGAACACTGTCCTAGGGCAGACAAAGTGAAGTTGAACTTCTGAACACTTGTCTCAATCTGCTCTCAAGTATCCGTCTTGCTGAGTTCCCCTGGACTGCTGTCAGTCTGCCCCTCAGCTCCATCTGCCTCCCAGATGTGGGCACTTCCTTTGGCCCGAGGCACCTCCTTACTTTTCCTGCTCATCCTCAGATTGCATCAGGCTTCCCCACTTCTGGGAAGTCTTCTTGACCTTCAGAGCTAGACAGTTGTGGGTCCCTCCTTGCATCCCTGGAACCGTGTCCACGGATCAATGAAAAACTTTTATTTCACTTACTTTACCACTTGTTGGAAAGGTGGTTGGTCTGTCCCCCTTATGCAGAATTCAGCTATGCATTAATCCTCTCCTAGCCTCTTAAATCACTGACTTTCACAGAAAATCAGTGAGTGGTAGGGACAAGAGAGAGTTTTTGCTGTTCAAAGTTGTTGGTTCCAAAGAATCCATTTTAAGAGAAGTGAAGAACTCTTAAGGTAGGTATTGGCTGAGACAGAATAAGGTGGTTCTGTAAGACCAGAAGTTTTGTTACATTGGATTTTACTATGAGAACTAGGGATGATGACAAGTTCATGAATGTGTTTGACATTAACTGTGTACTTGTAGTAGACTAACATTAATGCTAATTATGCTTGCCACTGTCTTTTATTCCCTACTATAAGCTAAGACTCTCTTACAATTTTTTAATAAAGATTGATCAAGGTTGAAGAAATTTTAATTAAGTAGATGGCTATATCTGATATTCTTTAATGGAAATGAAGACAGCCGAGTAATCAGTGATTTTGCTAGTTTTCTCCCCTTGTGTGTTAGTAATATTTGGTTTGAGGCAGCAAGCAGATAGATATTTTCATTAATATTTCATTTATGTAACAACTTTGCTTTAAAGCTTGTTACTTTCAACAGGAATACAAGAGCACTTATTTGATCCTATTACAGCTTCTTTAGGGTAGGATTCTACAGGACAGCCCATTTCATAGGTGAGGAAAATGTCGCTAAGAGGCAGGATGTCCTCCATGAAGAGCAGGAGCTGGTAAATGGTGCTACTGGGACACAGGCACGAGTCATCCCATTTTTCTTTTTTTTCAGAGTTATCAGGAAACCAATCACTAGAAAAGACCATTATATTTGGTAAAGTAGAGGGGTCACTAAAAATGAGAAAACCCTCCATGAGGTAGATTGACATGGTGGCTGTAACAGTGGCCTCAAAAATACCCAAAGATTGTAAGGATGATGTAGAACTGGGCAGTATTTCATTCTGTTATTCATAAGATTACCATGAGTTGTAGCCAGCTTGATGGCAACTAACAACAACAACAAAGTTTATATTTACTGCATAGCATATAATATGCATTTAGCAGCATTTCTTCTATATCCCTTTAGAATACTTAGATGCACAACTTTTGGTGGTTTCCTCAGCCAAATGTTATCATTAGTTATTCTCATATTAGTTCTTGGGGAAAAAAAAAAAAAAAACCCAAACCCACTGCCATGGAGTTGATTCTGACTCAGTGACCTCCATTGACTTTCCAAGGCAGTGAATCATACGGAAGTAGATTGCCTCATCTTCCTTCTATGGAGTTGCTGGTCGGTTTGAACCACCAGCTTTCTGGTTAGCAGCTAAATGCCTTAGGCACTATACCATCAGAGTTTGTTTTCCAAATATAGGTTTTTTTTTTTTTTGCCATTCACTTAAATTCTTAGAGGAGAAATTCTACCTTTTGATCTCTTTAAATATTGAGAAGTTTTTTTGGGAACTGTCTTCCTTTCAACTGAAGCACTTTATTGAAAATGGTATCTTTTGGAAGTGAATTCTCCATCACAGGCCCTCACCAGCCTCCATGGTGGTCTGACTGGAGTACCAGCCCTGCCCTTTCCCTCCTCCCTTCTTTCTTCCTGATGCTTCCTGAGTTGGCGACCATCTACCGGCTTTGATTTTGTGATGCTGCTCCCTGGCTGCTTGCACAGCACACAGTGGGGATTGTTGCCTAGGTCCCAGTACCATGGTCCAGTCATGTCCTTCCTGCTTGTCTTCATTTCTCTAAGCTCCCAGGATTCTTTACAGGACAGTCTGGGATTTCACATTCTCAGGCCTTTCTGAAAGTTTTTGGTTTTTTTGGATAATACTGAAATCTGTTGCTTTTAAGAGGAAGAAATGGTGTTTTGCAATTTCCTTTTAATCATCAATGAGTAGTAGCAGGGTGTGTCTCTCCTTCTGGTTCTGTGTCCAAAACCTGCTCTCTTCATTCCTGTGTTATTTCACAGCACACGTGAAGCCTGCTGCATTCTTGTTCTTTGCTATTTGTGGCTTGTGCTCTTTGAACATCATACTGTCGTTTACTGTCCAGCTTAGTTTTCCTTTTTCTCTTTCTATCACAAAACACCCAAAGACCAACCACGTCACTCAAGGCTCCCAAACGGCTGGCTCCTGGGCTCTGTCTCATACTTTGTGGCTGAGGGTTGTCTTCTATTCAGGAATAAGTGGGTAGTTTCTTCTTACTCTTTTCTTTTCTTCTATAAATGAGGGAAAAGTGTCAAGTTTTGGGGGCTGCTGTTTTGTTCTGAGGAGTGGCCATTCTGGCTCTGCAGTAGGTTGTATGCAGGCCATGGAGGGAGCTGGGCAGGAAAGCAGATTCTTCCGTGGTGTCTGCATTTTGACTGAGATAGAAAAATTCAGACAAATTTCGATTATGAGTCTCCATGCTCATTCATTGAATGCTAACTTTTTGTGGTTTGTTGGAAATGATAGCAATAATTGATGCCTAATCCTATACAACATGATCAAACCCAAGCTGAATGCAATAATGGATCGAATTCAATTATGCTAGTACAAAAACTTCAGTTTATTATTCAGGGGCAGATGAATATACTTCATTTCAAATGATATAGGAGGAATAAGAATTTTTAGGCTGGGCAGAGGCAAAAAGAAACAGTAGTAAGACAAAACAAAACAAAAGACTTTCCCATGAGTCACTGACCTAAAATGATATGAGTACTTGTTGATTCTGAGAGAGCTCCAGTGGGACATATCTAATTAGGACCTTGGTCTCTTTATTTCTCTTTAGGCTAATTTACCTTAAGAGGGTAAACCAGGACCCTGGGCTCACCTCAGCTGCCAATCAGGCAGCAAGTGTTTATAGAAGTTGCTGTGTGCCATGCACTGTAGGCTTGGGAGATAGAGCAGAAAACAGAGTGTACAGGGCCACTGCCTCCAGGACATGCTTTGATGGGAGATAATAGACAGGCTTTCATTAACTAATTTATGGAAGTAGATTGCCAGACCTTTCATCCTAGTCTGTCTTAGTCTGGAAGCTCCACTGAAGCCTGTCCACCATATATGACCCTGCTGGTGCTTGAAATACTAGGGGCATAGCTTCCAGCATCACAGCAACACACAAGCTACCACATTCAACAAGCTGACAGACAAGTGGGAGGGGTATACATGTTTTTCACGCTATCTGAAATTAAAACATTCCTATGACCTTTCATAAGTAGAAATGGTGTAAAGTGAAGAAGCCCTTACCATGAATTTATATGGGCAAATTTTTGTGTGTTCTAAGACCTCCCAGAATAGCCTACCAAATCATACCAAATAGCACATAAAACCACAATAACACTAAAATATAGTATTCACAGACACAGTTCAAAGCTGTAGCAGCTTGATGCTGAGATGCTGAGTATAGTTCCTGGGGAAGGAGCTTGGCCACATCACTCTTGCTGTTAGGGCTGTGCACTGCCTCTTTAATAGCTCACTGCAAAACAAATGCTGAATGCTAGTTTTACTTTTTGTCTTTTTTTGGTAAAAGTGAAAATCCTTTTTGGATTTCTCTCAGTGAAAACAGGTACTAATGTTGGTCTTTCATAAAAGTGAAGTGGTGTAAAGTGAACTTTTGAAATGCAGGTTGTTGTTGTTGTTGTTATGTGCCGTCGAGTCGGCCCCGACTCATAGCGACCCCTCCTTGGGTTTCCGAGGCAGTATCACTACGGAAGTAGGATTGCCCAACCTTCCTTCCGAGGAGTGGCTGGTGGGTTTGAACTGCCAGCCTTCTGGTTAGCAGTCAAGTGCTTTAGCCACTATGCTACCAGAGCTCCTTGAAATGCAGGAGATACCTGTATATAGTAGTGAACTAAATGAAAATAATTCATTCCTCATGGTGCTGACATCATGGAGGGAGAGATCAGAGTGGGAAGAAAGGCAGAGGTAGGTCTTGAGGAGAGTGTGTGTGCACTGGAAGGGAAGTGAATGGGGTGAAGAAGTGGGGTATGATTGTGTGAAGATCAACAAAGATTCTGAAAAGCTTGGAGGCTGGAGCCGAGAAGACTTGTTGCTGGGTTGGATGTGTGCACTGTGAAGCAGAGAAGAATCAAGGATGACTTAAATTGTTGGTATGAGTAATTCAGAGAATAGGAGTCCCCTTTGCCAAGATATGGAAGCTTGGGAGGGGGAGGGTTTAGGGAAGTAAATGAGTTAGTAGACACCTAAGTAGAACAGGGAGATGGATATATACAATGCTAGGAGCTCTGGTAGCATAGTGGCTAAGACACTTGCCTGCTAACCAGACGGCTGGCGGTTCAAACCCACCAGCCACTCCTCGGAAGGAAGGTTGGGCAATCCTACTTCCGTAGTGATACTGCCTCGGAAACCCAAGAAGGGGTCGCTATGAGTCAGGTTTGACTCGACGGCACATAACAACAACAACAACAACAGAACTCAGAGAGTCTGGGCCAATGACATCTATTTGAGAACTGTCCAGTGTATGACTGGCACAGGAAGCCTTAAGTCTGGATGTGGTCACAAAAAATGATAAGGCTGAGGACAGCCGGCACCATTAAAGGTCACGTAGAAGAGGAGGCAGGTCAGTGGATGTGTGGAAGCATAGAAAAGGAGGTGATGTCAAATAATTGAAAGGTTAGGGAGATGTCACTGGCTCTGAGAATGTCCTTGGGAGCTCTTAGAATTATTAGAAGTTCATTCAGAGTGGGTTGATGGGGGTAGTAGGGAGTGAGGATTCTGAGAGCTGGGCTGATGTGTTTGTTGTTAGGTGCTGTCGAGTCGTCTCTGACTCATAGCAACCATATGCACAGCAGAACAAAACACTGCCCAGTCCTGTGCCAGCCTCATGATCCTTGCTATTACCTGTGCTCATCATTGCAGCCACTATGTCTATCCATCTCATTGAGGGCCTTCCCCTTCTTCATTGACCCTTCCCTTTACCAAACATGATATCTTTCTCCAGGGAATGGTTCCTTCTGGTAATATGACCAAAGTAGGTGAGTCGAATCTGGCCATTCTCACTTCCAAGGAGCATTCTAGCTGCACTTCCTCCAGGACAAATTTGTTAGTCTTTTTAGCGGATGATGGTACTTTTAGCATTCTTCTCCAACACCACAACTCAAAAGCATCAACTGTTCTTCGATCTTCCTTATTCATTGTCCTGCTCTCACATGCATAAGAGGTGATTGAAAATTCCATGGTTTGAGTTAGGTGCACTTTAGTGTTCAAGGAGACATCTTTGCTCTTCCACACTTGCAAGAGGTCTTTTGCAGCAGATTTGCCCAGTACAATATGTCATCTGATGTCTTGACTGCTGCTTCCATTGGTATTGATTGTATGAAATCCTTGACAACTTCAATCTTTTCTCCATCCACTGTGAATCTGTTTATTGGACCAGTTGTGAGGATTTTTGTTTTCTTTATATTGAGTTGTAATCCATACTGTGAGAGCTCTGGTGGCATAGTGCCTAAGGCATTTGACTGCTAATCAGAAGGCTGGTGGTTAAAACCCACCAGCCACTCCTTGGAAGGAAGGTTGGGCAATCTACTTCTGTAGTGATACTTCCTTGGAAACCCAAGGAGGGGTTGCTCAGTCAGATCCAACTCGAGGGCTGTGAGTTTACTTTGGTTTTAATCCACATTGCAGACTGTAGTCTTCAGTCTTCATCAGTAAATGCTCAAGTCATCTTCACTTTCAGTGAGAAAAGTTGTGTCACCTGTGTATCACAGGTTGTTAATGAGTCTTCCTCTGATCCTGATGCCACGTTCTTCTTCATATAATCCAGGTTCTCAGATTATTTGCTCAGCATACAGATTAAATAAGTATGCTGAAAGACTACAACCTTGACACATTCCTTTCTTGATTTTGAACCATGCAGTATCCCCTTGTTCTTTTCGAATGACAGCCTCCTGATCTATGTACAGGTTCCTCATCAGTACAATCAAATGTTCTGGAATTCCCATTCTTTTCAATGTTATCCATAATTTATTATGATCCACACAATTGAATGCTTTTGCATAGTCAATAAAACACAAGTAAACATCTTTCTGGTATTCTTTGCTTTCAGCTAATATCCAGCTGATATTAGTGATAATATCCCTCCTCCCACATGCTCTTCTAGATCCATTTTGCATTTCTGGAAGTTCTCTATCGATATACTGCTGCACCCGTTTTTGAATTATCTTCAGTAAGATTTTACTTGTGTGTGATGTTAATGATACTGTTCTATAATTTCCTTATTCTGTGGGATCACCTTTCTTTGGAATGGGTACAGGTATGGATCTCTTCCAGTCAGTTGGCCAGGTAGCTGTCTTCCAAATCTCTTGGCATAACCAAGTGAGTGCCTCCAGCACAGCATCTGTTTGTTGAAACATCTCAATGTGTATGTGTATTCTGTTAATTTCTGGAGCCTTGTTCTTCTCTAGTTCCTTCAGTGCAGCTTCAACTTCTTCCTTCAGTACCATTGGTTCTTGTTCATGTGCCACCTCCTGAAATGGATGAACATCAACCATTTCTTTTTGGTACAGTGACTCTGTGTATTCCTTCCATCTTCTTTTGATGCTTCCTGCATCATTCACTATTTTGCCCATAGAATCTTTGAATATTGCAACTTGAAGCTTGAATTTTTTCCTCAGTTCTTTCAGCTTGAGAAATGCTGAGCATGTTCTTCCCTTTTGGTTTTCTAACTCCATTACTACATTTCATTGTAGTAATTGGCTTTGTCTGCTTGAGCTGCTTTTTAAAATCATCTTTTATCATTTCTTCCATTTGCTTTAGCTCCTCTCCACTTAAGGGCAAGTTTCAGAGTCTTTTCTGCCATCCATTTTGGTCTTTTCTTCCTTTCCTGTCTTTTTAATGACCTCTTGCTTTCTTCATGGTTGATGTTCTTGATATGATCCCACAAACCCTCTGGTTTTTGGTCATTGGTGTTCAATGCATCAAATCTATTCTTTAAATGGTCTCCAAATTCAGGAGGGATATAATCAAGGTCATATTTTGGCTCTCCTGGACTTGTTTCACTTACTTCAACTTCAAGTTGAACTTGCGTAGGAGCAGTTGATGGTCTCTTCCACCATCAGTTCCTGGAATTGTTTTACCTGAAGATATTGAAGTCCTCCATCATCTCTTGCCACAGATGTAATTAATCTGATTCCTGTGTATTCCATCTGGTGAAGTCTACATGTGTAATTGTCACTTATGTTGTTGAAAAAAGGTATTTGCAATGAATAAGTTATTGATCTTGCAAAATTCTGTCATGAGATCTCCAGCATTATATCACCAAGGTATTTTCCAACTACCGGTAACTCTTCTTTGTTTCCAACTTGTGCATTCCAGTCATCAGTGATAATCAACACATCTTGATTGCGTGTTTGGACAATTTCAGACTGCAGGAGTTGGTAGAAATCTTTAATTTCCTCATTTTTGGCTTTGGTAGTTGGTGCATAAATTAGAATAATAGTAGTATTCACTGGTTTTCCTTGTAGGCATATAGATATTATCCTATTGCTGACAGTGTTGTACTTCAGGACAGATCTTGAAACACTGTTTGTGATGATAAATGCCACACCATTCCTCTTCAATTTGTCATTCCTGGCATAATAGATCATATGATTGTCTGATTCAAAATGGCCAAAACCAGTCCATTTCAGCTCCCTAGTGCCTAGGACATTGATCTTTATGCGTTCCATTTCATTTTTGACCACATCCAATTTTCCTAGATTCATACTTTGTACATTCCATGTTCCAATTATTAATGGATGTTTGCATCTGTTTCTACTCATTTTGAGTCTTGCTACATCAGCCAATGGAGGTTCTGAAAGCTTTAAACTATCCATATCATGAAGGTTGTCTCTATTCTGAAGAGTAAGCTCTTCCCCAGTCAAATTTGAGTGCCTTCTGACCTGAGGGGCTTTTCTTCCAGCACTGTATGGGACAGTGTTTCATGGCTATTCATAAAGTTTTCCAGTAATATATCAGACAGTGTTTCACTGCTATTCATAAGATTTTCACTGGCCAATTGTTTGAGAAATGGATGACCTCTTCCTTCTTCCAAGTCTTTCTTAGCCTCAAAGCTCTGCTGAAACCTCTCCACCATAGGTAACTCTGCTAGCATTTTGCAACATGGTGGTATAGCCTTCAGCCTGATAGCAACACATAAGCCAGCACAGGACAACAAACTGACAGACAAGTTCATCTCCCTTAGTTTTTCCTAACCCCTCTGCACCTGCCTACCTTGGTTTGGGCAACAGCCTTAAAATAGAGCTGCCCAGACTTCCGGTAAGATGGAGGAATAGGCAAACAAGCGACACAGACCTTCTTCAACAAAGAAAAGAAAAACCAACTGACAGAGATACAGGTGATAATCCTGGAGCCCTGAGCTTCGAAAGGAACTATACAGAAGTGGATTAGGCACCAACTAGTGGAAAAACCTGAACAAAAACAGTGAGTACAGAGATGGCCAGAGCTGTGGACTGTCAGCTACTCTGACAGGACCAACAGTCTGAATATTTCCAAGTGGTGCTGGGACTTGAGAATTGCTCTAAAGATCAGCCCTGGTCACCAAGGGCTGCAGGGATGACTGCACTGGCCTATGACTAGGAAGGGAAACAGCAAGGAGGGAAGCAACCTGAACTGTTCACTTTCCACTGTCTGGAGGGCACAGCCATTTTGATTATTTACATGCAGCAGCCATTTTGGATATTTAAAGTGACTGAGGGCACAGCCCATTTGAATGTTTACAAGCAGTGGCCATTTTGGATATTTAAAGTGATGAGGATGCAGCCATTTTGAATGTTTACAAGCAGCAGCCATTTTGGATATTTAAAGTGACTGAGAGTGCAGCCATTTTGAATCTTTACAAGTGGCAACCATTTTGGATTGTAATGTGATAGCATTGTCATTCAGATTCCAGAGACTTAAGAACAGGCTCTGTTTGCCAAGGTCGACAGGGACATATGAGAGGCTGACTACAGGAAAGGAGACAGGTATTGAGTGTATAAGTGCTGTCAGCTAGCGAATAGCAGAGCATAGTACCCTGCTTGCGTAGATAACATACAAACAAAACAAAATGAAAATTGTGGGTAAGCTAAAGAAGTGAGAGCCATGACAAGAACAGATATATGCACACCCATGTTCATCGCAGCACTATTTACAATAGCCAAAACATGGAAACAACCTAGA
>NW_006921606.1:7411114-7411654 GCF_000298275.1 Orycteropus afer afer
CATGAGACAAAGTATATGTGAACTGCTGTATCGAGAGTGATTTTGCTCTGTAAATCTTCACCCAAATCTAAATAAAATAAAATTAAAAAAAAAATTGTGGGTAAGTCACTGCAACATACAATCACCAATTAAATATAAACACAGAAACATCACAATGCCTTGGAGACAACAGAGCATCACAGTCCACACAAAGATGCAAGATAAAGCAGGAGAAACAAGAGACCAAGATACAGACCCAAAATACATCCCTGAGGAAGATGCAGCATTGGAACTCCCTAATAAGGAATTCAAAAGAATTATATTTAGGTATCATAAATGAATTGAGAGACAGATCAAGGAAAACACAGAGAAAACCCTAGAGCATTTTTGAAAGACAATACAAGAACAAAATGACAAAACAAATGAAAAATTAGAAATAATACAAAATCTACACACAGAAATCCAAAAGATTAATACTTAATTTTCAGAAATAAATAAGACATCGAATGGGCAAAGGAGCAGAATTGAATCAATGGAAGACATAATTAGGGAGATTGAAGG
>NW_006921606.1:7411864-7439608 GCF_000298275.1 Orycteropus afer afer
TTGGAAGAGAATTTTCCTCATATGATGAAAGATGAAAATATATCCATTCAGGAAGTCCAATGAACCCCAAACAGGATAGACCCCAAAAGAAAATCACCCAGACATATCATCATCAAACTTACCAAAACCAAAGACAAAGAAAGAATCAGGAGAACAGCATGGGAAAAACAAAAAGTTACCCACAAGGGGTAACCAATAAGACTAAGCTCAGATTTCTCGACAGAAACTATGCAGGCAAGAAAACAATGGGATGGTATATATAAAACATTGAAAGAGAAAAATTTCCAACTAAGAATTATGTACCCAGCAAAATTGTCCCTCAAATATGATGGTGAAATTAGGACATTTCCAGATAAGCAGAAATTAAGGGAATTTATTAAAACCAGACCAACCTACGAGAGATGCTAAAGGGAGCCCTTTGGACAGAGAAGCAACAACAACCAACAACAACTGACCATTAACACACATGATGATATAACCCAGAAACCAGTCCAGCTATAGAAGTATCCAAAGTAAAGAAGCTTACCAGATTGTAAACAGGAACTGGAGACATCAGTTAACAAATGAGGATAACTACAAACCAAAAAAAGGGAAAAAACTGTGTCGTCACAGAACTTCTAGATGGTAGGGAAGTCAAGACAACTGCAAGGTAGAATGGACTGTTCTAAACTTGAGAAGAAAACTATAAATCACAGGGTAACCCCAAAGAAAAATGATAAACCTTCACATCAAAAAAGAGGACCAGCAAATACTAAAACAATAGCAATGAAGGAAGTGATAACATGATTCATAAACAAAACGAGCTCAGCATAGAAAATTATATGGAACAAAGAAATTGACACAATGAAAAAGCACATGACAAAAATGACAGCAACAAATTCATATTTGCTGATAGTTACATATCTGGCAAGGGACTTATCTCCAAGATTTATAGCAGAAGAGTAGATGACCAAACTATGGTACATAAGCATAATGGAATGCTATGCAGCACTAAAGAATAATGTACAGTCTGCAAAACACTGCATAGTATGGGCGAACATGGAGGACATTATGCTGAGTGAAATAAGTCAATCACCATAGGACAAATATAGTATATTAGTTTGTTGTTGTGGAGGATTAAGAAAAGGTTTATATATGGAGGGAAACTTTCTTTGCTGGTTACCAGGGGTAGGTGGGGAGGGAAGGGAACACTGGAAAAAAAAATGCATTGACCCATGTTACTTTAGTTTTGTGTATACCTTACATAAATTATATTTCAATAAAATGAATTAAAAAAAATCGAGCCTCCCATGAGCAAAAAGCAGCCCCCGAGCTCTGGCCTGCCTGCTATGGGCCCTAGCCTTAAAATAGAGCCATACCTAGCGAAAAACAGCCTCCTAGCCCTGGGCGTACCTACCCAGTCCTTGGCCTTAATATAGAGCTGGGACTGTTGGCAAACCCTTTTGACTTCTCTGTATCTATGTCTTCATCTTCAAAATGGCAATTATATTACCTAGCTTATTGTTGAGAGCATCTTGTGAGGTTAAACAAAATGATGCATCAAATGTTTCTGGCACAGCTTCTGTCTGGCATGTGGGTGTCCTGTGAGTGCTGGTGTCTCCTATGTGCTATCTCAGGAGCTTTCTTATCAGCAAATGAGGCATTGGACCAAATGACTTTTCATGTTCTAGGTGCTCAGGTTTTGGCTGCTCTTCAACCTTGTAGCCATTCGTTTGCACTATCACCACAGCACCTGCTCTACTCCTGTCCATAACTGTAACCCCCAGCCAACTGTCTTCTTCATTCACTTGTTTACTCCACTGTGATTCTGCCCTACACTTGGCCCCCACATTAATCTTCCCGAAGGATCAGCTTGGGCTCCTCTCTTGCTCAAGAGCCTCCAGTGGGGCCTCATTCTATGAAATAAAGTCCTCTTTCCTAAGCTGTTGCTGTTGTTGTTATGTGCCATTGAGTCAGACCTGACTCACAGCGACCCCTCCTTGGGTTTCCGAGGCAATATCCACCAGCCTTCTGGTTAGCAGTCAAGCGACTTAGGCACTATGCTACCAGAGCTCCTCTTTCCTGAGCTAGGCATGCGTGATCCTCTATGATTTGGCCTCTAGCAGGTTCTTTTCTATGTCCCTAAACCATTAGATTTGCTGTTCCTTAGTATGTTTTTTTCCACCTTGTCTCTGGCCTCTGGAGTGTTCTACCCAGTTTTAAATTCCTCTGGTAGTATAGTGCCTAAGGCATTTGACTGCTAACCAGAAGGCTGGTGGTTCAAACCCACCAGCCACTCCTTGGAAGGAAGATTGGGAAATCTACTTCCGTAGTGATACTGCTTCAGAAACCCAAGGAGGGGTCGCTATGAGTCAGATCTTACTCTACAGCAGTGAGTTTATCCTTTAAGAGCCAGCTCATGTGCTTCCCTTGGCACTGTAACAGAAAGGACCTTCTCCTTGAGTGAAGCTCTTGTCTATCTTGCTTAATTCAGTTACATATCTAGAATAGACTTGCTAGTCCATTAGTGGGACCCTTAGTGGATGCACTTCACTGACCACTTCCTGCCTCCCCTGACACCTTTTTATGATGGGTCTTATCCGATGACCTTCAGGAATCAGGTTCCTTAGAGCATGGGGCACTGCTGCTTTGCATCTCTCATAGTGTCATACATGTTGGGTGTTTAACCAATTAATGAACTACAGCAATCAGAGAACCTCACTGTGTCTGAGAAGCTTTAAATAGTGAGTCTAGAAAGGTTAGTAACAAAAGATTTTATGTGTCTGGAATTTTAAAAACAAAGTGCTACCAGTGTTGTGGCCATTTTATGAAAGATTGACAAATGCATTGACAAAGTAGTTCCATTTTTAGGGAATTATACTAAGAAAATTATCTTTCATATCTGCTGAGAATGATCATTGAAGCATATTTCAATGTGGAAAAACTGGATAACCGAATTGTCTTAAAATAGGAGATTTGGTTAAAAAAACTAAAATAACTTGGGATATCTATTCATAGCCTAAAATTATTATCCCCTTCTTGAGATAGAAGAGGCATTTATAGATTCAGTAAAATGTTTATACTAAGGGAAAGAGCTGTGTTTGAAAATGTGTTTTTATTTGATTTCATTTTCTTAATCCTTTTGTGACTGAATTATGTTCTGCTTTGACTTTTTTGTTATTACCATGTGTTTTTAGTAATGAAAGGCATTCTGAAATCAAGGAAAAAAAGTTTTTTGAGGTAATATGAATTTTGATACCATTATATGGGACACATATGTCCCAAGTGGACTCTGGTGGTAGGATTGGTGGCATGAGGTCCATTTCTTCAGAATCATGTATTTATGTAGATCTCTGCCAGGAGGTAACATATACTATGACTAGGATATCAGCTTCTCAAGAAACCTGAGCACTTGATAATGTTGGTGGATGATATATGCCCTAAGGTTCATGAAAGCACTCAAATACTTACAGAGAAAGGATAGGTAGTGTTAACAGTGATTTCGTTATGTTGAGATTATTGAGGGAGCTCTGGTGGCATAGTGCTTAAGGCATGTGACTGCTAACCAGAAGGCTTGTGGTTCAAACCCACCAGCCACTCCTTGGAACGAAGGTTGGACAATCTACTTCAGTAGTGATACTGCCTTGGAAACCCAAAGAGGGTTCACTCACTATGAGTCGGATCTGACTCCACGGCATTGAGTTTGGTTTGGTTTTTGCTTTGAGATTACCGATGATTTTACTGTCTTTTTGATGTCTAGTGCCTAACATTTCTACAGGAAACACGTCCTTCTTGTTTAATAAAACACTTTATTAAAATTACATTTGTATACCTCTTTTATTCATATGAAGGAGCTTGGGTAGCACAGCGGTTAAAGCATTCAGTTGCTAACCAAAAGGCTGGAAGTTCAAACCCACCAGCCACTCCATAGGAAAGAGATGAGGTAGTCTGCTTCTGTAAAGATTTACAGCCTTGAAAATCCTATGAGGCAGTTCTACTCTGTCACTAGGAGTTGGAATCAACTCAGTGACAGTGAATTTATTCATATAAATCACATTTAAAAGAATCTGTCAAATTTGCCTTTATATCTTACTGTTAAATTATCCTTTAATGCAAAATTAGGGAGAACCAAGGCCACCTGGTCCATGCCAGATGGTAGCAGAAAACATGGGATATGTTTCTTTGTGTCCCTACCTTTCCTGTCGTAGTGACTGGTCTCTAGTGTAGATGTGATTGCTTGGTGTCTTTTAGGATGCTTGCAGCAGTAGGTCCTTGCTACTTGACTGCAGAGATTTGTACACGCATTGGGGTCTGGTGCTCTGCAGAAGTGGTGTGTGGTGCATCCTGTGGCTGTGGTGTCAGGCAGGCCTGGGCACCACACTGACTCTTTGACGTGTGCCAGTGTGATCCAGGGCTCCATGTTTGTAGACTGAGGACATCATCTCCCATGGTGAATGGGAATGTTACCCTATATCTGGCCCAGTATAGGCCCTTCACAAATGACAACTAACTGGTTAGCTGCCCAGTCAGGTATTCAACCTGCAGCCCACACTTAGAGTTAGTCTTCAGTGAAGAGTGACATCTTATTTCTTATTTCTTTAATAATAGTGTTTGTTGTTATTGTGATTAGTTGCTGTGGTTGGCTCTGACTCATGGTAACTTTACATACAACAGAACAAAACATTGCCAGTCCTGAACTAGGATTGTTGGTATGCACAAGTCCATTGTTGCAGCCACTGTGTATTTTGAGTGCCTTCCAACTTAAACCAAAACCAAACTCACTGCCATAGAGTCACTCCCCACTCATAGCGACCTCCTTTGGGTGTCTGAGGCGGCAAATCTTTACGGTAGTAGATTGTCTAATCTTCCTTCTATAGAGCAGCTGGTGGGTTTGAACTGCCAACCTTCGGGTTAGCAGTCAAATGCCTTGGGCACTATGCCACCAGAGCTTCAACCTAGGGGGCTCATTTCTCAGCACCATGTTGGATAGTATTCTTTTGTGATCCATAGGGTTTTTGTTAGGAGCTCTGGTAGCATAGTGCCTAAGGTACTTGACTGCTAACCAGAAGGCTGGCGGTTCAAACCCACCAGTCACTCCTCGGAAGGAAGATGGGGCAATCTACTTCCGTAGTGATACTGCCTCAAGAAGGGGTCGCTATGAGTCAGGTCTGACTCGACGGCACATAACAACAACAACAACGGGGTTTTTGTTGGCTAATTTTAGGAAGCAGATCAGAAGGGCTTTCTTCCTGCTCTCTCTTAGTCTGGAAGCTCTGATGAACCCTGTCCATAGGTGACTTTTGCTGGTATTTGAAATACTGATGGCATAACTTCCAGCATCACAGTAACACACAAGCCACCACAATATGACAAACTGACAGATGGGTGGTATATTGTTGTTGTTAGGTGCCGTTGAGTTGACTCTGACTCACAGTGATCCTGTGTACAGCAGAACAAAGTGCTGCTCAGTCATGCGCCAGCCTCACCTATACTATGCTAATAATAGTATAGGTTTCTTGAAAACAGGGCATGTTATGGGTTTGAAAATCACTAATAATGATTTCATTTTAAACTAAAACTTGTTCTACCTTTCCCTCTTGTCTCCTCAGTCTGCGGGCCAGGCATCGACATCCGCAATGACTATCAGCAGCTGAAGCGCCTGGAGAACTGCACGGTGATTGAGGGCTACCTGCACATCCTTCTCATCTCCAAGGCAGAGGACTACCGCAGCTACCGCTTTCCCAAGCTCACTGTCATCACTGAGTACTTGCTGCTGTTCCGTGTGGCTGGCCTCGAGAGCCTCGGTGACCTCTTCCCAAACCTCACTGTCATCCGTGGCTGGAAGCTCTTCTATAACTATGCCTTGGTCATCTTTGAGATGACCAACCTCAAGGATATTGGGCTTTACAACCTGAGGAACATTACTCGGGGGGCCATCAGGATTGAAAAAAATGCTGACCTCTGTTACCTCTCCACTGTGGATTGGTCCTTAATCCTGGATGCTGTGTCCAATAACTACATTGTGGGAAACAAACCCCCAAAGGAGTGTGGGGACCTGTGTCCAGGGACATTGGAGGAGAAACCATTGTGTGAGAAGACCACCATTAACAATGAGTATAACTACCGCTGCTGGACCACTAATCGCTGCCAGAAAAGTAAGAATCATGCTGACCACTGCTTTCCTTCTGCTCTTCTTTCTTCTCTCCTCTTGTTTGCCCTCCTCCTCTTCCACATGCATGTGCTTCCCTTGGCGGGGTATGGTTGTATTGCATTGTCACCCCTATGTGGGTAGGCCATTCCCAGTGTGTGCTTTGGCTTTCTTTTGCACCTGGAAACTCATGGAATGCCAGACGGTGGCATGGCTGAAGGCCACATAGCTGCAGGCCACATGGCTGCTGTCAAACCATTAAAATCATATATTAACAATAGTTGACTGCACTTCTAGGCTAGAAACTTATGGATCTTCCACTTGGAATTCCTGATGAGAAAGGTGGCCTAATGTACTTGGAAGTCCCTCAGCCTTGGCAGCCCGGGCTTGGTTAGGTAGCAACTTTTTCATCCTTTGCATGAAAGGATATATTTTGGTACTGCCTAACTTCCTCAGCATGAGTGTACTTGGAATATGTTTAAGTAAAGAAAAATAGAAAGCTAATTCATGTTCTGTGCCCCATCCTTAGCTTTTAATGACAATGTCTGGATGCTTGGGCATCTTGGTTTCTGCTGGGCACCTGCCAACGGGGAGAGCCTGGACCAGACTCTAGGTGTCCTAGTTCTTGGATCAGGCTGAGCTTCCAGGTAGTTGTAGCTGGGTGCTTTTTTTTTTTTTTTTTTTTGTTAGTTGGTTTATTTTATTTTTTTTATTATTATTTATTGTGATTTGGGTGAAGATTTACAGAGCAAATTCACTTTCCATACAGCAGTTCACATATACTCTGTCTCATGTCATTGACCACAGTTAGCTGGGTGCATTTTTAAACTCCCAGGCTCTGTTTCCTTACATATATACCTCTTTAACAAGGAGTTGTGAAAATCTTATGAAATTGTTTATGTGAAAGAAGCTTGAAGAGTGCTTACTGCTCCTGGAGAAGGTGGTGTGGTATCTTGAAGCTTCTCCTTATTTATATGGCAGTATGCTTATTTTCTCTTCAGTATAACCTAACTTCTCTTGATGTAATCAATACCTTGAGAGCCAAATTCTTTGGTATTAAAATGCAACTCAGGGCCTTTGCCTTATTGCTTTCAGCCATGTTTAGGTGTCTTGGCTAGGAAGGTTCCCCTCCTGATTGGAAGTCGTGTACTAGTTATAAATAGGTATTATTTAATGGTTGGCCCAATTAAAGACCCAAGGAGGCATGTGCTCTAGCCAGTCATGAGGATCCAAGAAATCCCAAATTGGTAGGCTTGCCTACCCTGTGAAGTGTCTAAAGTAAACAGATGAAAAGCCAGGCACTATGAACAACCATTGTTTTAATTCCCCCTTAGTCAGTGCTGAAGCAGGAAAAGGGTGCCTTTTTTTTTTTTTTTTTTTAAATAAACCCTCATGCCTTTCTATCCTCTGTATCTATCATTTGATCAATATATTCATGAACATTTGATTAGTAAGTAAAGGGGGTCCCACTGGCTGCAGTGAGTATCTTGTGGAGCTGAGAATGTAATCAGGCCATTTCCTAAAAGCACTCTTGGTTGGAGATGGAGGAAAGTACTGTACCAGAATCATTTTTGTGATTGTTTACAAGTTGCCTACTAGTTTGAGAAAACAACAAAGTATATAAAGTAGTCTTGAAATTGAATTTTTTATTTTAAAACAAAAAATGTCAGTCATCAGGGGAGGCAGGATGGAACAGCAGAAAGATGTTGGATGTGGTGATTGAAAGGCTGGGTGACTAAGTCAGCCCCTTTTCACTGTGGTTAGATGTCTTTAAAGAGTTCCAAAGGCAGCCTCATGTTATCCTTTAGTGTGATCCAGTGTATGAACAGAAGTGTTTTGAAAACTTTAAGCTCTGTGTGAAAGAGAGGTGCTATTTAGAAATTCATTAATGGGTGCTTGATTCCATATACACTTGTTTTGGTCATGGGATTTTCAGCTGTTTTCTGATTTACTGCTTGTTAAAGAAGCCTGGAGGAAGGGCAAGGCCTGAGATTTGGGTTCCACTCTGGCAGTTGAGACTGGAAATGAGGAAGTAATTTTAATTGTTTGATGCTCAGTTTTTTCATCTGGGAAATGGGATAGATGCTGTCTTCCTCGAAGGACTATTGGAAGATTAAAAGGAGAAAGAGGAAAAGGATCATGAAAGTGGCTTGGAAATTGGGCTTTGTTGCTGGTGTTGCTGATGTTGGCAAGCTCCTGGAGTGGCTTCTTGCTTTCTCAAGATCAACCCTACAGCCTTGGCCAGTGGTCTCAGTCCTGCTGATGTTTTTGTTTGTTTGTTTGTTTGTTTTTTATAGTGTCATAACACAGTATTTATTTATAATTGGTAACAGCATTCAGAGAAATTATCTTCCCTTCCTTCATCTGGTCCTGAAATCACTGATTTCTCAGTTGAACCTCAACTCTTGCCCTTTGCAGAGATCCCTTCAGACTTGTGCTGTCCATTGTGGTGGCCACGAACCACATGTGGCTGTTAAGTATTGAAATGTAGTCTCTCTGAATACCTGCTATAAGTGTAATATGCACCCTGGATTTAAAAGGCTTAGTGTGGACAAAAGAATGCAAAAATACCTCATCTATATACATACATACATATATATATACATACATATATATATATATACACACACACACACACATACATATATATTTATATTTATATTTATATTGATTGCATGTTGAAATGATAATATTTGAATATATTAATAAGTGAAACATTTTATTAAATTTAATTTTCACTTAATTTTTTTTTTTAATGTGGCTACTAAAAATTTTAAATGCAAATATAACTTGCATGATATTTCTGTTGGAGAGCACTGCTTTAGATTATTCATTCTGAGGCTGTGAGTTCATTTCCCTGGCTGACCACTGCAATGCTGTGATATTCCTACACATCAGATGGCCAGGTGAAGGGAATGGAATCCAGTCTTGAATTCAACATCAGCATTAAGGTAAGGTAGTCATTTAAAAGGTTAAGCACAGAAGAATACTGTGGAGATATTCTTCAGACTGGCTATAGAAGTAGGGAGAACATCTAGAAAGATACTCACGTCAAGGGTACGTGTGCAGTCTTTGACATATTAGAGAAACACTCAATTATATAGTACTGATACATAGTTCTTACCTGACACTCTCCTTTTAAACCCCTTCTTTTATTTAATGTGACTCTGCAGTGGCAGGTAGCTTAATAGACAGCTGCATTAAGGAAATTACCTCTTCCTAGGTTCTCTCCACACTTCCATATTTCTTAGT
This sequence comes from Orycteropus afer afer, assembly GCF_000298275.1. NCBI lineage: Eukaryota > Metazoa > Chordata > Mammalia > Tubulidentata > Orycteropodidae > Orycteropus > Orycteropus afer. The sequence goes on from NW_006921606.1 coordinate 7,421,244, forward strand.
TCTTTCTTACAATTCAGGCTTGAGTTATTCATAAAACGGTATTGACCCTTAAAAAATTGTGCAGAGCTTTTCCATTCTATAAGAATGGAAAATGGCTGTCTTATGCCCCTGACATTCACCTCTGACAACCCTATGACAAGCGTTGATGATTCCACTGTTGCCTCCCTTACCTTGTCCTTTAATGCTTCTCCTGCCCCTTTTCCTCTGACCAGTCTTTAATAATGGGTGGTTTCATAGTTCCATCCCAGTTTCTCTTTTTGTTTTCCTTGTTCCCCCAGAACCTCTCCACACACTGTCCTGTCTGCATCCAGTTTCCCGGTATCCTTTCCTGCCAGACCTCCTTTTAAGCTGTAGGCTCATGTGTTTTATTCATATCTAAACCACACATGGGTGTTTTAGTATCTGTGGTGGTCTTCTCTGTCTCCTCATGTTGTTTTCCTTCAGGCCCTTTCTGGGTGGGTAGCAGTCTTGTTTCCTTAGCTCCCATGTCAAGAACTTGGGTGTCATTTGGATTCTTCCTTCTCCAATTGGACACTGAGTCCTTCCTGTCCTAAATGTTTCTGCAGTCTGCCCTCCTTGGGTCTTCCCTCTTCCACTCTGCCCTCTGCCCACTAAGTTACTGAGACTGTCTCTTCCACAGCCGCCCAGCTAAGCCCTACCCAGTTTCTTTACCTTGGCCTCAGTGATCCTTCTGGCACTCTGATCAATATACTAATCAGTATCCAGTTGCTTTTGAGTTGTCTCTAATTCATGATGCTCCCGTGTGCATCAGAACAGAACTGTGCCCTATAGAGTTTTCAATGACTGGCTGATTTTCAGAATAGATTACCAAGACTTTCTTTCAAGGTGCCTCAGGGTGGACTTCAATCTCCAGCTTTTCAGTTAGTAGCTGAGCATGTTAACTGTTTATACCTCCCAGGGATTTCCTACCAATATGTTCCCCTACCTAAAGTCCTGCAATAGGGCCCTGCAGATGAGCACCTAGGCACATCATGAAGCTCTTTGGTCTTCTTCCACTCTACCTCATGAAACCTTTGTTTGTGGACTACGCACCAAGCATCCAGCCTACCCTCCATGTCCCAGCCTGCAGTGGCACTCTTCTGCACACCAGTCTGCTGCCATTCTATCACCACACTATTATACACCCTCCTTGCCCTTCCAGGCTGGGTTCCATTCTCTCCACTCAGAGGACTTTGTACTTCCTTGCAGCAGTTGGTGCTTGGAGCACTTTTTGTACCACAGTGTAAATTCTGCATGTGCCCTCCACCTCCTGGAGAGTACCACTGTCACCCCAGGGGCAAGCATAGCACCTACTTTGTGAGGGATTTATTGTCAGAAAGCTACGTATCCCCCTGCCAGAGCGGAGCACTGCACTGCAGTCCTCGGCAAGCCAGACGATTCTGGGATTATGAAATACGGATGTTTACTGTGTTATTTTCACTGTCATTGCTTCTGACGAACATTGTCACTAAAGCCTCTTAATTGGTAGAGGCAGTCACCCATGGATGGCAACTGTTTTCTTTCCTACTGTTGTAAAAATGACTCAAGGCCAAAGATTATGGAGAAGTATGAACATTATGAACATTATGCTAAAAGTTGAAACTTGGCCTGGGCAGCTGGTGTGGAGTTGTTTGTTGGAGGCCCACCATGCTGGGGAGGGGACAGAGATGAGTCCATCCTCTTGGGCACCTATGAGCTTCTTACTTCCTGGGGAATTTGCTTTGATTGTGCCTGGTATGTTTTTGCTACAAGGTTTTCCAGGACTCAGTTTCAGGTGTAGACAACCCTCCCTCAACCAAAATAAAAAGAGAGAAGAAAAACAACCCCCCCCCCCAATGTACTGTTAAACTTGGTCTCCAAGTACTTTTTAACCCATCAGGATGAACAGCTTGTGATCTGCGCAAATCACTGTGATTGTGCATGAGAAGGCAAGGTCTTTGCCAGGAAATTCATGATGGAGGCCAGCCTGGCCATGTTGGAAGCAGACTTAGTTGGTGGTGCAGCCTTATTTCAATTAAAAGGGCATTGACTGGGAACAGCGGTCCCGGGGTTTGTTGCATTTCATACTGCCTTCAAAATGAGAAACCAGGAAAATAGCAGATTGGAGCTTTCAAGTGAGAAGGCAGTAAATGGCTCCCTTTATTGACAAAAGGAAAACGTTTTACTGCCATCTCACTGATGGGACCAAGGACTTAGAATGAAAGCAGGTGGTGTGAAAAAGAAAATTCTACATCCCCCCAGCCCTCATAGTTTCTTGTTTTCTTATTTATCAAAACCTCCTTGTGAGGGCAGAATGGGTATGTGGAGTGGGACTGTTTTCCTGCCTCATTTTCCTATAGGTTGGTACGTCCAGCCCACCAGGTAAAGGTGGGTGACTTGTTAACCAAAAGAGCCTTGAGTTCCAACTCATGGTGACCTTGTGTGTTACAGAGTAGAACCATCCCATAGGGTTTTCTTTACTCCAGGCTTTTCTTCCCCTGGTCTTATGTACCACCCAGGGAACTCTAGGGGATTTGTTAAGCATTTGTAAATCACTTTCTGGTTTGGGATGCATTTTCATTGCTGTGAGACCCCATTCAGGAGCTCTGGTATCGTAGTGCCTAAGGCACTTGATTGCTAACCAGAAAGCTGGCAATTCAAACCCACCAGCCACTCCTCAGAAGGAAAATGGGGCAATCTACTTCCATAGTGATACCACCTTGGAAACCCAAGCAGGGGTCACTGTGAGTCGGGTCTGACTCGATGGCACATAACAACAACAACAACGAGACCCCATTCGTGTGATGTTCATCTGTGTTTCATCTTAACATCTCTTTAAAAATAACTTAAGCTGCCTGTGAGGACCTGGGATGTTTCTTTCTGTTAAATGCTGTATGTTTTGCACACCTGGCTCTCTGGACTGCCAAGGTGTGGTCACCATAGGGCCTGCCCACAAGAGAAGAGCCTTTTTCAAGGTGGGGCCCAGAGAGAGGCCTGTAGATCCCTGCTGTCCAGAGTAGCTCATCTCACTCCCCTGGAAGGCCTCTGCTCTGGTCAGCTGCTCCCAGTGTGGGGGTGATCTTTATTTAGAAGGGCTCACATGCCCCTGGCCTCCTTTCTCTGCCTTTTATAGTCAGGCGTGAAGATGACATTCTGTCCTTCTGCTTTCCGACCCTTGTTACCAAGATGGTGAAGCAGCTTGGGTGCATGTTCCTTTGGAACATCTCTTAGCTGCCTGTGGCTCCGCCCTGAAATATTTTGTTCTTATCTCAGTGTCATTTAATTAAGGTGTCATTCTGATCCCCCTTCAGAAGTTTTTTCTTTTTTTTTTTTTCCCAAATAGTGTTCTCATCTTAGAGACTTAAAAAGGTTTCAGAATGACCCTCTAGGGTGATTTTTGTAATTCTAGATATTTAGAAAATATTTTGTAGTCCCTACAGATCTTCTTACCAGTTAACCCCATTTATTTATAAGATCATTCTGATCTCTTGCTATTCCTAAGTCTCTTTGTTTTGTTTCATTAACATTTCTTTTGTTTCTGTTCAGCTTATGTGCCAGTGTGACATTCTCCACCAGTGTGACATTCTCCATGAGAGGGTAGATGACATAGAGTGTGTGGACCTCTGGCTAATCTTGTCTTGGGTTGTGTTACTCAACTCAAATTTATAGTGTGGTTCAAAAATTAAGTTTGGCTAGTGCTGGAGTTGGAAGCACACCTCCTAGCATATGGTGAGACTCAGGGACTCAGGCTGTAAGAGGCAGCCATCCTAGGATACAGTATTCCCCTGACTCTGAGAAAGTAAGCGATGTGCATGGTACTCCAAGGAGGCAGGTGGGCAGGTAAGGGACACACATGATAGTCAACAGAGAAGTAAAAATTAAAGTATGCAGACAATTGTCAGAAGCTCCTAGAGTCTGAGAGGCTGCCTTCCTTGAGGAAGTTTGTCTACGAACCAGTTCCCTTGGTGTGAGAACCAACATCCTGATCTAAGGGCCTAAGGGGTCTGGGTGGGGATGACAGACTTGGTCAAGGGGCCTGGAAAGCTGAGTCTAGCTCTGACTTTCCCAAGGGCATGGTCAAGTCACTTTTCTGCCCTGTGGCTCAGTTCCTTTCTTTAAACCAGAAGGCTTATGTAGGATGACTTCTGACATTTCCTCAAGCTCAGAAAACCAGCGATTTACCCAAATTGTTGCTACAGCCATTGCATAGCTTTGATGGACCTGTTAGGATGGTTTTGGTGTTTATTACTTGTCTATTTGTGTACACATGTGTTGGTTTCTCTTCCTGTTGATCTATAATACACAGATAAGGTATACATCCTTTAAAACTTTCATAACTGATAAAATGGCATAGAGACCACCTTGCATAATTTGTTTAAGAAATTTAGAGATATTTTATGTGGGAGAAGAAACTCCAGATGAGTTTACCTGGTCTACATCAAGACCATTCTAAGGTCTAGTCTGCATCTGCCACTGACTAGTACATGACTTTGAGCTGCACACGAAAACAACATCAGAGGTTTCTTCCGGTTCCAAATGGCTCAAATTTGCTGTCTTTGGGAAAGTAGCTCAGGGTAAAGCTCCAGTGACCATTGGAAATGCATTGCTGCTGAGAGGCTGAGCACACCACTCAGGGTCTGAGGGAAGGATATGGGGATATATAGGGAAGAGAGTATCATCTTGAGTCAGGAAGTGATCAGGGCTTCTGGGGCCAGTGGAAAGGGGGAGTCTTTGTATGTATATATGTGTGTGTGTGTGTGTGTGTATAATATAAAATAAATATATAATTGTTGTTATGTGCCATCGAGTCAGACCTGACTCATAGCGACCACTCCTTAGGTTTCCGAGGCGGTATCACTACGGAAGTAGATTGCTCAACCTTCCTTGCGAGGAGTGGCTGGTGGGTTTGAACTGCCAGCCTTTTGGTTAGCAGTCAAGTGCCTTAGGCACTATGCTACCAGAGCGTCTAAATATATAATTACATATGTCTAAATATATATTTTCAGAAGGAAGGTTGGGGAATCTACTTCTGTGGTGATAACACCTGTGAAACCCAAGGAAGAATTGCTATGAGTTGGATCTGACTTGATGGCAGTGTGCTGCGTTGTGTTGCAAATACATATTTAATTTAAATGAAAGAAAGAAAACCTTGTGGAAGCACAGTTATACTCTGACACATATGGGGATCTCCATGAATCAGAATGGGCAGCAATGGGCTGGTTTTAGGCAGGGAAGATGGCTGCATCTGAGGGCCAGTCTGGCCACTCTCCTGTGGTTCTTGGTGTTGTGGGGCTGGGCAGGACCTCACCTCTAATATTACCAGGGTACCTATCCTTGACAATATTGTGCAGTCCATGGGAGCAGGAAATACCTTTACTTGCCTTTCGTCTTCTCTTTGACTAATCATTAAGCAAATTTAGGTGGCCCAGCACCTTGAAGATATGGTTTTCCTGTGGAACATCATGGCATATTAACATTGAAATTACAAGACTGTATCATTTTGTACTTTTTTTTTTTCAGTTACATTGACTTTATTCATGGGAATTCCATGTGTGTCAGAATAGGATTGTGCTCCATAGTGTTTTCAATGGCTGATTTTTTTAGAGTAAATCACCAGGCCTTTCTTCCATCACACCTCTGAGTGGACTTAAACTTCCAACCTTTTGGTTAGCAGCTGAAGTGTTAACTGTCTATACCACCAGGGACTCCATGTACAAAATTAGATGTCCTTTTTAAAAAAACTATATTCCAGTATAGACATGTGGCATCACATGGCAAAGATTTAAGAACAGTCGGTGAACTGAGACTGTTCTTTCCACTGACTTCCTGTGCTGGGTGGGAGAAAAGGCTGCCAAACAACAGATGGTTCAGTCCAGCTGAGGCAACACCCATGCTTCTTAGGGGTGAGTGAGACCCGGACCTGTCTTATAAAGGAGAGGATACTATGTGATTGACTGGACAGCATCCTTTACTAGGTGGAAGTCTATCTTGTTAGAAAAGAGCCCAAAATACCCCTGTCCTGTGGAATGGACATGGACCCCAGTGTTTTACTGGAGCAGGGGTTCTAAGGAAGGAGTTTGCACTTTGGAACTGCAGGTTCTGTGTGAGCATGGCCTTGTCTTTCATCTAGGTAACAAGGATGGTGTGCCCTGTAGGATCCATGTGGGTCAGGGATAGTACTGCAAAGCACTGACAGGTTGCCCAACACATAGTTGTTCTTGATAATGGCAGAAACTGCTTTTGTTTTTTAAATTGAACTAAATTATCTGAGGCTTATGCTCAGAAACCATCTAAAATCCTCAGCGTTAGGCTGGATGGACTATGTATGTTTACTTCCATATCTTAAATGGTTTTTCTCTATTGCTTTTTCTAAATTGCAGAAATTCAATTATCATAAATAGTGGACATATTGTATACGAGTGGTTCTTGATAATTTAATCTGAATTGTTCAAATTCTTGTGTCTGTCCAGATAAGCCATATCTTTAAAGAACATTCAATAAGGTACATAAGTCTTTACCTGGGTGCTGGTGGGGCTGAGGTTACATGCAAACTGTATTTATTTGGTTATGAAAATAGGAAAGTATTTGGCTTGCAGGCTTGGTATTTGGAAGAATTTAAGAACTGTAAAGAGATTCTTGTTTGTACTGATACTAAACATTATCTTTTTAGATTTTTATTTATTTATTTTTTTGGTGGAGATCATTGAAGTGGTTACAGAGAGGGCAGAATTTTTGGTGAAGATAACAAGGATGTGCATTTTTATTTGTGACAACTGCAGGTTCCACTTAATAAAAGTAGCAAACCAGGTGCAAGCCTATCCCCTGCTTATTCTGTTTGGAAAATATTAGCTCTGTGTGTGTGTGTGTGTATCTTTGTGTCTGTATATATTATTTGTGTGTGTCTTTGTCTCTGTGTGTGCATGTTTGTGTATGTGTCTATTTTTGTGTTTGTGTATGTATATTTGTGTGTCTGTTTATGTGTGTGTATTGTGTATGTGTGTGCATGTTTGTATCTCACATATATTTGTGTGTCTCTGTGTATACGTCTCTCAGTGTAAATGTGTGTCTCGTTTATGTGTCTCCGCCTGTGTGCATTCTACTTTATCCCTCGCTGAGCTTCCTCTCCTGTTTTGTTTCACTTTCCTCCTCTAACCTCCATTGCAAGAAATATACACTGGCTCTCTGTCTTCCCTTGGATCTTCCTTCCGTTTGAGGGGATCAGGTGGGTGGGAGAATGTTGTGTAGGAATGCCAAGCCCTCTCCCGGAAGCTGGGCTTCTGTTTAATCTCATTATTGAACAGAAGTCTCTTTTTGTTTCTTTGCCTTGGCCACAAACAACAACTCAGTCCTCTGTTTTCTCCATGCCATGTTTCACAGAATCCACGTGGGATGGGAGCAGAGGCAGCGTGTTTGGGGTTTTTGGGTTGCTTGACACTTGTAGCCTTGTTTAGAAAAACTGTACAGACAAACCCAAGGCATAGCTGCCTTGAGTTTGATTTTGAAAATCATAATGAGGGGACTTGGATAAATTTGTGAGGTTGTAGCTGCTGGAGCTTATGCAGTCAGGTCCGTGGCTATAGGCCTTGTGGCTATGCTGTGTTCGGAAGCCCTAGGGCTGATGTGGTAGGGATAGGGGGTGGGCGGGGAGGAGGGACCCTGCTTCTATCCCTTGGCAGCACATCTGTGGACCGAGACTGCCATTCTGAATTTCTGGATAGACACAAAACACTGGGATGGTTTTTTGCAGCTGCTGAGACCAGGGAATTGGACTTAGTGGTAAAAAGGGGAGGGAAAACAAAAAAAATTGGAAATTATTAGAAACATTTATTAAAATTATTATAAAAATAATTATTAGAAACCCTCCTGGGTAGCACTCATGTTTGAACTGGATTTCTTTTTTTCTCCTTTTCCCAAAAAGTGTTAGTGATAGTTTGGGAAGAGCTGTGAAAGACTCCAGTCCCTGGCTCCAGAAGAGACTCACTTTGATCCTGGGGTGGTAATGTAGTGTGTTTTCCATTCTTACTTCTTGACCTTGAAAGTCCCTTCATGCTTTGCTAACTAAATGATATTATTAGGTTCTTAACCTATTCTTCAAGGAGCTCTGGTGATTCAGTGTTTAAGGCATTTGGCTACTAACCAAAAGGTTGTTGGTTTGTACCCACCTCCTGCTCCATGGGAGAAAGATGAGGCAGTCTACTTCCGTCAAGATTTATAGACTATGTTAACACTATTGGGCAGTTTTACACTGTCCTATAGAGTCGCTATGAGTCAGAATTGACTTGATGGCAGTGGATTTGATTTGGATTTGGAAATTACTCCTCAGGTGGGATGTACGTTAAGAAACCTTTTGCTGTTGAGTAGATTCCAACTCGTAGTGATCCTATAGGATAGAGTAGAAATGCCCCCATAGTATTTCCATGGCTGTCTTCTTTATCAAAGCAGACAACCACTTCTTTATTCCCTGGAGCAGCTGGTAGATTTAAACTGCCCACCTTTTGGTTAGCAGCTGAGCACTTAACCACTGTGCCACCAGGGCTCCTTCAGAGAGGATACAGGGGATATAATTTTGTTCTCTTTGAAATGATTGGATTATTATAACACATCCATGCTTCGTTTAGAAGCTTTTGAATATAAACTGTGTCAAAGAAGCTTAAGAACAGGTCTTAAGCAATGTTATGGAAAATGTACCACATGTTTTCTTCCATTCAAAAGGAAAGCTAGAGAAGCTGAAATGCAGAAGGGTGTGTTTGGGATTTTCTCTTTGCACGTTCACATGCAGGACACACTAACGGTCTACATGGCAGGAAGTCCTCTTCTTCAGTCACTGAATCTCCTGCCTCCCCTTCTGCAGTCCCCACCTCCTCCCTCTCCATTCTTTATGGTCACTGTGACAATCAGGAGTTGGAGGAATTCGATGCCACAGTCACATACAATTAGAAGCCTGAGACTGTGTTTTCTCAGAAGAATGCTTCTTCAGTTCCACAAATATTTCTTGTTTTTTAAAAAGAATTCTTAGGGGGAAGTCCTGTATGCCAGAGGAGGGTGATGAAGTAGAGCGGAAAACTTCTGGGTGTGCTTTAAGGAGAACAGTGTCTATTGATAGTTTTTCGGGCAGTAGAAGCTGATATAACAGACTGCTGTTTTAACAGAAATTTGTTTTGCAAGATGATTCTGATGTTAAGTTTACTGGTGGTCATACTGTCACTGTAGCTGTCAGTAGCTCATTGTGCCCCTTGCCCATTACAGTGCTGAGGAAGCATTCAGGCTTCAGCCACAGATTTAATGAACTTGATGTTGAATGCTGACATGGGGGTTACTGCAGATTCTCCACTTGGTTTGACCCCACTGGAAAAGTTACACTGTTTATTTGGATAACTACAGCTCTTGTCCTGAAAATACCACTTATCTCTTTGGGTACTGTAAAAAAAAATGAGTTGCCATCAAGTCAGCTCTTACTCCAACTCATGGCAACTCCTTGTATATCAGAGAACTGTGCTCTGTAGGGTTCAGTGGCTGATTATTTTTGGAAGCAGATCACCAGGCCTTTATTTCCAGGGTACCTCTGGGTGGACTTAAACCTCCAACCTTGTAGTTAGCAGTTGAGTGTCTTCACCATTTGTACCCACATGTTTTATCCATTTGCTCTAGTAGTTGTCCTAAGTCATGGGAAGCCAAGAAGACAAGGAGCAGCTGAAGATGTATGTGAAGGGATTATGTGGTCAATAGAGAAAAAGAGAGGGGGGGGGGAGAGTGAGTGAGTGAGTGAGTGAGTGAGTGAGTGAGTTTGGGATGGTGTTCAGATACCACTTCAGCTAATAAATAAAAGGTGAGTGGTTTGTGAATGGATTCATTTGAGCTAGTTCAAACTCTTGTTTTATTCTTTTGCAAACAAGCATGATGTACATTGTGCAAACTTTTTAGAAGTGTAAAGCTTGATTCCATATGCCAGCTTCCTAACCTCCTGTAACTTCACTGTTAGTCCTTGGGTATATCTTCCAAAATTAACGCAAGCCTCTTACCAGTGCCTCCCCATCACTGAAGAATCAAATTCAGACTCCTCCCGGTTTGGGAGACAAGGTCTTCCTGATTTGTTCCTGCCCTTTTGAGTAGTCTCATTTTCCTCCTACAACCTCCTGGTTCTCCCCATGCTTTCATACTTGTGCCACCTTCCACCTAGAAAGCTGCCCTTCTCTCTCAGGTTGGCCGACTTGATTTATTCTTTAGGGCTCAGACTAAGTGTGACCATCTCCGCGAATCTTTCCCTCATCCTTCCCTACAAAATTGTTCTTTCTTCTTCTGTGCTATGAATTTCTCACTCCAAAAGTGGCACCCCAAATTGGGAGTTTTCATTTGCATGATTGTCTTTGAGGGCTGAAACCATACCTTAATTACCTTGCTAGACCTACTAGTGTCTTAACAGAATACCTGGTCCTTAGTAGGCAACCACCGAGTCCCTGGGTGGTGCACTCCACTGCTGACTGAAAGGTTGCATCCATCCAGAGGTGGCTTAGAAGAAAGCCCTGGCAATCTACTTCCAAAAAATCAGCTATTGAAAACTCTATGGAGCACAGTTCTGCTCTGACACACATATGGTCTCTATGAGTCAAAACTGACTCTCTGGCAACAGTTTTAGTAGGCAACAGGGAATGAGTGAATGAAAGATATAAACTAGGAACTTTTGACTCTCCTTTTCTGAGTGTGTGTGTGTGTGTGTGTGTGTATGTATCTATCTGTATCTCTTCCTCTGCCACCTCTTCTTGCTTTTCTCCTTCTCTCAGTGGTTACAATCATGGAAATTTAGGCATCTTGAAGTTTGTTTCTGGCACTTAAAATATTTTTATAGAATAAACTGCCAACTTTCATTTTTGTGAAAACAAAGTGACCTAGATGATGAACAATTTTGAAAAAAGAAATGAGACTTTGCCATAGTTGTGTGTGGTAAGGCTATGTGGTGGTTATAGACTTGTAGGAGAGTAGTACAAAAAACGAGTATACTAGATACACTTTATTTCTGATCCATTTGAAATCAGTCTGTGTTTAGTATGGTTTCGTAGCCATTTCTTTACACTAAATTATCCAAGTCTCCAGAATAAACAAAAATAATAGAATTAAAATGGTTTTCCTTGAATGCTCTAGGGTGGCAAAGCCAGATCTTAGATTTATACCCAGTTTTTGGCATGGGGATGGTTCCTTAAAAATTCTTAACTTCACAATTAGTAATTTTGTTTCCAAAAGGTCCCTCTCAGAAGTAATTATAGACCTTGAAAGCAGGAATGACTTGGATAAGGTGGGAAAACACTGATTAATTTATGGTTGCTTGAGTATCTGTTCTCCCAAAGTATTGATGAATGTGATATCAGCCTGGCCTTAGGAGGTGGTTTTGGGGTACACCCCAGGGCTCTGTTCCCTACCAAACTTTTATCATGCAACACTTAAATAAAACTCTGGTGGCGTGGTGGGTAAGGCATTTGGCTGTTAACCAGGTCAGCGATTCGAATTTATCACTGCCACCAGAGCTCCCCCATGGGAGGAAGAGGGGCCAATCTACTTCTGTGAAGATTTATAGCCTTGGAATCCCGGTGCGGGGTTGCTACGAGTCTGAATCAACCCGATGGCACTGGGTTTGGCTTTTGGGTAGCATTTGTCAAGACTAGGAGGCTGTACCCCTAGGAGGAATAACACTGGAATCCCTTATAGAAGCTGCAGCCTAGTTGAGCCAGGTAGAGACATGGCTGGCTTGGATAATCACTTGGCACTAAGGTTAAAGGGCAGTCTAGCCTCAGGATCAGATAGAGCAGGCCCTTATTCATCTCTGCATCATGCTTGTTGTTAAAATGCATGTTGTTAGATAGTATCTGTTAAATACAGCTTTATCCTAACCTAGGTTTTGTGGTGGTCAGAATGCTGACTCTTCATTCTACTTCTGTTAATATTCCAGAATCATTATTGTCATAAGTGTACACTTTTTTTGCTCTGTCTGCCAGGCACAGAAGGAGACGTAAGACTCTTGAGTCCATTTAGAGATGGATCTTGAGTGTCATTCAGTGTGATCAGAGGCAAAGACCATTAAAGAATAGCATTTAGTTTATTCTGTTTGCATGAAAACTGTGTATATGTAAGCATTATTGTTCAGTACAGAGAGCTCTCATCTGACCTCCTTCATGACAGCTTAGCTGAATGGCCTGAAGACAGGCATTTACCCTCCTTGCTCTTCGGTTTCCTCATCTTTTGAACTAAGTGAGCTGTGAATTTCCTTCTAGCTCTTAGATTCAGTGTTGGGGACCTCTGATGGATCTATTGGCTGAAGCTTTCGGTAAACTTTGCTAGAGACTAAAAACACATGCTCCAGCCTGCCAATGATGTGAAATAGTCAACCTCTTTAGGATGGGCCCTACACTTAGGGAAGGAATCACTGGGTGGAGTCAACTGTTAAACGCTTAGCTGTTAACCACAAGATTGGCAGTTTAAATCCACCTAGAGGCACCTTGGAAGAAAGACTTACTGATCTACTTCTAAAAGGTTACAATTATTGAAAACCCTATGGAGTGCAGTTCTACTCTGACAAACACAGGGTCACCATGAGTCAGAATTAACTCAACATCAACTGGTGGCTGGAACATTTAGGAACCAGGTTCTAAGAGTGGTTCTAGGAGGGTGGGCTGTGGTCTCCTAGGAGGTGGCTGTCATTCACAAACTCCATTTCCCTTATAGAGGTGTAGCAGATGTAGAATAGCAAGCATGTGGAGTGTCTCAGTGGTAGGGTAGAAATAAAAGTGGTTGGAGGAAGAAATTGAAATTTGTGTTAGGTCTTCTGTCTTTGAAATGGCTTTTTCTGATCTGGCTTTTGCTGTTAGCAAAGTCAGTTGTTCATAAGCACTTTTGAGAAACACTGTGTAATTCAATTACAGTGAATGAATTTAAATTTATTTAGGTCATTCTTATCAGATAGTAAACTTTCCCTCATCCAGAATCTGAGCAACCCAGTAGCACAGCAAGAATTTCCTCCTATCGTTGGTATGATTGACATCTATTGGGACACTGCAGAGGTTTGTGGGACCCTAGACTATTTGTTGAATGAACAGAGTGAAATGAAGGAACTCTCAGTAGTGTGAATGTTAGGTATGTTTTGTCATGTGCTGTGAGACTAGGTAATCTGGGTTTGGTGTGCATGTATGGTGAGTGTCAGCTGGAGCAAAGAAAAACCAGTGAGGCCATGTTCTTCATGGTCTCAACTTAAATATCGTCTACTTGCTCTCTAATGCTTTTCTCAAGGTTGCCCTTTTCTGAAGTCTCTCAGAATCTCCCTTATTGAGGGCACCCCCCCCAAAGTCACTCATATGCATCATTCCATGTTGTTATTGGTTTGAGATAATCACTTCTGTCTACCCTGTATCTGTAGTTTCAGAATATCTTGTTTACTTGACATTAATCTCTCTCCTCAAATAGATGGCATACCACTTGTGAGTTAGGACTTGTTCCCTGCTTATAATTCTTTGTTCTTCAACCTTATAGCCAGCAGAAGGCCAGAGGAGATCTTCTGTAAAAATCTATCTCACAAATGGGCTTGAACTCACATAGCATCCGTGTAGTTGGGTTCTATAACGATTGGAAGGGTAGGTATGAGGATGAGAGGCACTTGGGCTGCAGAGTTCAAGGAGGACCCCTTTCTCTCAGGGTGGTGAAAGTGCGAGTGAGTTCCTCATAAATTTTACACCCTGGGCATCACTCTTGCATCACTCTAATGTCAGCTCTGATAGGTACAGAAACTCAAAAAAGGGATTTATGAAATTTTTTTGGATGATCCAAGTGATCCGTAATTCTAGTTTGAATAAATAAATCAACTAAATAACAATAGCACTTAAGAGCAGTTGAATGAGTCAGAGTGAGTATGTGTGGACATGTACGGTTTGGAAGAGTTCTTAACTTTTGGTGAATTGTGAGTTATTTTGGGTCTCATATTTCTCCCTAACATTTTTGTTACTATCAATCTCGTGTCATTAGTGAAGTAGAGGAGATTCCTTCACATTATTCATATGGTGAGGGAGAATGGTGAAGAGATTTGAATTATACTAAATCCACTGATACTGAGTCAATTCTAACCCATAATAACCTTTTAGGACAGAGTAGAACTTCCCCATAGGGTTTCCAAGGCTGTAAATTTTTATAGAAGCAGACTGCCTCATCTTTCTCCTGCAGAGCAGGTGGTGGGTTCAAACTGCCGACCTTTTGGTTAGCAGCCAGATGCTGTAAGTGCTATGCCACCGAGCTCTTGAATTATATACTAAGTAGGAGCTCTGGTAGCGTAGTGCCAAAAGCACTTGACTGCTAACCAGACGGCTGGCGGTTCAAATCCACCAGCCACTCCTTGGAAGGAAGATTGGGCAATCTACTTCCATAATGATACTGCCTCGGAAACCCACGAAGGGGTCGCTATGGGTCAGGTCCGACTCAATGGCACGTAACAACAACAACAACCACATCTAAGTTAGATCTTGATGTGTCTGTGTACAGGTTTTCACACTTGTTACTTGGCTAGGAAGGAAGAAAAGGAAATAGTTTCCATTGTACTCAGTCAATTATGTGTCTGATTTTGTGCAAGCCAGTTTTGCTAGGCAATATGAGATGACAAAAACTTATGGTTTTGCTCAGAGATAGAAATACGTGAGACTAACCTATTAAACCCATTGCCGTCAAGTTGATTCTGATTCATAGCTACTCTATAGGACTGAGTTGAACTGCCCTATAGGGTTTCCAAAGTTGTGAATCTTTACAGAAGTAGATTGCCACATCTTTATCCCAGTGAGACTAACAAAATGAATCAATGAATGCTGTGTGAGAAAGCACTGCACAGTTTTTGTCAAAAGAGAAGTAGAGGCAACTTGTGCTAAGAGCTCAAAGAGGTTGAGTTCTGTGTTTGAGCTTTGCACTGAGACTCTTTCATTAAAGTGGAATGAAGGCTTGTCATGAGCAGTGTCCACACATGCTCAGTACTGTTTGTCCAGCATTGTTTACATGACCCTCAACTCAGGAATGGGCTGTGGTCCAAAATATTCAGAATGTGGAGTATATTATGTCATAAAAACAGAGGTCTCTTGGTTGTTGTAGTGGTTGAGGTCTCAGGCCAGCCTCCTTCTCTGCATGTTTAGCTTAGATATCATTTATATCTAACTACTGTCCACGCTGACTACGTTGTTTCTTTGGGGAAAAAGTCTATCACAGGGTGGTGTTTTTAGTTCTGTGATGGATGAGGGAGGCTGGTTGTGAGAAGCTGGTAGCTTCTACTTTTGCTGTTGTTAGTTACTATGGAATCACCCCCCAACTTATGGTATCCCCATGCACAGAGTGACAAAATATCACCTGGTCCTGTATAATCCCTGTGATTTGTGGGGGATTGAACCATTGTGATTCATAGGGTTTTTATTGGCTGATTTTTGGAATTAGATCACCAGGCCTTTCTTCCTAGTCTACCTTAGTCTGGTAGCTCCACTGAAACTTGTTCAGCAACATAGCAACACTGGTTAAGGGGTAGGCTGTGCTTGAGGTGCCTTGATTAGAAATTGAACCCCATTCTCCTGTATGGAAAGCAAGAATTCTACCACTGAACCACCACTGCCTTCTGTTAAAAAATGACTTCTCTGACAGCTTAGTGTACTCCCAGATGTTCAGAATTAGGGGAACAAAGAAGTTGCCTTTGAAGGGGTCTTTAGGCATGCCAGAATAGGAGATATGATACTCCTTGCTTTTTACTTGCCTGAGTGGGAGAATTCAAAGTCAAATCAAGAGAATCTCTGGTGTTATAGGAAATAAATAGTAAGTGTGCTATTTGTCCTCTAAGGACTTGCGCTAGTTTCTGAGTGGCTGATTTTGATTCACTTCTGGGTTAAACTTCCTGTTCTACCACCAGGGTCACTGATAAAATTTTATAATATTAGATCAGTAATGTTTCTGTCTGACAGTGTATGAAACCAGAATATGCTGAATGCATTTTAGTTCCGTCTTCTTCCTGCTCTGAATCTGAAGTGTGGGGGTGCTGTCTTAAGCTTTTTATAACTTTTCTTATTGAGAACAGTTCTCTGGAGTTGTCTGCAAGAACAAAGGGATTCCAGACATATCCTGCCTCTCTCTGTGTCTTCTGTCCTCTAGTCAAAGACAAACTCAGCCTATGATCCCTGGTCTAGAGAAATATTAAACCTATGCTAAGTATGCAGACATGAATGGGCAAAAGAAGGATTTGTGGTAAGAGTATCTGCTGAAACAAATACGTAATGTAAATGGGCAGAAAGAAATATTGAATTGATTGTATCTTTCAGCTCCTGGTACTTAAAACAAAGATAAAGTGGTAGAAAAGGTTATCATTTGAAGTAAAGAGAAAGGAGTTTTGATGTTAGCTGGGATTTTTCTGCTTGTTACTAGATTGAGTTGAATTACAGAATGTAAAAGTAAAGATGTTTGAGTAGGGCAGTTCCATTTAGTATGGATCAAGATCCTGCTTTCTTACCCTCTGTGCTGAAGGAGGAGAAGCTAAAGTCCCAGGCCTGGGAGATACTGGATAATGGCTCATTAAACTCTGGTCAAAAGCTTTTATTTAGTATCATGAGAAGACTTGCTATATCTACATTATGAAGCCATTTAGACTTTTCTAAAATGCATGTTTGTTATAGATTGAACTATATCCCCAAAAAATATGTGTTATAAATCCTAACCTCTATCTATGCCTGTGGTTATAATCCCATCTGGGAAGCAATTGTCTTTGTTATGTTAATGAGGCAGGATTAGTGTAGGGTGTGTTTTAAGTCACTCTCTTTTGAGATACAAAAGAGATTAAACAAGCAAAGGAAAGAAATAAGAGATGAGGGAAGAGAGATGCCATGCCACATGAAGATCACCCAGAAGCAGAAGCTCAGAGAGTCAGGAACCTTCCTCCAGAGCCTTCTCCTAGGGCCAGCACCCTGAATTCAGACTTCTAGCCCCCCAAATTGTAAGAAAATAAATTCCTGTTTGTTAAAGTCACCCATTTGTCATATTTCTGTTATAGCAGTACTAGATGACTAATACAATGTTCTTATCATTATTTTGTTGATTAAATGAGGTGGTAGATTAGTACTGAGTGGACTTTATTCTCTCATCCTGTGTAGTATTCTCAGAAACTCAAGGCTTCCCAGAATTTTTATTAGGGCAGTGAAAGCAAATTTAATTAGTAGGTTAGAAACTCTTTGACGCAATTTAAGCCAATGTGCAGTTAATTGTATCAGTGATTAATATTTGACAAAATGGAAAGACTTGAACAGATTTACATTTCATCTAAGATTTTTATTTTTTATTTTTTTTAATTATCTAACCAGTTGTCATCAAGTTGACTTGACTCATGCAGGCCTCATGTGTGTCAGAGTAGAACAGTGCTCCATAGGACTTTCAATGGCTGATTTTACAAAAATAGATTGCCAGGTCTTTCCTTTTTGAGGTGCCTCTGGGTAGACTTGAACCACTAACCTTTTAGTTGGTAGTGGATTGTGTTAATTGTTTATATCCCCAGAGACTCCCTTATCTTCTAAGGTGATAATAAATGAATAAACTAGGTCCTAGATGTCTCATAGGTATTCTCATTTAAACATCATCACAGCCTATAGGGTAAATGGAATTATTTACTGTGGTAGTTATGTCATGTGTCAACTTGGCTGGGCCTGGTTTTGAGTGGCTGGGCAGCTGGATGTAGTTATTCCCCATGATGAGACTGGTAATCAACTCAGTGGTGGAATCTACTGGAGCAGCTGAGTATCTGTCTTAGAGATGTGGTCTGCTTCCAGTATATAAGAAGGCAGCTTTGAGAAAGGTCTCTGCAGCTTTTTGGCATGCTTAGACCCTGCATGTAGGCAAGTTTTCATTTAGCAACCTTCCGTGCTTTCCTGCTGACCTTGGGACTGTCTCTGGACTTGAACTAACGGCATGCAGGGTTTGGTAATATTAGGACTGTGCCCCTTTACTTGTCTACCTTGGTTTTGTCAGCCTCAGCAGCTAACAGCTGCCTGAGTGGAGATGCCTATAGCCCCAGTGGGCCTGGAGCAAGAGGCAGAACTGAAGCCAAATGCTGAGGGGCTTTCCCCCAGCCTCCAGAGCTGGCACTTTGATTCTGACTTCTAGCTTCTTAAACTGTAGGAGAATAAACTCCTGTTTGTTAAAGCCATCCATTTGTGGTATTTTCTGTTAGAGCAGCTTGAAGTAAGCAAAACATTCCCTTTCTGTAGACAGGAAAACTAAAGCACCGAGACTTTGCATAAGATACCATGCAGTACCTATACAACTATGAGACCAGAAGAACTAGATAGTGCCCAGCTACCACTGCCATCCACTTGGAAGGGATGTATGAGATCCTGCATAGAGAGGGAGAA
>NW_006921606.1:7440038-7442793 GCF_000298275.1 Orycteropus afer afer
CCCAAATCCTAATTAAAAAAAAAAAAAAAAAGATACCATGCAGCTGTGAAGTTGTTGTTATTATTGTTGTGTTTGCCATTGAGTCGGATCCGACTCATAGCGACCTCTCTTTGGGTTTCTGAGGAAGTATCACTACGGAAGTAGATTGCCCAGCCTTCCTTCCGAAGAGTGGCTGGGGGGTTTGAACCACCAGGCTTCTGGTCAGCAGTCAGATACCTTAGGCACTATGCCAGTTCATACCTACTTTCTTTTGATTCCACAGCCTTTTACTTTTTGCTGTTATACCACACCATTTCCTAGGGACCCCCATGAACACACAGTGAACAGTGACTTGGTGGGTTGTCTTACCCTGGAGAAGCCTTGGTATTATGTTACCCCAGTTCTTTAACATGTCTTACTGTAGGCAAGCAGACTTTTATATCTTTGGGACTTTAGTGCTACATCTGCCAAGTATGTAGTAAATATGAGTCTGTTAGAGGGACCTCTCTTGAATTCCCATTCTTTTCCTCTTTTCCTTGCTTGCTGTCCCTTTCTTTGCCTTGACAAGATCAGAGAAAATCTATGACTTCAAGATAAAGAAAATGAAAGAGTAACCTAACCATGGTCAAATTAAAGATGCTTAATTATTAACTTGTTTCTGAGTTTGATGCCTTGCTTTTGTATGAGTCTTTGAGTTATTTTGCCCTAGGGTAGGATTCATTTTTACACTGATGAATTATTTTCATGTGGGAGCAAAACTTTGATGTTGACCAGTGATCAAGCACCTTTGTTTGTCTGATTTTTAACCAGAAGGCCCTTTCTTTCTTTCTTTTTGAAAACCCTTCTTTCATCTTGTAAAAATATCTTTAAATGGGTGGGTGCTTGAGCTCTGATGAATGGTAGATTGTGGTAAAGAAAGAAAGGGATGTGGTTTACAGTAAACTTATGCTTTTATAAAAAAAAAAATCTATCTGTCAGACAGAGAGTAAAATATAAACTGTCAGGAAATGATTTATTGAAATCAAATCTTGGTCACTTAACCATTTTAACCTGGCCCAGAACCCCTCTTCTGTTTCCCAGTAACTCTGTAAACAGCCAGGCTCCCAGCCTTTCCTCATCCTAGCTCTGTTGAGATAATTCTGCCCATTCTATCAAAGCCAGCTACTGTACAAGACCCCAAAAGGTAGATAATCACCCTTTGTCGGTCATGACTTTTTTCTTTTATTGTGGTAAATATAAATGTAATAAAACATTTGCCATTTCAACATTCTTCATGTGTACAGTTCTGTGACATTAATTATTTCATCATATTGTTCAACCACCATCCTTATTCATTCCCCAGTTTTTCTATCACCCTTAAGAAAAGCTCAGCATCCTGGAAGCATTATGTTCTCCTTTCTTCCTCCTTCCCACCCACCCCTGGTAACCACTAACAAACTTTGGTCTTTATACACTTGCCTATTCTAGATATTTCATATAAGTCTGCTACAAATTTTTAAGAGGTTTCCTTTTTTGTGTGTGTCAATAAAGCTCTTTATAAGGAAACTTGGTGGGACAGTGATTAAAGCACTCAGCTTTGAACCAAAAGGTCAGCAGTTCAAATCCACCAGCCCTTCCATGGGAGAAGGATGTGGCTGACTGCTTCTTAAAGATTACAGCCTTAGAAACCCTACGGGGGTAGCTCTACTCTGTCCTTTAGGGTCACTATGAGCTGGAATGAATTCAATGGCAATGGGTTGAAGCCCTTTACAGTAGGATATATATAGAATCAGACAGATCTGGCTTAAAATCTTGGCTCTGCTACCTCCTGACTGTGACACCTTGGTCAAGAGAATGTACCTTTCTAAGGCTCTTCATCTGTAAATGGTGACTCTAGCTCCCTTCCAAGGTAGTTGTGGGTACTAAATGGTATATGTACAAAGTACTTAGAACAGAGCTTCACACATGTCAATTTCTCTATTAAATACTAGCTAAGACTATTATAATATTTTTTATTCCTTTAGGTTAATTGTTAATGAAAGATTACAAAATATGCAAAAAATATTGCATATTAGATTTGCTTCTGATATATACATTTATAAGGGTAGAATTCTCACTAGACAGCTTTTTTTTTTTAAGCATGTCTTTGGATGCTAATAAAAATGGAGCAGCAGTGCAGAGTATTGTGTGTAGTATGATTCTTCAGGTATAATTTTTAAAAAATCATATATACTGGTATAATAATAAAAAAGTTATTCAGAAAGAGTGCCAGAAAGTAATAAGCATTTACTTTTGTGGGAGGTGCTGGAGATGCTGGTTGACCTTCATGACTCACCTTCTGCTCCTTTCTGGTTCAGTATGGATTTTCTAGCCATATGGTTGTATTGCTTTTATTGTTTTCAAAGGTCAACAGGTGTTATCTGGGCAATAGGGTTCTGACCCACTTTGTTTTCTTCATTATGTTTCCTTGCATTTAAACAATAACTTATTATATTTCTTTGAAGAAAACTTCTTCATGTCTGATTGCCTTTTTCTTTTTTTCCCCCAGACTCTTTCCATACCATCCTCCCCTTACCTACCTCAGCATGTGGCTCCCAACTAGCTTGAAATTAACCTCTCCCATTCCCTCCCCACTCCAGTAACCTACAAAGTGAGTTCCCTCCCTTAAGCAAACCATTCCTTGTCTTTTTACAGTAATGGGCTTGCAAAAGAGGCAAGGAGGCCACATGTTCTGACCTCCTCTAATCTTACAAGAGGAAGACAGGATTACCAGCAGTAACCCAAGGCCTATTCCTGC
>NW_006921606.1:7443313-7474966 GCF_000298275.1 Orycteropus afer afer
TCAGGAGCTCCTCAGTTGCTCATAGCAAATCCCATCTTGGAGTTTACAAAGATTTATGGGTAGAAAAGCCACACAAAGTAATTTACTACACCGCAGGGCTCATACAATATTTGTCCTGTGACTGACTTATTTCACTCAACATAATGTCCTCCAGGATCCTCCACATTGTGAGATGATTTGCGTATCCTTCATTGTTTTTTAATGTAGCATAGTCCATTGTGTAAATGTACTGTAATTTGGTTATCCATTCATCCATTGATGGGCATTTAGGTTGTTTCCATCTCTTTGCTATAGTGAATTGTGTTGTGATCCCTGTGCATATGTCTGTTTGTGTCCTGTCTCTCACTTCTTTATGATATATTCCTAGTAATAGAATTGCTGGATCAAATGGTATTTCTATTTTCAGTTTTTTAAGGGAATGCTATACTGTTTGCCACAATGGTTGTACCATTTTACAATCCCATCAGCAGTGTATAAGAGTTCCAATCTCTGCAACCTCACCAGCATTTGTTATTTTCTGTCCTGTTGAACTTTGCTATTATTGCTGGGGTGAGATGATATCTCGTCATTGTTTTGATTTGCATCTCTGTAATGATTAAAGATCATGAGCAATTCTTCATGTGTTTGTTGGCTGCCAGAATATTGTGAAGTGTGTGTTCATGTTTCTTGCCCATTTTTGAATTGGATTGTTTGTCTTTTTTGGCATTGAGGTGTTGAAGTTTTCTATAGATTTTGGAGATAAGTCCTTTGTCAGATATGTCATGTTGTTGTTGTTATGTGCCGTCGAGTCGGCCCCGACTCATAGCGACCCCTCCTTGGGTTTCTGAGGCAGTATCACTACGGAAGTAGGATTGCCCAACCTTCCTTCCGAGGAGTGGCTGGTGGGTTTGAACCGCCAGCCTTCTGGTTAGCAGTCAAGTGCCTTAGCCACTATGCTACCAGAGCTCCTCAGATATGTCATAGGCAAGTATTTTCTCCCAATCTGTAGGTTCTCTTTTTACCCTTTTGATGAAGTCTTTCGATGTGCATAAAAATTTAATTTTTAAAAGGTCCCAGTCATCTAGCTTCTCTTCCACGTCCTGTGCATTCTGGGTTATGTTTGATACTCTATTTATGCCATAAATTAGGGCCCCTAGATTTGCCCCTATTTTATCTTTGATGAATTTTATAGTTTTGGGTTTTACATTTAAGTCTTTGATCCAATTTGAGTTTGTTTTTTTGTATGGGGTGAGGTATGGGTCTTGTTTCATTTTTCTTCAAGTGGATGTCCACTTTTACCAATGCCATTTGTTAAAGAGGCTATCTCTTCCCTATTTAATGGTTTTGGGGCCTTTGTCAAAGATCAGCTGTCCATAGATAGATGGGATCTATTTCTGGGTTTTGATTCTGTTCCATTGGTCTACCTGTCTGTCTTTGTACCAATACCATGCTGTTTTGACTACTGTGGCTGTATAGTAGGTTTTGAGATCTGGGAGTGTGAGACTTCCTACTTTCTTCTTCTTCAGTAGTGCTCTGCTTATCTGAGGTCTCTTTCCTTTCCATATGAAGTTAGTAATAGGTTTTTCCATGTCCTTAAAAAATTTTGTTGGTATCTGGATCGGGACTGCATTGAATGTGTAGATTGCTTTAGGTAGTATTGACATTTTCACAGTATTCAGTGTACCTATCCATGAACAAGGCATGTTCTTCCATTTATGTTGATCCCTTGTTGTCTCCTGTAGTAGTGTTTTCTTTGTATAGATCTTTTGTGTCTCTGATAAGATTTATTCCTAGATATTTTATCTTTTTAGTAGCTATTGTAAAGGATATTGTTTCCCTTATTTCCTTTTCTGAGGTCTCTTTGTTGATGTAGAGGATCCAACTGATTTTTGTATGTTGACCTTGTATCCTGCCACTTTGCTGAACCTCTTGATTAGTTCCAGTAGGTTTTTTTTTTTTTTTTTTGCTGAGTCTCTTGGGTTTTCTATGTATAGGATCATATCATCTGCAAATAGAGATAGCTTTCCTTCCTCTTTCCCAATTTGGATGCCTTTTATTTCACTTTCTTGCCTTATTGCCTGGCTAGGACTTCCAATACAATGTTAAATAGGAGTGGTGATGGAGGGCATCCCTGTCTGGTTCCTGTTTGGAAGGGGAATGCTTTGAGTCTTTCACTGTTAATAATAATATTGGCTGTTGGGTTTGCATATATGCCTTTTATTATGTTGAGGAATTTCCCTTCTATCCCTATTTTGCTGAGAGTTCTGAACAGGAACCAGTGTTGTATTTTATCAAAAGCCTTTTCTGCATTGATTGATATAATCTTATAGTTCTTTTGTTTTGTTTTGTTTATGTGGTGGATTACATTGATTGTTTTTCTGATGTTGAACCATCCTTGCATACCAGGTATGAATCCCACTTGGTCAGGATGTATTATTTTTTTTGATGTGTTGTTGGATTCTGTTGGCTAGGATTTTGTTGAAGATTTTTGTATCTATGTTCATGAGGAATATTGGTCTGTAGTTTTCCTTTTTAGTGGTGCCTTTAGAAGCTCTGGTGGTGTAGTGCCTAAGGCATTTGACTGCTAAGCAGAAGGCTGGTGGTTCAAACTCTCCAGCCACTCCCTGGAAGGAAGGTTGGGCAGTCTACTTCCATAGTGATACCACCTTGGAAACCCAAGTGGGGGGGTCCCTATGAGTTGGATCTGACTCACTGGCAGTGAGTTTGGTTTGGTTTTTTGGTTCCCTGGTTTTGGTATCAGTGTAATGCTTGCTTCATAAAAATGAGTTTGGGAATATTCTATCTTTTTCTGTGTTCTGGAATAGCTTGAGTAGTGTAGTGTCAACTTTTCCCTGAATATTTGGTAAAATTCTCCAGTGAAGCCATCTGGGCCAAGACTTTTTCTTGTGGGAAGTTTTTTTTTTTTAATGACCTATTCAGTTTCTTCCTTTGTTATGAGTCTGTTTCAAATATTCTATCTCTGAGTGGGATAGTGTAGGTAGGTCTTGTGATTCCAGAAACTCGTCCATCTCTTCTAGTTTCTCAAATCTGTCGGAGTACAGTTTTTCATAATATTCTGTCAGTATTTTTTTTTTTAATTTCAGTTGTAATGATACTCTTTTCATTTATTATTGTTATTTGCATCTTCCCTTTCTTTTCTTTTGTTAGATTTACCAATGGTTTGTCAATTTTGTTAATCTTTTCGAGAACCAGTTTCTTGTTTTGTTGATTTTCTCTCTTTTTTTTTTTGTTTTCTGTTTCATTTATTTCTGCTCTGATCATTATTATTTCCTTATTTCTAGATACTGTAGGATCCTTTCATTGTTCTTTTTCTAATTGTTGGAGTTGTTGAGTTAGAGTGATTTTCTTTCTTCCCTCTTTTTTGATGTATGCATTTATTGCTATAAACTGACCTGTGAGTACTGCTTTCACTGTGTCCCATAGGTTTTGGTAAGATGTATCTTCATTGTCATTTGTTTCTAGGAATTTTTTGAATTTCACTTTTTATTTCTTCTATTACCCAGTAGTTTTTGAACAGTGTATTGTTCAGCTTCCATGTGTTTGATATTTTTTCCTTGATCTTCCTGTTATTAATTTCCAGTGTTATAGCATTGTGGTCCAAGAAGATGCTTTGTAGTATTTCAGTGCTTTTTAATTTATTGAGATTTATTTTATGTCCTAACAATGATCTATTCTGGAGAATGATCCATGTGCACTGGAGAAGAACATGAATTGTGATTTTGTTGGGTGGAGTGGTCTGTACATGTCTATGAGGTCGAGTTGTTTGATTGTATTGTTGAGCTCTTCTGTATCTATATTCAGTTTTTTTTTCTAGTTGATCTGTCCCTCCTCATAAGTGGTGTATTAAAATCTTCTACTACTATTGTAGAGTTGTCTATTTTCCCTTTTAATTCCAATTATTAATATTTGCTTCATGTATTTTGGAGCACATTAATTGGTTGTTGTTGTTGTTATGTGCTGTCGAGTCAGACCTGACTTGTAGCAACCCTTCCTTGGGTTTCCAAGGTGGTATCACTATAGAAGTAGATTGCCCAACCTTCCTTTCGAGGAGTGGCTGGTGGGTTTGAACTGCCGGCCTTCTGGTTAGCAGTCAAGTGCCTTAGGCCACTATGCTACTGGAGCTCCCAATTTCATTGGGTGCATAGGCATTTATTATCATAATGTCTTCTTGGTCAATTGACTCTTTTAGCATCATATGGTGACCTTCTTTTTCCCTTACGTTACTTTTCACCTTAAAGTCTGTTTTATCAGAAATTAACATTGCCACTCTTGCTCTTTTTTGGTTACCGTTGGCTTGGTATATTTTTTCCAACCCTTAATTCTTAGTTTGTTTTTATCTTTGAGTCTAAGGTGGGTCTTTTGTACACAGCATATCGATGGGTCTTCTTTTCTTATCCAGTCTGCAATCTCTTTCTCTTGATTGGTGCATTTAGGCCATTCACACTGAGTGTAATTAGTGATAGGTATGCATTGATTGCTGTCATTCTGTTGTGTTTTTTTGTCATGTTGTTGGGGTTTCCTTGGTCTGTATACTTTTCTGTCCTGAGTTCATTTTGTTGTCAAGTGTTTCCTCTCTTTTCTTCTTTATTGTTAGTTTTGTGCTTACTGAACCCATATGTTTTCCTTCCTTCTGGGTTTGCTTAGGGGATTGTTAATTTTCTCTGTGGTTACCTTGGAGTGAATACTTGTCTCTATATTTTTGGAACAGTCTGTTCTGTGAGGACATTGTCTTGTTTTCATCTCCATTTGGAAGTTTTGTACAAGATAATCATGTCTGATTATCTTACAGTGAGGGCAAGCTCTGGGTGGGGTCTATTAATACCCTAGCTCCCTGGAGGCATTACTAGGGGCTTCCTTGCTCTTCCCATTGAGAACTGAGCTTTCTCAGGAAGAGCCTGAGACTTGCCTTCATGTTCTATAAGAGCTGAAACTGTAGGCCATGGCAGGGGCTTGTCCTTACTGTTCAGCTGCCATGCTGTGTAGAATGCCCTTGGGATCACTGGAGTGAGGGACTGTGAAAGTGAGTGAGTGTGTATACCTTTCCTTGGTAGATGGCCTTGGAATTGCAGTGTGTTTTGGCAGTGTTGGTTAGTTTTTCCCTGTGGAACAGTTACAAAACACAATTCTCTCTTGTAATACCCTGTTTCTGCAGGTCCATGATATAGTAATTAAAACTTGTGAGATCATAAGAATCCATTTAAAGGGCATCTGGTCTAACTGTTCAGTTAAAAGCGAAATTTGTTTCAGTGGTTCCCTTAATTTCTTAAATTATGGTTATTTGTAAATTCATCCATCTGGATGCTTGTGTTGAATGTTCTATTGAATGAAAGTGGCAAGCCTACATAAAAGAAAGAATGTTAAGAACCAAGGGAGCCCAATTTCTAATGCCTGTGTGTACTACTAGTGTGTAACGGTTATTATCTTGGTCAAGTCACTTCACCTCTATTGGAAATGAAGGTACTGTACCAGGTCAGTAGTTTTCTAACTTTTTTTGACCAGACCCACAACAGGACATAAGTTTACATCATGACACTGGAGAAAATTGTCATATGACTGAAATAAAAAGTTTCTAAAGTGCTTTTTATCTGAGACAGCATTAGCCCTTACTACCTATGACATACCATAATATTTTCTTAGTCTATTCTAGTGATGCTAAGAGATGTATTAAACGGATTTTGAGTCCTACCAATAGGTTTCAACTAGCAGTTTGAAAGCACATTATTAAGGTCTTTTTCAACTTTGAATATGAATGTACTGGCTTTTGTTGTTATGTGCTGTCAAGTTGGCCCTGACTCCTAGCGACCCTTCCTTGGGTTTCCGAGGCAATATCACTATAGAAGTAGATTGCCCAACCTTCCTTCCGAGGAGTGGCTAGTGGGTTTGAACCACCAGCCTTCTGGTTAGCAGTCTAGTGCCTTAGGCACTACGCTACCAGGCTCCCTAGTGTACAGTATATGGGCTTTCAAGGCCAATCTTTTGTTTAATTATGAAAATGGTAAGCAGAAAAGGATTGTTTCTTAATGGCTACCACTGACTTGAAGAGATGGAGGAATGTAATAATCTGAGTATATATTCCAAATTACAAAAACCGTGTGGTGTTGAGTCAATTCCAACTCATGGTGACTCCATGTGTATCAAAATAGAACTGTAGTAGAGTGTAGTGTTCTCAATGGATGATTTTTTGGAAGTAGATCACAAGGTCTTTCTTCCAAGGTGCCTCTGGGTGGACTGGAACCTCCAACTTTTTGGTGGTTGTTTGTTATGTCCGTTGAGTTGGATCCGACTCATAGAGACCCCTCCTTGGGCTTCCGAGGCGGTAGCACTATGGAAGTAGATTGCCCAACCTTCCTTCCGAGGAGTGGCTGGTGGGTTTGAACCATCGGCCTTCTGGTTAGCAGTCAAGTGCCTTAGGCACTATGCTACCAGCGCTCCTTTTGGTTAGCAGCCAAGTATGTTAAGAATTTTCACCACCCAAGGACTCCTTTCCAATAATTGGATCTATTTTATGTCCATGTAACATTTTTGAGTATTTTAAATCTGCTGTGGCTTGGATAATTTAAATCAATTCCTATTTTATAAAATAAGTTAAAATTAGTTATTGAAATACCAAACACAATAGCAAACTTTATAGCTTCCTTTTTTTCCCCTCATTCTTTTCCTTAATACACAGATAGAAAATTAAATAATTCATCTCCACATCAGTGTAATCACCAGTGGATTATTTATTGATGACTTTATATTATAAGAGAGCTTGATTCAGGGTGATAATAGGTAATATTTTGTGCATACCATACAACCTTGTTAGTTAAGTTCTAGCAAAGCTTTGTTAGGAATTTGGAATCATTAGATGATTTGACAATAACTTGATTTGTTCTAAAAGCCCTGCTAGTCCACAACTGTTGTGTACTGGTGCCTGGTAACTTTGAGGGCCATTTTGAAATGTTACCATAGTGATGATTCTTTTGGAATCTAAAGTCATTAAAAATGATATGGCTAACTCTGGACTGTGTTGCTATAAAAATAGATGTCATGGGATGTGTGAATCCTTTTTTCAACATTATAGTTTATACCAGAAGGAACATTTTAGTTAAGCCCTGAATACTTTTAAGGGGCTAGTTGCCTACTTGCCTTTTCTTTCTTCTCCATGTAAATCATCTATCCATGTAATCATTAACCCCTAAGAATGCACGATGTCTTAGAAATGGTTCTATTTTCCCCTCAATTGACCTCAATTATTTTTCCCCTTGCTTCCAGTGGATTTTTTTTTAAAAATTGTGTTATAACAAAAGATTAATCTTCATTGATACTATTTCCATGGATTTATTTATTTAAACACCATCTAATGTTCCTTAGTTATGTGGATGGGATTAATGACCCCCCCCCCCCATCTCTTTGGGAAGGACTGGGTGTGGGCAACAAATTGCGTTCTGGGGACATTTCATTGGGAAGTACATCCTTAAGCTGTGTGCTGCAAGCGATTAACCAGTTGGTGCAGGACATGAAGCGGACTTGGAAAATGTGGTCAGCAATGGTGGAGATAGCATGTGTCCTCATATTTGTGCAGTTTGGTTCTAGGTGTTGACTGGAGGGACTGGCACAGTGGAAAGCCCAATTTTGCTTAGACAAAGCCGGTGGTTTTAGACCAATTGCATTTATTTCATAGAACAGTCTTCATCTCCAGGCTCTCATCACTGTACTTGCAGCATTCATATTCAGCAAACATTTGCAGATCATCATCCTCTGCCAAGCACTGAGTAAGGCTCTGGAAATCCAAAGGTGTATAAGATGTAATCATTCCCCTGGAGGAGCCTTAAGCCTAGTAGGGAGACTGATTTATCAGTAAATTGTGCAGCACTGTGACCCATACTTTTACTTCTTACTTCTTAGGCCCATAGTTTGAGTGCTGTAGGAAATGGGAGGAAAGGACACATGGGTGTGGAGTAGTCAGAGAAGGGCTCATACGAGTACATCCTCAAAGCATGCAGAGGAGTCTGCCCCGAACAAAGTTTGCAGGATGTAGGGGGACTGTTTTATGAACTAAGGCAAGTCCATAGAGGCAGATTGCTTCAAAGCAGATAAGTGAGAAGGGTAGAGACTAGGTTGTGGTGGCCCCCCATCTGCCTCTCCTGAGGAGATTGTCCCTGACTTTGTGGGCAGTGGGATGATAGTGAAGCAGGAGAAAGCTCTAAACAGATCTGTGTTTCATAAAGGTTCTCTGACTGTCATCTGGAAAATGGTCATGGGAAGAGAGAGGGAACCTGGCAGAGCCAGAGAGGAGGGATGGTTATGATTGTCGTGGAGAATAAGTGAGGAAGAGAGGTGTCAGAGATATTTTGGAGGTAGATTTAGCACGGCTTGGGGCTAGATGGGAGCTCTGATGGCACAGGACCTAAGGTATTTGACTGCTAACAAGAAGGCTGGTGATTCTAACCCACCAGGCACTACTCAGAAGGAAGACTGGGCAATCTACTTCCATAGAGATACTGCCTCAGAAACTGAAGGATGAGTCACTATGAATCGCATTGGACTTGACGGCAGTGAGTGTTTTTTTTGTGGGGGTGGGTGCGGGCTAGATGGCATTGTATCTAGGTGGTACAGATGATAAACCACTTTGCTACTAACTGAAAGGTTGGCAGGTTTAATACACCCAGGGGCTCCTTGGAAGAAAGACCTGGTGGTCTACTTCTGAAGATTACAATCATTGAAAACCTGACACTTGTGAGATGACCATGAGTTAGAGTCAATTTGATGGCAACTGGCTTAGGGGTAGATGGAGCTAATGGGGAAGGTAGAAGTCAAGCAAAGAGCTGAAGAATGAGGATTAATTGGAGAAATTGGTTGATCACTGAGGCCATTGACAAGGATAAGGAATAATAAAGGACAGAAATAATAGAGGTAGGGGTGAGAGAGAGAATGAGAGAATGTTTGTGGTTTTGTGATTGAGTTTGAGGAGCTTGTAGGATTAGTGAGCAGAGCAGATTTAGGAGATTTTGGAAATTCTCACCTGGCTGAAAAAAGGAAAGAACTGGATGGATGAATGTTTTAAGCATCATCCTTGTGCTTTGGAGAGGTTGTGGGGAATGGAAAGAGGAGGAATCCCCCTCCACCACCACTGGGCCTCTGTTTCAGTACAGATATCATACTTTTGAACACCGTATATAAGAAGTAGTTGGCACAAGAGCAGTGGTGGTTCAATGGTAGAATTCTCACCTTCTATGCCAGAGACCCTGTTTGATTTTTGGCCAGGCACCTCATGCACAGCCACCACTCATCCAACAGTGGAGGCTTGTGTGTTGCTATAATACTAAATAGGTTCCAGTGGAGCTTCAGAGTAAGAAACTAGGAAGAAAGGCCTGTAGATGTACTCCTGAAAAATCAGCCACTGAAAACCCTATGATTATAACAGTTCAACAGCAGCTAACAACAACAGCGTTCTCAGTAAATATCAGGTACAGCATAACTATCTGAAAAAGATGAGAAATGATATAGACCCCGGTAAATTTTTACATGAGCCAGATGAAACAGGACTTCTTGCAAGCTCCTTCTGTTTCCACAATCACCAAGATAGGTACCTCCAACAATTTACGTAAAAGTATCTTTGGAAGTCAAAGCCCAGGGGTTTGTCTTGTTTGCACCTACTCATCTCTCCTTTTCCCTTCTTACAAATCTTATGTCTTGTAATTTAGTACATTTGATCTACTGACAAGCAGCATCATAACAGGGGCTATTACACACCCTGAAAGTCCTTTTTCAAACAAACTGCAGTAGTGATAGAATAGTGTCCTGAGTAGTAGGTAACATTAGCCTGTCTTTTGAGACCCTTATACAGGGTCATATCCATTACAGTTCTTAGATGTAAAAGAATGTGCATGAAATTCATATATACTAAGTAAATTATGTAAATAAATTCATCTAAGCTATAGAAGTTCATATAAAACTTCTATTTCCATTTGAAGTTTGTTACACTGTAGTTTCTTTGAACTGTGTATTCTCCACAATGGCATCATCATCTATCATCATTTACCGTGGAGATAACTTTGGCTTTGTGACTGGGTATACTAACAGGTATTCTCATTTAGTCATGGTGCTCAGCAGTATTAAACTAAATTCAACCTTTTTAAAAAAAAAAAAAAATTTTGGAAAATTGTCAGCTATAAATGAGTCCCTTTTTATATCAAAGAAAGAGCCTCAATCAAGTCTCAATTTTTCCTATCATCCTGTTTTTTCTTCAGGTGAAACACATGCAAAGGAGGCAGCATATTTCTGTCATTTGGTTACCTCCAGTGCTACCCAGAATGACTGACGAGTTTGTGTACCTGGAGGCTTCACGAAGGTGGCATTAACTTTTCAGTAAAATATCTGACCCCAAACCTTCCTCACCCCAGGCTTAGCCAAGCACTCACAGAGCAACTCAGAATGTAAAGAGAGGTGTTAGCTTGATAAATAAGTGAGAGTTTTGGACTAATTGGTCACCACTATCCTAAACATTAACTACTTTTAGAACTTTAGTGTTGATGCCATGCAGTCTATTTGAATGCCTCCCTAAGTGTGGAAAAGGAATAAACAAATACGGAGCCTTCCTATTTATGATGACTTTTGGAGAGCCCAGAAAGACATCACTTTCTTCTAAGTGGGACATTTGGTTTGTTTGGTTTTATTTTTGATAAGGCTGTCTGCCTTATATGCTGAGATCAATTTGTATGTTAAACTTTAAAAAGGAAAAATATTTATCTAGCCTGTATATAAAACTGGTCCAGAAGGACTATAACACTACTTCCAATTACCTACATTAAAAAAAAAAGTGTTGCTAACAATATCTGTCCTTCTTGTTTCGGCCTCCTAGTAATATGTGAAATTCTGTAATGGCCCAAAGGCAGTGCTAGTTGGAACATAGCTCGAGTTCACCCAAGAGTTCTAAATTTGGGGAACATGAAGGTTCTGCACACTGAAGGGCTTTTGTCCCCTGTTCCTTCAAGTCTAGGGACTTTGTGAGCTTATTGAGACTATGCAGTATGAAGTAGTTCTACTTTAATTTCCAAGTGGAAAATTGCAGCTGTTTTATGCAAAAAGGGGCATTTTGGGTTAATTTATCAGAAAAGTCCAGGAGAGGTGTAGGCTTTAGGGGGGACCTCTGGAGTCTGTGTCTTATGACTCCATGTAATTGCATATTGGCTTCTTCCTTAGGATAGAAAAATCATTACCAGTAGCTTCAACCCTATATCTCCTCCAACTTTGGGTTCAATGCAAAAGAGAGAGTATTCTGTTGTAAAGGTACAAACACAGTACGGAACGCCCCTCTGGCTGTGAACGGGCCACAGTCCTTTCCCTCTGCTAGTCAGTGTGTTCCAGAGACATGATGCTTTGAATGGCCAGCCCAAATCACTGGGTCCTGCAAACTCTGTTAGGAAGAGGGAGGGAGGGACAAGGTAATGCCTCAGAGGAGAAATTGGATATTCTAATCAGAAGAAAGGACAAAAAACAGTTGCCGACCAGTTGATTCAGACTGATAATGAACCCATGTGTTTCAAAAGTAGCTCCATAGGATTTTCAGTAGCTGATTCTTTGGAAATACATCACCAGGCCTTTCTCCTGAGTCACCTCTGGGTAGATTTGAACTTCCAAACTTTTGGTTAGCAGCTGAGGGTGTTAGCCAGTTATACCACCCAAGAACTTTGATCAGAAAAAAGGGGATAGCAAAACAACAAACACTCACCATAGATTGGCAGTACAAGATTTCCGGAAATACATTTGGAGGTGCTTCAGTGGTTAAACACATGGGGATAGTGTTGATTTTATTTCTCTTACTGACATTATGTTTAGGGAGGGAGTTTTTTTTTTTTTTTAATTTTAAATGAGACACTTATGATAGTACACTAAACTCCAAACCAGACTCACTGCCATTGAGTCGACTCATAGCAATCCCCATTGGGTTTCCAAGCTGGTAAATATTTACAGAAGTAGATTGCCCCATCTTCCTTTTGTGGAGTGGTTGGTGGGTTTGAACTGCCAACCTTCTGGTAAGCAGTCAAATACCTTATTATAGGACACTAGAAACAACCAATATGTTGGCCCATAGACAGCCTCTAATTTCTCTCTCCCATCTAAGTCACTCCACCCACAGCTTTTTGTGCTAGAAGAGTCTCGTGCCATTGCTCTGTTGTCAGAATTGTATTGAACAGACACATCAAATTAAAAACTTTTGGGATCACTCACCAAAATGGTTTCCTGTACAGTTCTTCCCTGAGGGAGGATAAGAAGTAGTTATCCATCCATTTCATTGATCTGTCATCTTTATTAAAAAGGAAAATTAAAAAAAAACAAACAAAAACCAACCAACCAAGAGAGAAGGTACAGCCAGCTGCTTGAAGAGTGGAGATGATATTTTGATTACATTAATCCATATCCTGTTAGTTCACTTTGCTTCTGTCGCTGCTGCTGCTGCTGGTAAAGTTACTAATGTGAACTAATTACATTTGCTCTGAAAAGCCAGAATTTTTAATGCAACTCAGCAAGAAAGGTTAATATTATCAATTTAACAGCATGAATGCAACATTGTGTGTATGGAACTTGAACTGTCCTAAAAGCTGGATAATAAAAACCTAGTGGCTTTTACAACTCACTGGATAAGCATTTATTGGTGAGACATAGATAATGCTTTCTTCTCCTCTTTAACTTTCATGAGGGTGAAAGGCAATCAACAATAGATACTGTCTGCTTACAGGATGGTAGGATAACTGTGTGGAATAGTAGACCACATTAAAAAGTGCTCTCACTTTTAAAAAACTTTGTGAGGGGGCTGCATATATTTCCTAGACAAGGGAGTATTTTGAAAGATAAAACCAAATACCTCATCCAAAAATGGGAACAGATTTCCTGCTTTAAAAGTGCCCATGAATCACCAAGAATAGCAACAACAATGGACTCAAAT
Organism: Orycteropus afer afer; assembly: GCF_000298275.1. NCBI lineage: Eukaryota > Metazoa > Chordata > Mammalia > Tubulidentata > Orycteropodidae > Orycteropus > Orycteropus afer. Next base: position 7,456,242 of record NW_006921606.1, read on the forward strand.
ATACCAACAATCATGAAGATGGTACATCACTGGTGAATGTTTTGTTCTGTTCTACATAGGCTCACCATAGTTGTAGCTGACTTAATGTCAACTAACAACAACAACAACAACAAAAGTGGCACAAGATCCTTTAAAAAGTCATTTATCTGGAACCAAGCCAGCCTCTGAAGACAATGTTTTGGAAAGTGTGATCTTCTGGGAGGGACATCTCATCTGCAGGGGCTTAAAAGGCAGAGACTCTTGCCCACACACATGGTGCCTGCAGTGATCCCTTATGTTTAATTATTTCCTGCTTTGGCATGACTCAGTCAGTGGTAAACAAGGAGCAAAGACACAGCCTGCAGCCACTGTGTGCCTCCATCGTCTTGGGAACCGCAGTGTGGCATTCTTCATGGGGCAGAATGTCGAAGTCTTTGGCTGGTGACATCTGGGTGACCAGTTGGCTCCTCAGTGTCTTTCAGTATAGAGATTAGGAACTGAGAGAGGAATTGGAACTCTGGAGCTTGCTCTGCCGAGAACATGACTTGTCTTTTGCCTTGAGAGCGGTCAAGTAAGTTGATAGGAGCTAGAAATACTCTTTGCAGCAGGACTCATCCAAAATTGTGGGGAGTCACAGGACGTCCGAATTTGAAATCTGTCAAGTAAATGCAAACTGGTCCTCAGGTAAATTTTTCAATTGAGATGTTTTCAAAAATAAGTATTTAATTTTAAGAAGAAAAATATTTTGTCCTTTGCCATCTCTTCTTCCCTGCCTCTTTCCTCTTCTTTAACACACACACTATGCTAGGATGAAGAAATGCAGATTGTAGAAAAACATTAGTGTATGGTATATTTTTAAGCAGCCTGAGTCTTTTGAGATATAGAAGAGAACAGTGGGATGGAGTAGGTAGAGGAGAAGGAGAGGCCTGTGAGGAGGTGGGGAAGGATTGGAACATTCTGGAATCTCTGTCAAAAGCCTCAAGTCAGCCCTTCAGTACTTGTACCATTGTACTACATTGATGGGAAAAGATGCACTAAGGCCTTTGATGTTTGTTTTAAGTGCTAAAGTGTTTCCTGACCCTGACTTGGGTCTGTCAAACATTGCTTGTGAGGCTTGTTGCTCTGTGATTTGGATGTTGGCTCTGGGCAGGCTCTTTCCTGAGTTACAATTGTCCCTTCAAGTTTTTCTGTGGTGCTTCTTGCTCTTGTGTCTAGATTAAAATCCTGTGACAGTCTACCTGTTTCTTATCTAAATTTGTTCATATTGTGGAGATTTGAGTCTGCCCAGAGGCACCTCAGAAGAAAGGCCTAGTAATCTGCTTCTGAAAAATCAGCCAGTGAAAACCAGGGCTTTCAACAGGTTCATTCTGGTTCAATCTTCTGAGAATTAGCATTTCCATCCTGGGTATACATTTGAACAAAATCCCCATAAGAATCACTTGGAGATCTTGTTACACTGTAGATTCTGATTTGGTACCAAAAAAACCAAACCCACTGCTATGGACTCAGTTCTGACTCATAGTGACCCCCATGGGGTTTCTAAGGCTGTAAATGTTTACTGAAGTACATTGACTCATCTTCCTTCCTTGGAGCATCTAGTGGGTTTGAGCTATTGACCTTTTGGTTAGCAGCCAAATGCCTTGCGTACTATACCACCAGAGCTCCTCTGATTCAGTACATCTGGATGGGAATGCAAATTTTCAGCAGATGGTCAAACAGGAATGAACTGGTTCAAAGTTTTACTGAAAACTCTAGGGAACATAGTTCTAGTGTGACACTTGGGGTTGCCAGGAGTTGGAATCAACTCAGTGGCACCTGGTTGGTTTATTGTAGATACCCTAGGCCTTTGTCCCAGACATTCTGTGTCTATGGCAGATACTTCTGCTAGGTGGAGGTGAGTGTCCACCTTTGCTACTGGATACCATAAGGCTGACCATCCATGCTGGACATAGGATCCAGGCCTGGTAAATATCTTTTGGTGAAAGAAAGAAGCTCTATTTATGGAGTGAGTTTAGTCTCTCTCTTTTTCTTTTCTTTTTTTAAAAAACAAAACAGACCTCCCAGGATTAATTGATATCTGAGCTAGAAAATTGCCCTATGTGATTTTTAGTTCTAACTTGTATATTGCTGGGCAGTTGTGTCTGAGGCTGTGGCTAAGTCACAGACCTTCTGTGATCAGAATTTAGGTGGATAAAGGCGTTTCATTTTCAGATGAATTTCTCTGTTATCTAATATCTAATGATGCCCACCATTCTCTTGAATTCCCTTTTCCCTTTTGCAGTTTATATTTTCCACACACTCACTTGTTCCTCCCAACAACAATGTTAGGTAGATGTAGCCCCTGTTTTACATTCAGGACAAAGGAATTTTACTTTGCCAAAGGGTATTCCCAGCTCAACCTCTTAAGTGGCTAAACTTGAATACCTTTACACTTTAAACTCCAGGATGTATATTGATTGTTTAGTTACCTTGTTGTTGTTGTTATGTTCTGTCGAGTTGACCTGACTCATAGCGACCCCTCCTTGGGTTTCTGACTCGGTATCACTACGGAAGTAGATTGCCCAACCTTCCCTCCAAGGAGTGGCTGGTAGCTTTGAACCACCAGTCTTCTGGTTAGCAGTCAAGTGCCTTAGGCACTATGCTACCAGAGCTCCTAAAGCTGCCATAACAACAACAACAACAACAACAAAAGTGAGTGGCTTAAAGAATAGAAAATTATTTTCTCACAATTCTGAGGCTAGGAATCTGAATTTAGGGAGTGGCTCTAGGGGAAGATCCTCTTTTACTTCTTTCCGCTTCTAGTAGCTACCAGCAACCCTTGATGTTCCTGGGCTGGATAGATGCTTCTACTTCTGTCATCAAATAACATCTTCTCTGTGTGTGCTTCTCGGTGTCTCTACCCCCCTTTGTAAAACATTTCTCGGAAGGGATTATGTTTAGGATCCACCATCCTTCAGTATGACCTCATTAACATAGCAAGAGAAAAAACCTATTTCTAAACAGGATTATGTTCACAAGAACAGGAGTTAAGACTTCAACATGTATTTCTGAGAGACACAGGTGAATCCATAACACTGATATACCTCAATACAAGAAAACAACACAAAATAAGAACAAAACTCAGAGTTCTAAAGGATGTTTCATCCTAGTTAACATTGTTTAAGTTTATATTACTTTTTCTTTTTAAAATATTTTATTGTATTTTTGGTGAAAGTTTACACAGCAAAAATAGTTTCCCATTTAACAATATGTGCACATTTGTTCAGTGACATTGACATTGGTTACATTTTCCACAATGTATCAACATTCTCATTATTTCTGTTCTGGTGGTTCCATTTTCATTAATCTAGTTTCCTTGCCTTCTTACCTTCTCACCTTTGTTTTAGAGTAATTGTTGACTGTTTGGTTTCATATAGATGATTTTTTAAAGGAGTAAAGTACTCACGGGTGATATTCTTTATGTTGTTGCTGTTGTTGTCAAGTTGGACCCGACCCATAGCGACCCCTCCTTGGGTTTCCAAGGCAGTATCACTACGGAAGTAGATTGTCCAACCTTCCTTCCAAGGAATGGCTGGTGGGTTTGAACTGCCAGCCTTCTGGTTAGCAGTCAAGTGCCTTAGGCACTATGCTACCAGAACTCCTGATATTCTTTATATTATGAGCCAATCTATTGTTTAGCTACAAGGTGACCTCAGGATAGTTTCAGTTCAAGGTTTAAAGAATATCTCAGGGCAAAAGTCTTGGGGTGCTCTAGACTCAAGTGGTCCAGTAGTCTGGATGTTGTAAGAACTTGAGTCCTGTTTCATAGTTTTCTCCCATTCTGTTAAGATCCATCTCTGATGATGCTGAGGAGGACATTTGGTAATGGTAGCTGGATACCATCTAGTTCTGGTCTCAGGGTAGATGAGGCAGGCAGTGGTTCATTTGTGTAGACTATCGTTGTTGTTGTTGTTGTTGTTATGTGCCGTCGAGTCTGACCCGACTCATAGTGACCCCTCCTTGGGTTTCCGAGGCAGTATCACTATGGAAGTAGATTGCCCCATCTTCCTTCCGAGGAGTGGCTGGTGGGTTTGAACCGCCAGCCTTCTGGTTAGCAGTCAAGTGCCTTAGCCACTATGCTACCAGAGCTCCCGTGTAGACTATTAGTCCTATAAATTAGTTTCTTCTCTGAGTCTTTGGTTCCTTTTTTCCCTTTTGCTCTGGACAAATAGAGACCAATTGATGTATCTTAGGTGGCGGCTTGCAAGCTTTTAAGACCCCAGACATTACTTACCAAACTAGGATGTAGAACATAAACTTTATGAACTATATTACACCAGTTGACCGAGTTTTCCCATGAGACTATGGTCCTAAGTCTTAAAATTCAGAAAACTAATCCCCCAAAGGGTTTGATTGTATCTATGAAGTATCCATAATTGTGCCCCTTATATGTTTTATTCTATATAGGAATAAATATCTGTGCATACATATCAATGTATATACATATGGATACTTCCATATTTGCACACATATGCATATATGTATATATATACATACATATGTAACCACACATATATTTTTTGGTTGTTGTTGGAGAATTATATATGCAATGGCATTTACCAGAAATATCCTTTTTCTTGTGTACTTCTTAGTGATATCATTTACCTTGGTCAAGCTGTGCCTTCTTCAAACCAAAACCAAACTCACTGCCATTGAGTTGGATCCAACTCATAAAGACTCCTCCTTGGGTTTCTGAAGCCATATCTCTATGGAAGTAGATTGCCCAGTCTTACTTCCAAGGAGTAGCTGGTGGTTTGAACTACAAGCCTTCTGGTTAGTAGTCATATACTTTAGGCACTACGCTACCAAACCTCCCTCATCTGCTGTAGGTGTTACCTTTCCCATCACCAAAAATAACAAGTGTCTACTATCTAGAGTTGAGATGTGGTGGCACAGTGGTTAAGCACTGGGCTGCTAACTGGAATGTTGGTAGTTTGACCTCACCAGCCACTTTGCAGGAGATGTCAGTCTGCTTCTGTAAAGATTTACAGCTTTGGAAACCCCGTGAGGCAGCTCTACTCTGTCTAATAGGGTTGTTATGAGTCAGAATCAACTCGATGGTGATGGGTTTGGTTTAGGATACTATCTAGAGAGATATGCTCCATGTTGCCCCCACCTCCAATCCTAGTAACTACCAATGAACTTTGATTTCTGTATATACTTATTCTTGATCATACAAGAATGCGATTGACTTATTTCACTCAGCATAATATCCTCCAGATTGATCCATGTTATATTTCAAGGACTCATCATTATTCTTTGTGGTTGTGTAGTATGCCATTGTATTTATGTACCACATTTTGTGTATCCATTTATTCGTTGATGGACATTTAGATTGTTCCCATCTTTTTGCTATTGTGACTAGTGCTGCAGTGAACATAGGTTTGCATATGTCTGTTCAGGTCCCTTCTATTAGATCTCTGGGATGTATATCTAGGAGTGCAATTGCTGGATCATATGGTAGTTCTAGTTCTAGTTTCTTGAGGAAGCACCATACTGTTTTCCATAGCATTTGTGCCATTTTACAATCTCACCAGCCTTACCAGCAGTGGATAAAGATTTCAGTCTCCCCACACCCTCTCCAGAATATCTTGTTTCCTTTATTTATTTAAAGCAGCACCATTTTAGTAGGAATGAGATGGTATCTCATTGTGGTTTTTACTTGAATTGCTGTATTGGCTAATGATTGCAAGCATCTTTACGTATGTGTGTTGCCTACTTGAATGTCTTCTTCAGTGAAGTGTCTGTTCGTGTCTTTTGCCCATTTTTTTAAAATTGGGTTGTTTATCTTTTTGTTGTTGAGTTGTGGAAGTTTTCTATATATTTTAGAACTAGACCCTTATTGAAAATGTCATTCCTGAAGATTTTTTACCAGTCTGTAGGCTGCCTTTTTATTCTTTTGATTAAGTCTTTTAATGAGCATAGTATTTAATTTTTATGAGGTTCCAGTTATCTAATTTGTCTTCTGCTGTCCATGGATTTATAGTTCTATTTGATAATTGATGCTTTTTTAAAAATTATGTCCCATAGTTTTGTCCTGTTTTCTTCCAAGAACTTTATAGCCTGAGGTTTAACATTTAGATCTTTGATCCACTTTGAGTTAATTTTTGTGTATAGAGTGAGGTGTGGATAGTTTATATTACTTGAAAAAAATTAGTTGTAACTTTGTGAGAAAGAGGCTATTTTTATGATTTTGCTTAGCTGTCTGGGGCCTACAGTCCTTGCATTTTAGACAGACATGGCCTTCATCAATACTACTGCTTTCATGTTTTTGCAGCCTTCCTAGCGGCTCTTACGTATACATACTCTTTTCATCATTTTCTTCAGTGTGGTACTTTGGAGTTTTTTTCAAAGTCAAAGTTGCAACTGTGTATATATACCTAGACAAAATTGAATTGATAGAACATTGTATCCTTTGATACCAAACAGCATCTCTTAGTGACTGATTAGACAGACAGTCTCTAAAGGATTTTTCTTTTTACTCTACCTACCTGAGATAATTATGAAAGTAGAAAATAGTCTATGAAAAATGATCCTTTGGTGATGGTTGCACAACACGATTAGTTTAATTGGTGCCACTAAATCATGTAAAGAGTGTTGAATTGGAAAATGTGTTATGTATATGTTTTACAACAATAATAATAAAAAACCAATATCTTACCTGTAAGAAAATATTGGCATCACAGTGAGAAACTATCTGAAGGAGCATCCAGGAATCCTGTGATTGTGCGGGATTTGTCTTTGTCCCTTCTGATACGTGTGTTTACAAGGGAGATTGGGCCACAGATCTAAGAGAAACACTGTTGTTGACAACAGAATAAACTTGAGAACATACTTAGGTAGTGTCACTTGTATTTAAAATATTTTGGCCTCATTTCAGAATGTGCAAGCATTAAGGCTAAATGTCCTATTAAGTTTTGGGTTAATAATTATAATGTTTTAAAATGCATTTGCATTCCTGTACTTGTATTGCTTGCAGCATTGTGGTTTTGCTATAATTTATACACCTGTGTCCATGATTAATTCATGGGACACATGTGGCTTTATGAACACACTTTGCCAGTGTCTCTCTTAGTGAATGTCATAGCTGTGGAAAATAAGATGATAAATGGGACCAAGAGTAAATGCAGGTTTTATATATATATTATTTATTACTATTTTTTTTTATTTTAATTTTTTTTAAATACATCAAAGACTGGAAGCTTTTTGTGTGTGTGTGTGTGTGTGAAACACACAGTAAACAAGAAATCCAAACAATGCCCAAACACAGCATTGAAGCACACCCATTGAAACCCAAGTTTTAGAACTTGCTGTATCCTTGCTGCCAAATCACACTAAAAAGCTTTTGTGGTTAGTTCTGTGTGACAAAAGATATTGATATGTCTGAGCAAAGTAGGATGTTTCTTTCTGAGGGAAAAAATAAAACAAAGGGAAATGTTTTATTTACAATAAATATGTGGCTTGCCATATCTGTAGGGCAAGGATTTGGTTAGTAACATTTTGAAGTCAGGAATAAAGGAGGATATTAAACTGTTTGTGTTGATACTTGCGTTAGGAATTCACATGGTTTTAACAACATGGTTGGAGTAGAAAATATTTCTTCGCATGTTTTGGCATTCTCCAATTGTCTCTCCCTTCACCTGTGCCCTTATAGTTACTGCAAAAATGGCAAGGAGGCCACATCTTCCGACTTCCTGTAATCCCACAAGAGGAAGGCAGGATTACCAGCAGTAACCCAAGGCCTATTACTGCAAGGCCAGACACGCTGCCTCCCTCCAGCCCTTTCACCAACCGTTCCTCCCAAAGCACCCACCACCTCTCTCCTGGGTTCGATAATTCACTGCAGTGGCCACACAGAACTCACGGATTACGGGTTTATTAGGGAAGCACCAGGCTACAACTCAAGTTCAGGAAGAATGCTCAGTCTCTCTCCCAGCCCACCGTCCCTCAGCCAATGGTCTCTCACAGTCTCTTTCCCAGCAGTGCTGGTCCCTCGGTGTCTCACTCAGCAACGCGTGTCTCTTGCGTCTCTTTCCCAGCAGCACGTGTCTCTTTCCGGGGTGCGTCTTCCTCAACCAGCAGTCAGAGAGAGTTCTGCCTCTAGGAGGCCTCCTTTTGAGCCCAGCAGGGTAATCAAGCTAGCCAATTATAGGATCAGAACTCTAAGCACCTGAGAGAGTGGGCACCTCCCAGAACATTGTTTTGTGCCACGCCCAATAGAAATACTCCAGGTGGACACCTTCAGCAATCAGGAGCTCCTCAGTTGCTCATAGCAAATCCCACCTTGGAGTTTACAAAGACTTATGGGTAGAAATGCCACACAAAGTAATTTACTACACTGCAGTTACAAATGTAGGGTTTTTTTTTTTTTTAAAGGGATGGAGAAAAATTTAATTATCTAAGGAAATTCCACTTGGTCAGGAGTGTACAACTGCATGAGGAGAGGCTTTCTGGCCATCAGATCTTAATTGAGTATATTTGTGGTCCAAAACTCTTTCCAGAGTAGAACTATCAAAGGATGATGTTTAATAATGTTTACAGTTTTATTTAAAAAGTTTTATGCTCTGTACATTTCAAACTAACTTCACATTTCTAAACTTGATATTTTAGAATAACTATTTTGGTAAGTTATTAGCAAGAAACTCTTGTATTGACATGTCCATTTTCCTTTCCATTAAGCTGTCTCCTTTGCAGGTCTTTTGATAGGGCTTAAGTATAGTTTTCCAAGCATTTTGGGTCATAGGAAAATTTACACTCTGAAAAACTCTTGGCTTTTTGGTTTTTGTTGTTTCCTGAAACTTATATGCTTGCTATGGAAGAGACTTTCTTCAGAGGTAGGTAAAAATACTTCCATTTAGGATAAGATATGCCATTCGATCTTGCTACCTGACTTGCTCATTTCCTCCTCCTCAATGCTGCTAACCAGAAGGCTGGTGGTTCAAACCCACCAGACACTCCTCAGAAGGAAGGTCGGGCAATCTACTTCTGTAGTGATACTGCCTTGAAAATCCAAAGAGGGGTTGCTATGAGCCAGGGCACATAGCAGCAGCAACAACAACAACAACAGCACAATGAGAGGCTGTGTAATGTCTTTTTATACCAGATATCCAGAGGGTGGAGTCCCTGGGTGGGGCAGATGGTTAAGTGCTTAGCTGCTAACCAAGAAGTTGGAGGTTTGACTATCCCAGAAGCACCTTGGAAAGAAGTCCTGATGATCTACTTCCAACAAATTAGTCATTGAAAACCCTTTGAAGCGCAGGTCTAATCTGATACATGTGGGGTCACCATCAGTTGGAATTGACTCAAAGGCAACTGGCTTACCCCAAAGGTCATGTTGGAAAATAGCAGACTCTTAGCAAAAACATCCCTCACTGAGAATAAATTGACAAGCCTTTTCCAAGCCACTGAATGGTGCTTCAAGCATCACGTTTTCGTGTGCTGGAGAGCAAAGATGCACTTGCATACTTGGCGGCCAGTGAGAGTCCACTGCTGCATCACATGACTGACTTTCTTCCTCTTCTGAAGCACAGTTGCTCTGCTCAGATTAGAGTGTCTCTAAAAGTTGTTGGATTTTCCCAGGAGAGACTGTGGAGAATCATCATGAAGAAAAAAAACCAGGTCTTGGTCTAAAATTTTCTTTCAATAAGTAGGCTTAAAGACATACCTCTGTTTTTATCCTCCTACATATACATAATTCTATAGTTATCAATAAAACAGCATATATTTATTTGCCTAAATTTCTTTGCTATTTGTGTGTGTGTACCTGTGTCTGTGTGTGTATGTGTGTATATATGGAGATACCAAACCAAACCCGCAGCCATTGAGTCAATTCTGATTAATAGTGAGCCCCCTTGGGTTTCCAAGGTGGTAAATCTTTATGGAAGTAGATTGCTCACTCTTCCTTCCATGGAGTGGCTGGTAAGTTTGAACTGCCAGCTTTCTGGTTAGCAGTCAGATGCCTTAGGCACTGTGCCACCAGAGCTCCTTATATTTGGAGATAAACCAAAAAAAAAAAAAAAACCTCACTGCCATCGAATCACATCCAATTTATAGTGACCCCTCTTTGGGCTTCAGAGGTGGTATCACTACAGAAGTAGATTGCCCAACCTTCCTTTCGAGGAGTGACTGGTGGGTTTGAACCGCTAGCCTTCCAGTAGGCACTATGCCACCAGAGTTCTATATGGAGATAGAGGTTTTTTAAAAAAGAACAAAAACAAAAGTTGCTGTAGGATGGACTCTAACTCATGTTTACCCCTAGTGTGTTGGAGTAGAGCGGTGCTTCAAAGGGTTTTTAATGACCAATTTTCTTTGAAGTTGATTGCCAAGCCTTTCTTCTGAGGTAACTCTGGGTGTACTTGAACCTCCAACCTTTTGGTTAGCAGTCAAGTACATTAACCATTTGCACCACTTGAGGACTCCCAGGGAGATAATTATATGTATCTCTAATATATGTAGAGAGAGAGCCAAGCAAGACTTTTCTACAGTGTTTGAAAGGATTGAGATGACTAATTTATGGTAATCTCTGAGTAAAATCAAGTAATTAGGAGACAGAAGTCAAGCTGGTGTGAGGCAGGAACTGTCCTTGGCAAATCAAGGCTATAAAGCCTTTCTTCCCTAGATGGATCCTGATATGGTTCACTCTGCCTTCAGCTGGATATGGAAGAAGTCTCTTTCAAAATCTCTGCTCTTCTTCATGAAGAGTGTCCAGCCCTCCCATATGCAAATCCTGCTAAATATCAGTTCAAAATTAAACTAGGCTTGGAGTATGATCAACATGAAATCAGGTCTAAAGCAGATCAGTTTGTGGGTAAACTAGGAATTTAACAAAATCCATTTTTTTCCCTCAAAATTTCAAATAAAAATTTGAAACTAAACCCAACGTAACTAATGCTTTTCTTGGTCATTATGAATGCTAGCAGAAATAGGGAATAGCTCATACTGGTTAAGGCATAAAATGCCTAAAGGGAAAGTGGAATTAGGGCTGGGGTGGGCTCTTGGAGAATCTTTATGCAGACCAGGTGGTTCTGACACTACTGAGATTTTGTAAAACTTTTTGGAATTATTAAAATAATTCTGTACAGTTAACTCTAGGCAAATGCTGCTTGATCTGAACCAATCCCAGCCAGAAGATAAGAACTCTTCCCTTATGTTAGTATAAGATTTGCTGAAGTTCAAATTTCAAATGATTTTTTTTTTTCCTAAAAAAGGAGCCCTTGGAGCACTCAATCATGGGAGAACAGAAGGGCAGTGTTTGCTCAGGGAGACAGCTGGGAGTGGGGGCAATGAGTTCATGGGAGGGAAGGACACAGGGAAGAGGTAACTACTATGGGGAGGAGGTGGGAAGAAAGCTGTTACATTGTGGGGAATTGCAGTCAATGTCATGAGACAAAATATGTATGAACCGCTGTATGTAAAATTTATCTGCTCTGTAAACTTTCACCCAAATCACAATAAAGATTAAAAAAAAAAAAACCACTTTGCCATTTATTTACTTTAATTGTCGTTTTGTGTTGTTTCTAATACTGTTTTCACTTGTTATGAAACTGGCTCACCTGTATGTAATTTCACTCATAAAGAAACACTCTTCTTAATATTTCCCTTAAAGAAATGTGTTCAGTTAATTATGACTTTATAATATATAGGTTATTTTTAGTTTGTTTTTTTTTTGCCCTTTTACTGCCTGTTCTACCAGTGATTGGGACTTAAATGCTCTCCCTTTTGAAAATTAAGTACAAATTTGATGCATATAAACAAGGAAAGTAAGATGGAAATGCATCACTGTTTTTGTAATTTGCTGCCAGTAAGATTTATAAACATAAACACAATAAACTGTTTCTATGACAGAAGCACATCATCAAGTTCTTAACATGTGCCTCTGAGGTAACTGGGATTTTCATGTCATTTGGAGTAGGGCAGCCAATGATTCATCCATCAAATCTTTCATTGGTTGATTTATTATATACATACGCATTAAAAACCCATTGGGCACTGAGGAGTCATTTGCATACATTGGCACCTGCCCTCACAGACTGTTGGGAGACACATTAATCAATGCAATACATGTGACCAATGCAAAGAGATAGAAAATTGCATCTATAACGAGTGCCACAGAGGTGAGATGTAGGTCTGTGAGACCAAGAAGGGACGGAAGAATACTGAGGGAAAGGAAATTATGGGCAAAGGACCTGTGGTGGGAATGGACATGTGGAGATAGGGAGAAGGGTGGGCATCCAGAGGGTAGAGGCTAGACCATGCAGGGCCCCAGAAGCCATGTTTAATGTTTTGTCTTTGCCATAGGAGCAATGGTAAATGAATATAGAATAGTAAGTAGATGTAGGGTGTGTGTGTGTGTGTGTGTGTGTGTGTGTGAGAGAGAGAGAGAGAGAGAATAAACAAATATACCATATTTGCATTTTAAAGTCATCCTGGCTATAATGTAGAGAATAAATTAGAGAGGAATCCAATTAGGAAGCTATTGGAATAAATAAAGCAAAGGGTTAAGTTAATTTGGACTGTGGGTAGTGGTGAGGATAGTAAGAAATTGACTATAGAGGTATTAGGAGATAGAATTGACCACACTTCAGTTGAGGGGGTAGGCAGATGAGCAAGATGTCAAGGATAATGTCCAGGATTCTGGCTTGGATGATGACTATGGCAGTGTCTGTTACTGAGCTATGGAGTGCTGGAGGAGGATTATGTTGGGGAGGATCTTGATCATGAGTTTGATTTTGGAGATACTAAGTTTGAGGCAACTTTGAATCAAGTGGTGGTGTTAGCTGTCATTGAGTCAACCCCTGACTCAAAGTGACCCCTTGCAATATGGAATGAAATGCTACTTGGTCCTATGCCATTCCTATAATTGTTTGCAGTTCGGGCCATTGTGATCAATAATATTCAGAAGTTGATCACCAGGCCTTTCCTTCTACTTAATCTTAGCCTGGAAGTTCCACTGAAATGTGTTCAGCATCATAGCATCGTGCAAGTCTGTACTGTTGGGTGGGTAGTGGCTATGCATTGGCTGTGAATTGAACCCAGGATTCCATGTGGAAGGCAAGAATTCTATCACTGAACCACCACTTGCCCTCATGTTGAGTCAGGTAGGTATTTGGAAATGTGGTCCTAGTGCAAGAGTCTGTCCTGTCTTAATCTGGGAAGTTGTCTGTACAGGCATGGTACATGAAACATGAACATGATCCAGTCATTGAAGGAGTGAGTTTTGGGTGAGACATCAGTACTTGGGACAGAGTCTGAAGGAATGTCAAGGTCAAAGGAACAAAACAAAAACAAACAAACAAACAAAAAAACCCACTGCCATTGAGTAGGTCCCAAGTCATAGCAAACCATATAGGATAGAGTAGAACTGCTCCATAGGATATCCAAGGCTGTAAATCCTTTCAGAAACAGACTGCTTCATCTTTCTCCCATGATTCGGCTGGTGGGTTTGAACCCCAAATTTTTGATTAGCAGTCAAATGCTTTAGCCACTCCACCAAGAGCTAAGAGCTCCTTAGTACAGGAAGAGGAATCTGTAAAGGAGACAGAAGAGGCAAAGGAGGAAGAAGAAAACTAAAGAGTGTGGTGTTGAGGAATCTTACGAGAGAAGGTTTTGGGAGGAAGTGGTTAAAAGTGTCAGAAGCTGCTAAGAAGTAAAATAAGAAAGAGGAATGAAGAAGCCTGCTGGGTCTTGTAGGACTTCACCTGAACACTGATTACAGAGTAATGGGGCTGAAGCTACAGTGGAGCTGGAAGAGAACTCTGTGGGAGGTAAGAAGTGCAGATGTTGAGAAAAGATAACTCTGAGAAGTTTGGCTGTGAATGGGATGAGGGATGGAGTGAAGATTGTACAATAAAACCTGTGAAAGCCAGGATGTGTAAGGTGTCAGGTGGACCTGTCAGAGAAACAGAACTGAAATATTATTTTCCACGAATAGAGAGCGATAGAAAAGTGATACGACTGTACTCTGTCAAAGACAGAAAACTTGCAAGACCTGGAAAAACAGAGCAGGCTTGCCAAGTTCCAGCTCTCAAAGGTTTCACTGTTTTCTTGAACAAGAGGCTGGAGTCTAGCTATAAGTCCCCGGAAAAGGCCTCTCACAGTTGGTCAGTGAGAGGAAAGGGAACCTAATTTCTGGTAATGATCCAGACATCCAAGGACAAATCTAAAACACAGGTGGAAGGATTAGCTTTAGAAAAGAGAAGAGACAAAAATAACAGTGATGCCAATCATTCCCCTTTTTTCACATTTATTATAAATTTTGTTTTCTCATTTGATCCTTACAAAAACCCTGTGAGTATAAATTATAATTACCCTCATTTTATGGATCAGGACACTACACCCTGGAGAGGTTAAGGAACTTGTCCACAGTTCCCCAGGAGTAGGAACAGGAGCCCAGGCAGTGGAACTCAGTGCTGCAACACCTCTGTGAGGAGTAAGGTTGAATCGCTGACCCAGTAACCTGGGCATAGCTGTCTAATAACTTTTTTAGTTTAGTAAAATTTAACAAGAATTTAATCTGATTCTTTGGGGGATGGATGCATTGATTTTAATGATTAGTTCTCTTTTCAGTAACATTAACTGAAGTAGAGAGGAGATATTGTCTGATATAGTGCTGGAAGATGAGCCCCCTAAGTTAGAAGGCACTCAGAGTACACAGTGGCTGCAACAATGGACTGGAGCATACCAAATGACATAAGAGTGGGCAATGTTTCCTTCTCTTGTGCATGGGGTTGCCATGAGTTGGAGCCAACACAATGGCAACTAACAACAGAGAAAACAAAACAAAAAAACCAAACTCACTGCTGTCAAGTCAATTCAATTTGTAGAGACCTCTCCTTGAGTTTCCGAGGTGGTATCTCTACGGAAGTAGATTGCCCAATCTTCCTTCTGAGGAGTGACTGGTGCATTTGAACCACCAGACTTCTGGTTAGCAGTCAAATGCCTTAGGCACTACACCACCAGAGATCCTAACAGAGAAAGGAAAGTTAAATAAATGTTTTTCAAGTAAAGCAACAATATCTGTGGGCTTTATTAGATTGATTTATTAGATTGAGCTTCCACTAAATGATAGTAGTTCTTGATTTGTTATACTCTTGGTAGTAAGAATGGAGGTCATGCATTTATTGTAACATGGCAGTAGTTACCCTTAATTGGGGTACATGCATGTACCCTCATTGCACTGAGCACTTGCCCATGTGACCCTACGTGATCCCCAGGGTAGCCCTGTGTGGTCTCTGCGGTATCACCGACCACCTACCACAGATAAGAAGCTGCGAGGGCAGTGTCAGGAGCTCACAAGCAGCAGCACCTACTCTTCCTTCTGGATTCTTGCCCCTTTCTCTCCTCTCACTTGAAATCAGAGAGAAAATTGGCCTGCACAAGGGCCTTCATAGGGCAGGAGCTGTATCTTTCTGGTTTTGTTATGGTATCCTGAGGATAAAGAAGAAGGAGAAGGGGAGAAAGAGAAGAAGAAGAAAACTTTGAGGAATTGCAGGTGCTGTGTGAAAGAAGGCAGGCCAAAATTCCTGGCAGTTATTCAAATTTATCTATGAAGAAACTTCTGCACTGTCTCCCTTCCTGCTTTTGAGGGCTAAGGCTGCTCTTAAATCTAAATAGTTTGTTAACAATCTCTGTTAAGACTTTGGAGGAGTCAGAGCTCTCCTACTTTGCTATTGGGAGTGAAAAGGATACAGGCAATTTGGCAGTATCCATCAAAGTTATAAATGTACAAACTTTTGACCGAGAAGCCCCACTTCTGGGAATCTGTTCTACCAGTACACCTGTACACACAAGAGATGACAAGTGTACAGGATCGTTTATTGCAGCATGGTTTGTGATAGTTATAGACTGGAAACAATACAGACATCTTTCAGAAGGGGGCTGATTAATAAACTAAAATACAGTTGCATAATAAAATACCCTGCAGCTGAAAAAAATCACAAAGATACTCTGCTCTGTACAGATGATCACTGTTAAGTGAAGAAGGTGGAGTACACTCTTTTATAAAATTGAGGAGAAAATAAGACTATGCATTTGCATTTGCTTGTGTTGTGTAAATCAACACTAGAAGGAAATCCAAGAAACTAATCAACATGATTAATTATATACGCAAGGGCAAGTGGGGACAAAACTGGTTGGGACTAGACATGAGTGTGACATGTCTTAACATACATCTGTGTGGTAGTTTTTCTTTTTTAAAGCCCATGCTTATATTATGTATTCAAACTTCCTATTAAAAACTGCTAGGCTTGCTTCTGCTCAGGGCAGGGGACTTTGGTACTCCTTCTAGGTTGATGTTAGATAGTGTTCCCTGAGACCAGCTCCTCTAGATCCAGAGCATTCCACACACTTCCAGGAAAACCAAGTCTATACCCCTTAGATAGATTTCCTTTTTATGTAGCTAAACTCACCATTTAAGTTACACTAGGTTGCCCTGAAATGTTTCTCAGAAATGCCCTGGCAGCCCTTGCTCCCTACAGGCTTCTTCCACAATCATTTCCATCTTTCTGAAATCACCCACACCAGCAGATGGTGCAAGCAGTTAATGTACGTGGCTGTTAACTGAAAGTTGAAGGTTTGGGTCCACCCACAGATGCCCCAGAAGAAAAGTCTGGTGATCACCCTCCTGAAAATTAGCCATTGAAAGCTCTGTGGAGTACAGTTCTATTCTGACACACCTGGAGTCACCATGAGTCTGAGTCAACTTAATGGCAACTGGTGGTAGAGGAGAAACTACTGTATTTTCTTAATTTTCAATGAGATATTTCTAGATAATGTATTTCTCCTTATACTTGCTATCATTTACTTCACAAGGTCTACTGATTTGGCATATCCCACATGTTTTAAAAGAATTTGCTTTTTGGCTGTTTTGTTTTGCTTTTAATTTGAGAGTGGTAGTTCTAGGTGCACGTGGTAAGAAATTCAAAGGGCTGAATGGGTGTGTCTTGTTAGGCATTTCTTTCAACCTCTTCTTGGCACTGGAATGGTACTGTGATTTCTTACTAATCAGGATTGATGAATAAACTCTTAGAACACAGGTTTGGAACTGTGTTGTTCTTCTACAATATCTCTTGAGTTGACCTTATGCTCATTTGATGAATGAACTTGCAATTCACCAGGTTCATGAGTCACTGTGATTAATTCTTCAAACTATCAGCTAGCTATCAGATAACCATATGATCTACTATGCAGGAAATGACAATTTGAAGAGAAATGGTATGGCATTTGTCATCACAAAGAATGTTTCAAGATCTATCCTGAAGTACAATGCTGTCAGTGATAGAATAATACCCACATGCCTACAAGGAAAGCCAGTTAATACTACTATTATTCATATTTATGCACCAACCATCAAAGACAAAGATGAGGAAATTGAAGATTTTTACCAACTTCTACAGTCTGAAGTTGACCAAACATGCCATCCAGATATGCTGATTATCACTGGTGACTGGAATGCAAAAGTTGGAAACAAAGAAGAATCACTGGTAGTTGGAAAATTTGGCCTTGGAAATAGAAATAATGCTGGAGATCGCATGATAGAATTTTGCAAGACCAACAATTTATTCATTGCAAACACCTTTTTTCAACAATACAAATAGTGGCTTTATATGTGGACTTTGCCAGACAGAGTACACAGGAATCAGATTGATTTTATCTGTGGTAAGAGGCAATGGAGAAGCTCAATATCTTCAGCCAAAACAAGGCCAGGAGCTGACTGTGGAACAGACCATCAACTGTTCAATTGTAAGTTCAAGTTGAAGTTGAAGACAATTAAAACAAATTCATGAGAGCCAAAATATGACCTTGATTATATCCCTCCTGATGACTAAATCTTATCAGAAGAGTTGTACAGGTATGAGAACTATAAGGTATAGTTTCTTGAGGACATTTGCTGGTGAATTAAAAGAGGATTTGAAGATTGGAAAAAAAAAAAAAAATCAAAAGCTACCCTAAACTGCAAACCCTGGTCAACCAAATTGATTGGTAGATTGTCACTCTGTGATTATAACTTTTTTTGGAGTCCATAAAATTTTACTGTATCTCTTAGGAGGTAAAGAAAGACCCAGTTTGAATTAGTTATGTAGCAGCACTTGGTTGGTTTTGGTGCCATAGTTTGTTGGAAAAATGACTCTTTACTCCCTCTTAAAAGTATCACCTATATATAATATTAGCTTTAGTAGCAAAATGTTTCACTTACATATTTTGAGGGGGATGGATTCATTAACCAAAGGTTTCTGAAATACATTTGGAAGACAAAGATGTTTACCTGTTAAATTATTCTAAAACTAAAAACAACCTGTTTATTTCTGATTTGCTTATTAATGTTAGGTATGATCCCTAAATGACAAAAATATGCTTTCTGCTTTATATTTCTGTTTGTACAAAACTTATCTTTGCTTTTACCCATTAGGTTAATTCCTCAGCATTCATATAGAATGGAAAACCAAACCAAAACCTATGGCCATTGAGTCAATACTGACTCATAGTGACCCCCATTGGGTTTCCAAGGCTGTAAATCGTTACAGAAGTAGATTGCCTCATCTTCTTCCCATGGAGCAGCTGGTGGGTTTGTGCTGACCTTCTGGTTAGCAGCCAAATACCTTAACCACTACACCACTTGTTGTTGTTGTTGTTGTTTGCCGTCGAGTCAAACCCGACTCATAGCGACCCCTCCTTGGGTTTCCGAGGCAGTATCACTACGGAAGTAGGAT